>NC_068401.1:23661928-23971928 GCF_023724105.1 Carassius gibelio | reverse complement strand
TTTTATTTTCTGAAATCATTCTAAAAAGACTGATTTGCTGCTAAAGAAACATTTCTGCTAAGTAAACGGTAGCGCTGCTTAATATTTATGCAGAAACCATATCATGATATTAATTTCTGTTAGTGGCAGAGGTAACATTTCTCATAGAAAATGACAAAAAAAAAATGCATCTTGATATCGATGTTGAAAACTGTGATAATGCATGATACTTTTATTGAACTGAAGGATGTTTTGAATTATAGGACGTTTGAATTGAACAGTGTTGATTTAAAATCTGTAGATGGCAAAATAAATAAATTCATTTAATAAATCAGAAATCTACAAACTGTGATATTTTTATGTATATATATATATATATATATATATATATATATAAACTTTTATAACATTATATCATAAATAAAACATAATATCAAAAAACACCCTCGTAAAGTCTCATTAATGGGACAAAGAGTCTTAACTGGCAAATACTGTCTATAGGGGTTAGTGTGTAATTGACTGAAGAACAATGAGATGCTCGCCAAAAGTACAGATGGATGCATGCGTTTACCAAAAACGGCCTCTCTGCGCTCCAGTTTGTAAGTGTCTCTCCCTCTGCAGAGGCCGTAGATGAAGTAACCCAGCTGATCCACATGCTCCAGCTTTCCGGTCACGAGCATCTCTTCACGCACCAGGTAGGACTGCGGCAGGTATGTTCCAGCCTGCGAACACAACCAAAGCTTTACTATTACATGCTTGAACACAAGACTAAAACTGTGTTGCAAGGCCTTGCCCGTTATCAACCTGGACTTCATTTCTGGGCATTACTCATGTGTTTTTTAGTAGGCAGTTCAGGAGGTTTTGAGGCAGGCTAAAAGATGGCTATTTTGAAGACGCTCAAATATAAGATGGCAGGATTGCTGCGGTTACCTTGATGTTGACAAGAAGCTCCAGGAAGTCTTTGGGTGGCATCACCACAGAAGTGTTGAGAGGAATGATGTAGCATTTGTTCAGACGCAGATCCAGATAAGCTGTCAGTCTCTAAAAGCATAGAAGGAAAACCACCATGTTATTATTTTGGTACGTGTAGTTTATTTTGGGGAATCTGATGAAATCGTGTGCGAACGTATGACTTTGTAAGGGAGATAAACTGCGGCTCTCACCCTGTTAAAGTCATGAACGATGTCAGCAGGGTCGCTGTCGCTGAACTTGGGCACTGGGATGTTGATGAGCTCCACCCCCTCATCCTCCAAAACCCTCACTCTCTCCTCAATCCTCTTGGATGCCGATGGCAAATCCATGCTGCTTTCCTCCTGGCTGTCCTGCATCTTGTAATTTTCCTCATGGTAGTTCACCCCGCAGAAATACATCCTCTCCTCCTGAAGACCATCATTATGAAGAGACACATTCATTCACCATGATCAACTAGACACATCATTCTGTTAGAACAGGGGTGTCCAATAGGTTGATCGCACATCATTTTAATAACCTTTGCTTTCTCAACCGGGGATGCCATCTAACTTAAAGGGGTCATATTATGGGTTTTTAAAAATCATTATTTGGTGTATTTGGTGTAACAGAATATGCTGACATGCTTTAATGTAAAAAAAATTTTTTTTTAAGTACTTAAAGGCCATTTCCACTCCCTAATATATAGATTTGTATTAATTCATTACATTTAGACATTATGAATGACAGTAATAAAAGTAAGTTTGATCAGATGTAATATATTTATTGCATCTGTAAGACGTCTGCTAAAGATCTGGGAATCATCTGCTGTGTACTCTGACAAACGTCTCAGAAGCAGTTTTACATCCTTTCTAATACATGTCTATTTGAAATCTTACAGGCAACATCTTGAAACATACTGCAGATGAAAAAATACATCTCAGCACAAAAATAAATCTTGCAGATGTAAATGCAGACATCGAACAGACAGTTCTGAGATGTGCATGTGTGATTAGGGTGAGTGCTTTACTGTCAGGTGCTGGTGCCACCTTTGTAGAACTTAATGGCACTAATGCTGGTGTCCTCAAACATTAATCTGGAGCCCCTACAGTGGTTCTTGAAGTCAGAAAAGTCATAACCATGTAAGAAGAATGTTATCTGTGGTATATTTTTAGCGCAAAACAATAAGAAATGCCACAAATATCACCGCACATTTTTAGAAAAGCTTCAGTCATTTTAGGCTGCAAAAATCAGAAAAAAGTTCTGCGAATTCCTGGAGGGACTGGTTTTATAACGGGTGCTCATTTTGGAGGATCAGTGGTGTTTGTGTAGCCTAGATATGGGCATCAGACACTCCAAACACAGAAGAACTAATAGAAGAACTATTCTGACTTTAGATCGATGAGGTTCCACACATTCAGAAAGTTAATTTTTTTGATGTGTTTAGTGATCCTGAATAGATCCACAGTAGTGTATATGCAGACGTCTCCCTGTGGTCTTGTTTGGTTTGGTAGGTTGACTTGTGCTTATTTGTTAAAATTATTGTATAATTGAGCTTTATGTACTTTTAAGTTGTATAGAATACCTGCAGTGACATTTTTGCAAAGTATGTTTGCAAAAAAGAACACAGAATGTTTAAATCTACCTTGAATTTGTTTTGTTTAAAATTAATTACATGGAATTGAAAAGAAATAACACTAGAATACAAAGGCTGCTAAGGCCTACTGCCTACTAAGAAATTAAAAATATCTATTTTTTTATTTTAAAATGAACTGAAATTAACGCAATACAAAGACACATCCCAACAAGCTTTTTATACATTTATGTATTTTATTTATTTTTCACTTGGTAGATTTCGCAAAAAAGTCTGGGCACCCCTTTGTTAGATGTTTCAGTATGCTTAAGGAAATGGAATAAGACATTAGTGAGTTTTGAAGTTTGCACCGATTTTATTACCAAAGAAAAACAAACATTTATATTTAATTAGTGTCTGTGAATATTAAACCACAAAAATGTTAATATGAAGCCTGTGTTCTGCATGTTTCTGTGTGAATAAATGGCACAGACAAACGGTTTGGTTTACTACAGAAGCGCACCTGACACTTGCTGTGTTTTCAGCCTCTGTTGCCTCAGTATGAATAATACATCAACACATGAACATAACCTCTAAAAGTGTCACTTAATGAGCATTTGACCATTTTCTTTTTTTATGAGTAAGCTATTGTTAAATCACATACAAACAGAAACCTTAAGGTCCCCACCGCAACCTGTCAAAATTCAAGTTTGGTTTAACTAGAAGAAACTGTGAGAGAAATATTACCTAATCTAATGATAGTACTAACTACTATTAATAAAATTATTAAAACATTTTTAAAAGGAATATTTACCAGAAAGTATATGTATTCATTATCATTCTTTAGAGAAGCTTTTGATTATTAATATTTACTTAAACCATTAAAATGGAATCCAGAAAATTAATGGGAAACAGGATTTGAAAAAACTAAACATTTAAAAGGGCCTTAAAAGTGTAATTTTTTGTTAAACTTTTAATGAATTGCTCTTTAATACCACAAGTGTTATGATTTCAATTAATAAGACAAGCTTTTTGATGAATACAATTTAATTTAAGCATTAAAACAGAGTATAGAGAAATTAAAACGGAAAAATGGAATTTGGTTATTTACCGCCGACAAGATATTATCTTAATTTAATCGTTGCTACACCATGACTAAAGAAATAATAGAAAAAGTGCTGTGGAATTTCCATTAACCAAAAACTTCAACACCCATAATGCACTTTTGACAACAACCATAACACACTCTGTCAAAACAACTTAAAAATATACTAGTAACACTGTAACAATACAAAACCTTAAAATAAATATATTGTTGAATGCATCCTGTAATGCAAAAACAAAAAAACTAAAAACTAAAATTCTATTAAAACCTAGTTAAGCCTTGCATTTCAATCATACTGACAAAGAAATCACTGAATCTATGTTTGGAATTTTTATTGTCTTACATTTTGAAGTAAATCTTAAAACATTTGAATACTTTTTAAGGATCCAACAGATCACTTTCTTACTCCGAGTTTTCATGTGGTGCAGCGAATGGATATGGTTCTCTCACCTCTATGAAGTAATACCTGTACAGGTAAGCTCCGCCCACAACCACGCCAGACAGAATGAGGGCCAGACCCAAACACATGCACCAGCACCAGGCCCTGGACTGCTGCCTGATATGCAGACCATCCTCCAAGTCCTGTATGCACACATAAGCAGGAAGAAAAGATGAAATATATGTTTCTAGTAAAAATCAGCAGTTGGTGACTACTTTTACTCTTTAGTTAGCATATATAATCTAAATTTTTATGTAATATACGGTCTCACTTCATGATGCCATATGTATGGGAACTTACTGTTGGAAACTGTGTTTTTGTTTGCAAATGTTCACACAGATTGCAATCTCAAGTGCACCCCGCATGTGTTTATTTGTGGTGTTTTCATCAATTTTATGTGCAAGCGTATTTAGTCTGGGTGTGGCTTTGTACAAAACAATTGCATTGTGTGCAACAGATACTGGGAGATTTCCAACCTCCCTCCAGAGACCAACAGGAACAAACACACTGCATGATGCAAATGAACAAAAACATCAGCTGACACAGATGAACAAGGACAAAAGTGAAAGCAATTCAGACTGAAAATGGCGACAATTTGGCACCAAATCTTTTGTTTGTGTCATTTTTCATATACAACACAATGAGAGCAAAAGAAGATAAAGCAGCTAAGCTTTCCTGTGTTTACAACAGCCAATCATGTTGCAGACTCCAGGGAAATCATGAGCAACAAAAACAAGTTCATTTCAGCTAGAAACATCTATAATATACATAAAGGTTCTTTTACAGGTGTGTCTAAGGGATGCAGTCTGTATTCAATTTCCCATGACAATGCTGCAATTTAAATGAGTCTAGTCATCATTACCTCTCCTCTAGTTCAGTAAACACCAACTTTATGATCTTGCACAGACATATTTCATATTTCAAATAGCGTCTGTTTGAAAATGATTAGAGCTGCAAATACTATTCAAGAATGAAAACAGTCAACATTTTAATATCGATTAGTCCAGTCTGCGTACCACCATCAGCATCAAATTCTTCAGAAAGCAAGTGGTCACATCAAAAATAAAGCGAAACATATCTCAAATTAAATGCTATTTTGATAATGTATTATCCCTTAGAATAAAATGGCTAGTTTTATTATTATTAGTTTTTATTAAAATACTAAAATATTCTGTTGCTTACAGAATTTGTTGTTACACAAAAATATATAGAATATGTAATGTATGGCATAAAATGTATAATATATATGATTTTTCATATGAAAATATTTTGTAATGTCCTTGTTACACGTTGTATAACAAATATCATGCACTTACTATAATTACAAAATTAACCTTATTGTAAGTAATAAAGATTTTTTAAAAATACCTCACTTGCACATTTACACACAAACACTCCTGTTTCAAACACACACAGCCTTGCCCTCGCACACACAGACACACACTGCAGATTATGGCATGGCTAACAGAGACCGTCTTTGTCTAAATAACCCGGTCCTTCAGGAGTTTTTCCAAAGAACAAAGATGTCTGTTTTAGGTAGTCAAGTTCAGTGAGGCTTTGATCACCTGTGTGACAGAGGATTTGAGACCACACTGCATGTTTTTTACAGCTTATCTCATGATGAATTGACACCTTTTAAATAATTTAGTTAAGTATTATAGTCTCTGATTGCCAGGAATGTCTAAAGGTAAGAAGCATTACTCCATGCATGAAACATTCTGAATCAATTTGTTCTTCAAGACATATGCCTGCCGAAAAGCTCCTTGCTTAAAGTGCCAGAGAGATCAGGCAGCACTGTTGGTCTGATCGCAGTGGCAGTGCTTCAGCAGACACAACAGTGTCTTATGAATGATTCACGACCTCTTCTTCTTGATTATCAACCCAATTCGCTGACTCATCCTCAGTGCCAGCTGATGATCGTATTTGAGAAACAGAAGCAGCCAGACGGTGCATGCATCTGCGTGGGAGCTGGTCTCACACTTATGAAAGTCAGCTGGCTAAACATGTATTTCCTCTTCCTGATTTTACTATGTTTAAGACTGCAACCTATTCAGGAAGTACAAGAGACATGTATACAGCCGCATACCTTTAAATTTAAATCTTATATGAAATTAACGGTTTAATTTTAAATACTGCAATAACTGCACAGACAATCATCAGTCTACTAGAACAAGCACTGAAAAATGCAATGCATGATATTTATATGTGTGTACGTGCATTCCTTTTAATGCAATATTTTTTATTTATCTGAACATTGCACGTGCACGCATTGGGAATCTTGATGGAAAACATCTCAAAAGTGCAATGCAAAATTGGATTTTTCTGATGTTTTAAATCCTGGTGTCTGTGTTGGGACTGTCGGCCATTTTCCTGTGAGCTCAAAGCTGTCTGACACTCACTAACACACACACACTCTCGCTGAAACAAGGCAGGAGATGGCTTCCCTCTACACTCACATAAACAAAACTACCAGACAAAAAATAAGGTTATAATCCTCACAAAACCCAAACAAACATCTTCTACGTGTTCCAGTCATACTGACGTAAATAACGTGTATATTCCCGTCAAACATCAACTATGTTTTTATTTACTTTGAATGTTTATTTTTGCAAAAGTCCTATTCATTTAATGTTTTCGTATGTTTATTTAAACACTCTGACCGCCCACAGTTACAACAAATAAACACGTTATAAAAAAATTAATGATTAAAAGCAATGTTGTTATTAGCGTTGTTTTCTAGTTCACTAACGTTAGCCGGTTAGCGTTTGTGCTAACGAAACTCACCACATCCTGAGGGATCAAAGCTTCATCCTTCTCCTCCTTTTTTAAATCCTTCTGTCCGAGAGCGGAGTTGAAAGCGAGTTTCACCATGTTGTGTAACTGAAATTTGTTTTGTCAATGTTGTTTTTCCCCTAACCGAACTACAGCCAAGAGAAAGCTTGACGATCTCGACGACCTCTGTACACTGTGCTGCTTCACAACTTGCTGTGGAGCTGCTGGCGAATTTAGCTCGAGTAGGAAGGGGGCGCTGTTTCCACCAAATATACATAACATAGTTTATTTTACTAAAGTTACATTTCAATGTAATACATATATTAAATGAACACACAACGTATACTATACTATACTATAATATACTATAATATAATATAATATAATATAATGTAATCAGTTCACTGATGGGGCGTGGTTTAAAAAAAACAGAGACTGTCCAACCTACCATGTTGAAAACTACCAGGTACTGTTTATTTGAGTGCAGGTAAGGGTTATGTGGAAAAATAATATGTTATGAAATCCTTGCAGTAGTATTACAAATGCAAAAGGTGTTGTCTGGTCGAAAACAGTTAGAGTAAGTTTGCATGAGGAAGTTATGATGAAATATTGGTAACACTTTACAATAAAATACAATTCGTTATTAATTCAGGTTAATGTTAGTTTAACACTTGAAATGTTATTATGTAGAAATTAACAGTGGGCAAAATTAAATACTGTAAAAGTATTGCTTTTATGAATACCTAATGCATTCAGTAATATTAACAATACCTTATTGTAAACTGTTACTTTAATATTTTAACAAAATATCACACTTAAAATGCTATATACTCAATATACTGGCATGTACAAAAAAATTCTGATATTAGCTGATATAATTTAATATACATGTGTGTTCAATAAAATCATTAGGCTCTTGAGAAACTGGAATAATATTCATTAATGAATTATCCATAACAGTTATGTCAATCTCACAGAAAGTACAGTATGGCAATCTCACAACTTAAGGTCAGGGCATGTGTCCTTTCAACAGGTCAATGCTCTCTTCAAAATGAGTGAGAAAAGGCCTGAAGGGGAATTCATTTCACCTGAGCCTCAATAAGGTTAGGTCTGGGTGAGATAAGGTAATGTTTTAACTACAGAAAATCCCTTTAACTTTTTCTGAATGGCTGGAAGTCCTGCTGTCTCAGGTTGGCTAATGGCAAGAATAGCTGCTCTTCAGGGGGAAAATCCTCCCACCGCCTCCATGTCCAACCTGAAAAAGACATAATTAAAAGACACTGAATCTGAAGCTTGCAGTGAAATACTGCAGCAATACTGCGGCTGCTTGGCATATGGGCAGATACAGTCAAATAATTAAAAATGAATCACCCAGTTTTCTGTATAAGCTACACTCATTTAATAAACTGATGTCTAATACTAAATAAACTAATTTATACTTGGTCACTACTTACTCATAGAAATCAAACATACAACAGAGAAAACCAAAGCACATAATTTGGTTGTACACAGTGAATGACTATGTAAAAATCAAGTTTTGACTATCGACATATAGTCTGGCTCACACTAGTGTTTATTCTGGCCAAAAAGCACCCATTTAGATATTACAAGTGTGTCTAGACAAAATATAAAGCGACCGGTTCTTAATAATTGAATATAAATACAACTTATTATGTCAAATTGTATGATCATAAGTGATGGATATACTTAAGAAGGTCAAGACTTTGAAGTTGGGACAGAGATTACTTGTGTGTAGATCTTTTATTTCTATGTTAATGTCATCTTAATTAATAACTTGTTTAACATATATGTTACTTTTAACATAAAAACATGGGATTTAAGCTTTTATTGATTTATAAAAAGCCATGTCAACATTATCATACCATATATATAAAAAAAAAACATTTTAATATTTGCTCAGAACTGCTAAAACCTGTTGTAATGGTGACTGCCAAGGTCTCACATGACAGATTTTTATCTGATCTGTGGGTGGGCCATCTGGGCCTGAGACTACACAGGCAATAACACATTCAAAGAAATGGGTTACCTTCATTCTTCTCTGGCTCCAAATTAACTGGTTCAGCTGAGAAAGACCTGTCCAGTTCTCCCTGCATGAAGATTGTGACATAATGGTAGTTTTCTTCCAATCTGATGGAGTTGACGACTGATCCAAAGCGAAGGTTCTTCAGTCGGACACCAGCTTCCTCCATCACCTCTCTCTGGGCACATTCCTCCCAAGTTTCTCTAAAAAATGTAATTAATTTATATGCAACCCATGTGTATTAATTCTATAGAAAAGTTAACGAATAAGCAGGAATTAGAGAGAATTCGATACATTAGTAAAAGACCACACTGATGCATTTTTGTGACAGTAAACTCACCCGAATTCAATGTGACCTCCTGGTAACTGGTAGGTTCCTTTCCCAACTCTGGTTTTTCTTTTTCCTAACAGGACACATCCTGGATTGGAGGAGTCTGTCACAAGAACCCCAATTCCCACTCCAGGACGTTTGAGAATGGGTTTTCCATTTTGAACGGCTTCAGACATTGTATTAAAACTGTGTTAAAACAGATAAACAGTTATATAGCAGTTGTCCAAATTTGATGTCCGCTGAATCCCTATGACTTTAATGTATTTACCTGGAGTACCATCTAACTTAATGTTCTAACCTTTCAATAAAAAATAGGAATAATAAAATCACTCGTTTTTGTATTTTACAGAGTAAAATGGTGCATTTTTATAGTTTAAAGGTGCCATATGCAAAAATTGAGGTAAAAATATCCGTAACGACCTACACGCATCAAAAGAATGAGAAGAAATAAGGGCGATGATGTCATTAAAAAAATGTCAAGTTATAGTGCTGCAGAGATATCAACCTTAATTAGCATTAGCATTAGCATTAGCATTAGGCGGTATGCGGGCAACATAACCACCAGCCAACCTGCAATACACGAATAACTCGCACGGCTTGTCGGCGTGCCTGAACCTGATGCGTTTGATAATTAGCTAGCTATAACTTAACGTTACCCATTTTATTATATCATAACTAACCTGCTCTGTCTAGTTTGTTGGTCTCCGTGTCCTCTTTGCTTCGTGGTTTTTCTGTGCATGAAAAAATTGATGTGTGGCGTGAAAGCATGTGAAAAGAGTAAATTGCGTGTGTCTCACGCTGAATGCTTGAGAGTTGGCACATTATTTCCCAATCAGAATAAAGGACCGGTTGATTATTGCTGTTTAGCTTTTGTATTAATCTATGATGTGTCCCTGTTTGCGTACAGGGACATAAAAAATAAATTAAAAGTGATACGTGGACCAAGGTGTCTGAGATTGTTCATTTTAAGTAAAGGATCCTAATATTTCGTCCACAACAATATTTAATGAGGTTAACTTATAACTCCTTGTGGTTAGTCTGCACGAGATCAACAAGCTTGTTTGCTTTTGGCCGCTTTAAATACAAAATAAGCATTCGATCTACGTTAGAGCGTCTGAGCGCTCACAAATCTTTCTGCATCGTCGTGAGCAGAGCGGCAAGAGCGATTTTTGATGCTCTTGACACCGGCAGTGTGAACGCACAGTTAGGCTTCGGCTATGGCTGTAGTGTTGTTGTGAAAGTAGGGGCGGAGCATAGAGACTATGCCGTTTCTTGTTTGTTACTCTAGATTAGACCAATTCACTTTATTGAGGCATACTGCCCCCATCTGTTATGGAATGTGGAGTATGACTTGATTTTTTTTGCCAAACATCACAGATGGCACCTTTAACATAAAGGCACTGAGATATTGTGACAAAAGGTGGAGGAATCATTATTGTGTTAAAAAATGACTGATGTCTATGTAGAATTCAAATGATGCAAGCTACACCATAGAAACGATTGTCTTTTTTGTTTTCACATGTCAAAACTCATACCTAGAACTTTACAAGGTGGAGAAAATATTAATAGATCTGCTTAACAGTTGATTTGTGGCTTAAACACTTAAACCATTTCTGAATGATGAGTACATGATTCAATAACTTGCCACAATGCACAAAAATACACTCACTTGCTGCCATCTACTGGCGTAAGTATGAAAAGAGACACTGGAGGAATATTTTTGCTGAGCGAATTGAAAATACTCGAGTCACTGGAATGAATCAAAACCCCCTCCACTAGTGAGAGGGAAGGACATGTGCAATGCTGGGGATCCGCATAAGCGTAATTAAGCAACACTTTACTGGAAATCACATCATAATCTAACTTACCTATATCTTATTTGATAGATGAATCTCCTAACAGAAAGCATACCTTTCACGATCTGGTTGAAGCTTGTGCACTATGAGATGTACAAACGGTATTAAATAATCTTAATTCCGATAAGAAAGCAAATCTTTGTCACAGTAAACACGTGAATTGATTTGAACAGTAAGCTTTGGTACACGGGGAAGGACATCGCCAGCTGAGATTCTCAAACTGGAGCTACGCAGTTGACGTACGTCCTGGCGCAGGCGCGTGCAGTCATTTGTTTTTGTGCTGCGCTGCTTGTGCACAGAGCAACATGGCGACGTCCCTGATCTGTGGCCGGTTGTCCGCTGGACTGAGGAATTCCGGCTCCAGGACGACTTTAAGCTCAGCAGCTAAGGTCAGTTTTGCGTACACACTTCAGATAACTATATGCGACTGTCATTTGTGAAGTGGCTTGCTTTTTTGACCACTTTTAGTGAAACCAAGTGGGCGATTCTACTTTGACATTAGCCTTCAGGCTAGCTGCCTGTCATTGTTACAAATGCTTAGCTTTGCAAACCTATTCATTTTCTTTTGAGGGGGTGCGCTTTTGTAGTTAGGTAGATTTAAGTTAAGTTCTGTGTTGTTTGTTTACATGGTTATCATACACACTGTCCATGTCATCTGGGGTTTCGAGTTAACTTTGACCTACACGGACAGAGGACCTGTCTGTTTTGTTTCACTTCAGTGTTTCTATTTAACTGTAGTGCCAGCTAGTTAATAAAATTAACTCTTAAACCACTGCAACTCTTAAACTGCCAATATGCATGTTGTAATGAACAAAATGATAGTATCCTTTACTGGAAACCTTTCTGAATCATAATTTGAATATCATAAATGTTTCACTTATGGTCATTATAAGGTTGTACCCTTGAGTAAGACACCCAAGTTGCTCTGCTGTTCCTATATTGAGTGTACTCTGGGTTACAGCAAAATATTAATCAGTCATTAATTCATCTGTTAATAATCTTTGTGTAGCCGATACGTTTTAATAGACATAATGCTTCCACATATTCTAATATCCCAGATATTATTGAAAGACTCTACTAAAGTCAGTTAAGTATTAATCTGTTGAGCAAGGGAAAGGGAAAATCCTTTTCCTTGTAAAGCTGAGCTTGTTCATGTTTCCGTTTGCGAATTCCATTTAGCAATCTATAAAAGTTAGTGTTTACAGTGTATATATGACCATGGCTTTGTAGAAACAGTATCTTGTTTGCCAGAATTTTTATTTGTGTTCGATTTAATTAGTATTCTCTCTTAACTTTCGATTACCAGGTGCTTGGCGGGACATCAGGTCTGTTTAGTAATCATGGGACCCAGCCGTCTCCAATGCTGTCTGTGCAGCAGCAGAGGAACCTCTCCCTGCATGAATACATGAGCATCGGGCTGCTGAAGGAAGCGGGCATCTCTGTGCCCGCAGGTTTGGTTGCCAGCTCGCCTGATGAGGCTTATGCCGTTGCCAAGCAGATCGGTAAGAACACATGACATATGCTGGGTACTAATTGAGGAAAGGCATCCATGTTTATTCTAAAAGGGATGCAGGCTTCATAACTGTTCCATAACATATGCACACCGACGCATTTGTAATTTCCACTGTTTACATGTTTTTCACATTGGAATGATCTTGAGTAGTATTTTAACGCCGCACATATACGTTTAGGGAATGCCATTGGCAATGCTTTTATGCAGGTCAGATTACAGTGCTTTGAAAAGACAGCCAGCTTACTTAGGGTCTTGAATTCACTGTGTGTTTGTGTTTCAGCTGTTGTGCTGTTAACACACACACTGCAGTCTAAACATAGATTTGCATCACCTCTGGATATTGTGGATTGCCTAAACTATAATCAAACTGTCAGCATATAGGCAGGACCTGCACAGATACGTGATGGACAGGCAGTGCTGTTAGCTGGAATAAAGGAGGGAAGGGTATCGTGTCACAAGCACTAAGGGACTGGCTTTAGACTGAGAAACATGCACAATAGAGAATGGGTTTAATTTACCCATTAGTTTAAATCTTGGTGTGTCCTTAACTTACTGTTTCCAAATGAATAGCCTTATTATTTGCTGTGCATTTCATCTCTGGTAAATGCACTGAACTGTACATTCAGGGTTGCAAAAAGTAGGAGTGTTTTATTTGCAAAATTGCAACATGGACAAAGTTGGAAATGTTTATAGTTTCACAATGGCAAATCAGTGGTTTAATAGCATTCTGTCGGGCACTTCCTTTTTTTCAGTGCTCCAACATGGTAAAACTTTAAAAGGGTAAGTCGTCCATTCGTCAAAAGCTGAAAATTCAGTAAATATTTACTCACCCTCTTGATGTCTAAACCTCCTGTGAATGATGTTCTGTGAAGTTCATCAGAACATTTATGCTGCTGTTTTCCATAATTTCTTAATTATTTTTATTATTATTATTTTGTGAACCTATTTTTAGGATTTATTGATGAATAGAATTTTCAAAAGAACTGCATTTATTTCAAATAGAAAGCTTTTGTAACATTATAAATGTCTTTAAAGGTAACACATTCATGCTGGAAATTCATTTATTAAAAAAAAAATCCCTTGTAGTCTAGTGAAGAACAGTCAAATTCAAGCCATTAGGCATAAAAAGGCAGCATGATCATTTTGCTTAATATTTCCTTGTTAGGATGGGTCTTATGGGTTTGGAACAAAATGAGGGTGAGTAAATAATAACTAATTTTAATTAAGAATATTTTAGTGTTAATGAAACGCATAGTTCTGTCTTTTTACTGGAAATATGTTACTAACTCCCAGTTGAAAATGTATAAAACTCCAACTTACTGATTTTACTAAACAGGCGTAATTGAGTTTATGATGCCATGCCTTCCTAAATCGTTCTTATTGGCATTTCACGTCTGTTGTTTTCAATTAAAAACTATTTAATCCTCCCTGGTCTGTTATTTGGCCTTACATTTATCATAACAATCAGGTCCAGACTTTCGTAAGCCTGTTCTGTGTGTCTGTACAGCAGGTCTGTGCAGGTTTGGAGACTGTAGCTGATTACAGTGTGACTCACTGGTTGAAGATGGGGCAGCTCTGTAGTGAATCTTTCATCTCTGTCAATTTAAGTGCTATTTGTTTGTTTGAGCAAGGGTTGAGCTGCGTGTTTTGTGTACTTCTGCGTCTGTTTGGCTGGAATTATTCAAGGTTTTTCTCTTTCTTGTTTATTCTTTCTCGTTTTTCAGGCTCTAAAGACCTGGTGGTGAAAGCCCAAGTGTTGGCAGGTGGTCGAGGCAAAGGCTCTTTTGAGGGAGGATTGAAAGGCGGTGTCAGAATCGTTTACTCGTGAGTGTTTGTGCCTAATTTATTGTTCTTCACTATCACTTTTCCAATTTCCCCTTTGTCTTCTCACTCGCTTTGTGTCTGCAGGCCAGAGGAAGCGAGAGATATCTCCTCAAAGATGATTGGCAAGAAGCTGTTCACTAAGCAGACCGGAGAGGCAGGGCGGATCTGTAACCAGGTGTTTATCTGTGAGCGTAGATACCCACGCAGAGAGTATTATTTTGCCATCACCATGGAGAGGTCCTTCCAGGTAAGAGGTCACGGACTAGGCCATTGCTGCTTGGTTTCTCTATGAAACTGCTTTGCATATGTGCATCCAAGTATAAAGTCTTTTTACAAGCGTTCAAAAATGACGTCACCACTTTGTGCTGCAGTAAGCAGAGTGGTCAGTAGAGGGCAACTTTTACTGTGTCTGACCTGAAACGTCAGCACTTTACTGGTTTCACCTGCTCTTAAAATATATGGGTTCTACTCCACCCCCTACAGGGGCCTGTGCTGATTGGCAGTTCTCAGGGGGGCGTGAACATTGAGGATGTGGCTGCAGAGAATCCTGATGCTATTGTGAAAGAACCTATTGATATCGTGCAGGGAATAAAGATGGATCAGGCTATTAAGGTGAGGTGCAGAGTATTCCTGTATATCGACATGTTCCCACACTGACCTCTGCATGAAAAATGTTTTTATTCTTTTTTTTTTTTTCTCACTCTCTCTTAGGTGGCAGAGAAGATGGGTTTCCCCCCTGCATTGATCAATGAAGCTGCAGAAAACATGTTGAAACTTTATGATGTGTTCATCAAGTATGATGCATCTATGCTGGAGATCAACCCAATGGTGGAGGATTCCTCTGGCATTGGTAACCTAAAGCAGACACCTTACATTTTATATACATTGTGTACACAACTCCAGTCCTAAGGCTGCACAATCAATATTGCAATATGGATTTTTGGATCAGGCAATTAAATGTCACACTGTGCTCATTTATTTTTGTGCAGATCATGATCTGGTGTTTGTTTCAGCTTATCAGAATATGCTGGTTCATTTAATGTGAACTGAGCTGCTCTGATATGCTTTAACAGTGTTAGTGCAGAAAAGCAATGCATGGTCAGTTTTTCAAATGCTGTGCACTATAATACTCCATAACAAGCCTATAGTTTCATGCATCCATAGATGTTTTCTTCTGTGCTTTGCAGTGATGTGTATGGACGCTAAGATCAACTTTGACTCAAACGCTGCCTATAGACAGAAGAAAGTGTTCGACATGCGAGACTGGACCCAGGAGGATGTCAGAGACAGACAGGCAGCCAAAGCAGACCTCAACTACATCGGCCTAGATGGCACTATTGGCTGTCTGGGTCAGTACAAAAACCCACAACCATCCATTAGAGAAACCTTATCACAGCACTGAGTGGACGATTAAAAAATTAGACCCACATTTCAGCATTTTTAACATTTCTAAATAAAGAATTAGAAGTAAAGATCTTTATATATTACATTCCACTTTTAGTAAACTTTCTGTGTTGATGCAATTTGTACCATTTTGACCAGTTTGAATATGTGTATGTGTAAACAATACGCTTGATGTCACCTGTGTTTAGTCAATGGGGCTGGACTTGCTATGGCCACCATGGACATCATTAAACTACATGGTGGAACCCCTGCTAACTTCCTGGATGTTGGAGGTGGAGCGACTGCACAGCAGGTGACGGAGGCCTTCAAGCTCATCACCTCTGATAAAAAGGTAATATCACGATCAAGGGAATTATATTGGCTCTTGCTCTTATTGCCGCACTTTTATAACATCTCTTATGCCAGAAAGTATTCAGTGCTTTCCTGTGTTCTCTGTTATAGGTCCAAGCTATTTTGGTGAACATCTTTGGTGGCATCATGCGGTGTGATGTCATCGCACAGGGCATTATCATGGCTGTCACTGACTTAGAACTGAAAATCCCCATCGTAGTGCGGTTACAAGGTGAGGGAGGCCGAACTTAATACTATGATTGTGATTGATGGTTCAGGTGACTGTGATTAATGGAGAGGTGAAGGGATAGTTTGTAATCCAATACTTTATTTAAAAGGGCGAGGCTCTGAAAATTTGAATCATATTATCAGTAATAAAATTATAGGTTTTTCTAGCTACACACTTTTTTAAAATCACGTCATTGGTTAGATATTGCTGTATGAAGTACAACTTGCTTGCAACTTGCTAGCCATTATGATACTGACTTTTTTATTTATTTATCATTAACTGGTTCACAGATTGGTAAGAACGCTTCTTAGAATTCTTTAGAGAAGAAGTCTGAATTTGATAAATTATTGAAAACCTTATCAAGTGCAGACGACTAGAAAGTTCATGGAAAAGTCCTGGAAATTCATTAGTCAAAAACTGTAAGGACACTGTACTGTCTATATCAATAAAAGGTAGCACAAATCCCCCAGGAAGACCTGGAACGTCTGGGAGAGAGGAAACATTGACAGAAGGGTGACAGAAAGAAAAAAGGTTTCTGGAAAGGGATATTTGTGCAGGTGGCTCATGTTTTCTGTCCTTCATCTCACTCTCATCACACTTGTCTGATCTCCAGGAACAAGAGTGGACGATGCCAAGGCTCTGATCGCTGCCAGCCCTCTGAAGATCCTGGCCTGCGATGATCTGGACGAGGCGGCCAAAATGGTGCGTTTCTCTTATTTATGCATGCATATGGGCAAATTGAAACTGATATGTGGAGGAAGTGGAGAGATGAATCTACCCATCATGGTTCAGGAATCAGATTAATAGTCCAAAGAAATATGAGGTTTTAAAGTTGTTTTTCACCCAAAAACGAAAAATCTGTCATCGTTTAGTCACCTCTCAATTGTTCCAAAATCCTTTCACTTTCTTGAGAGACAGGACAAAACTTCCCTTAACTTTACCTGCCATTAATGTTTCAAATGGCAGCATTTACACTTTCTATTTTTTTGAGGAAGAATAAAGAATAAAAAATTCACATGCATAAGAAACACTTCACAACAAGGTTCAATTCATTAATTTCTACATATATATTAATATATAAGTTATAAATAAAAAAAAAATTATACAATGTCTTTCAAGTATAAAATATAAATGGTGTTAAGGTATTTTGGATAAACAAATCAAACTAATAAATTATGAATAAATTAATCTAGATAAAAAAAAATGCTGTGTAAAACAAAATGCTGTTCATTGTTAATTCATGGTACCTAATACAATAACTAACGGTAACAAATTGCACCTATGTTAATTAAAAAGAGGAAAGTGTACAAATGGAAAAATGAAAGCAGATGTTGCTGTCAAATAGAATCAAATATCTCATTATTATACAATAACTATTTCCAAAGCAAAGAAGATTTCCAGCTACAAGCAATTTGTCTTTCCTCCCTGAATGCAGAACCACTGTATGATCACAACAGTCATGCACTTTTTGTATTTTACTATTAAAATTTAGGACACTGTAATATAATTAAGATGATCATAATAAAAGGTCAACTCTGAAATATTTACCATACCTTTCTTAATCTTTTTCTCTAGGTTGTAAAGCTTTCTGAAATTGTTTCGCTGGCCAAAGAGGCCCAGGTTGATGTCAAGTTCCAGCTGCCCATCTAACAGAGCAAGCCTACAAGCCACATCACTATTCTCACCATCTTATATGAACTAAATCTAACACACTTGAGCTTGTCTAGTTTCAGATCTCCACAACCCCGTGTCCTGGTCAAACTTCTGTCATCTCTTGTTTGTGTCTCTCTGCGGTTCCCCATTCCTTCTGTGTCATGAGTGCTTTCATATTGTAAAAGCACATGTGTATCTGCATGGTGCAACTTTCATTTCATGCAAATCAACCTCACCCAGTGCAGAGCCCATCAAACCAATCCACTAACATACTACTGTTGGGTTTTTTGGTTCCATTGGTTTAGATCAGGTCAGTGTTACTGCCTACTCTTGTTTGTTTCATCAATGTTATTGTTTGTTTGAGTTCTTAAGTGGAGGATGTATTTATGTGGAACTGTATTTATACTGTTGAAATGTACTTGGAGATCCGGCTCTTTGGATAAAGAATGTCTCGGACAAACTGATCTTAACTTTTGCCACATATATATACACACACACAGTAACGTTAAAAGACAATCCCACCCCCTCTTTCTTTACCCTTCCTCCCTCCCTTCCTTCATTCTGTTTCCCGGGGGGGAATGAGTGTCGCTGCAGGATGTCTTCGCTGTTCTCCTGAAGAGAAATGCACCATTTCCCTTTTAAGTAAACGCACAAGCACTCACAGGGAATGTGTGTTATTGGTGTTCTCTCAGTTTGACATGGAGCCACCGGTGCAGCGGCTGCAGAAAAGAATAAAAATACTGAAGTGTCTCAGAGGATGATGTTTGATTCCACTCAAAGGCTCTGTCACTGTCTATTTTTGAAATGTAGAACATGTACTTCTTTGGCAAAGTAAGTCCCTTGAATCATCTTTCATGTTAGAGTGGGTCCTGTAGTGAGAATTCAACTTTCTATAAAGAAAAGTGCTCTGAATGTGGCAGCTCACAGTTTGAGGTCTGTAATACCTCAATCATCCAGTAGCATTCCTGTTCATCTCAATGGCAGATGCCTAGCTGGTACAGGACTTCCCGAAAGTATGTGATATATGATTTATTTTTCCTATATTAGTTTTGTGTCTAAAACTGAACTTGGTAAAATTGCAAATGACTTGCTTCTTGCTCCTAAATAAGGCTGCATTTCACTGTTTAGATTGATTTTAGTGCAGTGCTTGACATCATAAATCATGACATACTGTTAGATAGATTACAGAATAACATTGGTATTCAGGAACAGGCATTAGACCAGGGTCTAAAAACAGAGTTCCTGGTGGGCTACAGCCCTGCAGTGTTTAGTGTCCGGTAATTAAGCCCTTTAGGCCTGTTTGCAAACTACATGGTATATGTGTTGGATCAGAGTTCAGACTAAACTCTGCAAGGCTTGTCCCTCCAGGAATTGGGTTGTTTAGATCCTACCTGTCCTACACTTACTATTTTGTCTCTGTAAATTAGTAAGCATGTAACCTTACAGTGTTTAAAAATGAAGTGCAGCAAGGATCTGTGTTAGGCCCTCTGCTGTTTTCATATATATGCTTAAAGATGATTAAAATCAAATAGATGCAAATAGTTAATAAAATATGCCTATATTTATTTTTTAATGAATTTATTTTGAGTGCAGTAATCTTGCCTTTTCTTATGCATCACATTAAGTTTATTCATTTATGCAAATCTGTAATACAATTGTGTGATTTGTTGCTTTCAAAACTGTTGTTTTTTTTTTCAACAGTACAGGTACTTTTGAAAGCCCAAAAGTAACTGTACTGTAGAAAGATAGAAAGATATGTTCTGTAGAAAGACAGTTTAGATACCGCATCTTCCAGCATCCTAAAAGGATCATGCTAGCTAAATTTATGTTGTGCTATAGCTCAGGTTAATATAGCAAATATTAGTCGACTGATAAATCCACTTCTGTTACAATGTATTATTAGTGCTGACATGAAATGTCTTTAAAATGCACTGTTCAGATAAGTGCTTAAGTTGGGATGAGTTTGGCTTCAGGCTGCCTGTTTCAAATGATTCATGCTTTAAATAAATTAAAACGATACATTTCTTTGCTAAGGGTGATGTACACTAACCTATTAAAAAAGCTGTTTCATATGAACAAGTTTTAATTTCATGCAATCTTAGAGATGTTCTATCATAATCCCTAAAGGGCTATATGGATTGTGTTTAAATGTTTATGGGAATATGTTAAATTTTAAAAATGGGACCAGGCAAACTCATATTGATATGCTCCCTTCTGTGAGCATACATAACCTCTCCAGCTCATGTATCTATATTGGATGTGAATCAATACTGCACTGCTTCATATTTTTTAATTATGTCACATAGTAGTTGCCCTCATAAGCTGTACATCTTTAGATCCTCTCCTCTTTGCATGCCTGAGATGAATCTATTAATTCTTTAAAAAGATACATACTAAAATATTTAAAATAAAATGATTTATTTCACAGTTGCTCTTTTTGAATATACTTTAGAAGCTCACTTCAAACGTGCAAAATAGGACAAATATGGCTGTTGATTTGTGGCAAACTTGTGGTTGTTTGTGGCAAATTTGCAGCAAATGGTTGCAAAAAGTCTGCAGTTCCTCACCAGTTGTAACTCCCATTACCAGACCATTTCCATCGCCAAATTTGAGTCAATACATACATTTCTGTCACAAATGTATACATAGCTGTTTGGAGATATATTTCTCAGCTGAAAGTCAGTCGCTGTGATATTTTTACTTCCACGATCGGTAATGCTCAAGTTAAGATTCACCTCAGTGGAAATGAAATTTGCATAATTTCCCACCATGCTGGAGGCTTGTTCATATTTACCTGTTTATTTTTGGTGGAGTGGGGCTTCTGAATTTTTCTCCCAGCGCTGAAGTTGACGCACCCCTGAGGCTGAAATTATCCTCAGCTTTTGCAGGAGAACTTCTTCAGGGCTTTGCCTGTGAACTCACTGGAACTAAGTTGAAATGACATCCTGGAATATTTTATATTGGAGATTTGCATTTGTCCATGAGAACTTTTCAGAAAAGCAATTTGTGGATTTAAAAAATTCTTATAATATCAGAATGTATCATTCACTCCATTGCCTATGCATTTCAGTGATAAAAATAGGGCCCTAAGATTTAGGCCACATGATGCGGAAAACAGACTGAATTACGAATCCATTCATTAAAATGGAATTTACTGTCAATGGAATTGTGTAAAAATTCTGATAAATTAATCAAAAGTAAGTTTATTCACTTAATCAAACTGGGATATTGATTAAATGTTAGACTGCTTGAAACATAAAGTGTGCATTTTCCACATGTGTTTCTTAGTGAAATAGCAGCAGAGTTTCGTCTAAACATGCACGCGCTCTTGGTATTTTCGGTCTCTGCTTTCTCGCTGTATGAGGACAATGCTCAACATGAACTCCATGTCAAGAGCTGCTCTTCACTGCTACTCGCCAAAATAAAAGTTTGTTTACCTTGAAAAAATTATGACGGAAATTACACAGGCCTAACTGGTTTGTTGTGTGTTAGTTGACTATTGTACATGTGAATGTATTTCTCAAAGTAATAGTAACACTAATAATAATAGAGTTTATTAAAATATGATTTTAAGGAATATAACAATTGTTTGTCAATGCTAATCAAAACCACCAAAATCTGAATTTTTTTTTTTTTAAGGAAAAAATTGGAAAGGAATTGTTTACATTTCATTTGATTACATTTGATTTTTAAAAAGATTAATTAAACTTATGCATTCATTTTTATATAGAGTGAACCATATTTACATTTGACTGCAGGTTGTATTCTATATTTAACTCTGAACGTGACACATAAGTGTTATGAATTCATTTGATTAAATTTAGTTAAACCATTAAACACAAATTCAGATAAAAAAAATGTAAACACACAAGCTGGAAAAATATAAAATGGATTTTGGGAAAAACTAAAACAGGGCCCTACATAAGGGTATGGAATTGTTTAAAAAAATATACTGAAAAATCTATTTTTGGAAGAACAGATTAATGCAGATAACTCACCTCACTTGCAACCCGATCCTTAAAAATCACCCTGACCAAAACCCTCAAATTGAGCCTTTAGAGCCAACCTCTCTCCGAAGCCATATCCCTTTATTAGTTATTCTTGTCATATTCCCTATAGCTTTTCTCTATCCATTCATCCCTCTCTCCCTCCCTCCCTCCCTCCCTCTCTCTCTCCCCATCTCTCATTAGTTGTGCGGCTCTGACAGAGGTTCATAAATCTTTTGCTGAGAGAGGTGAGGTTGAGGATGTCTCCGCACCCCTCCCACCTCACCTGCTGTTATGAAGCGATGTGTCAGGTGGTCCCTGGAGACTCGCCCACTGCACATGTGCTGTGTTTTTCTCTCTGTGCTCTGAGTTTGTCAGTTGCTGAATGAGACGTGCTGCATCAGTCATGCTGTTTTCATGCTATTAAAGATACAATGCTAAAAGACTGTCTTGTGAAAGTCTCTTCTTTAAAACATACACAGGGGTGGAGTCATTTAAAGGGAATGTTGTTGTTTAAAAATGTCGGCTTTTGTTATACGCTCAGTTGACAGCTGGTTGTACATTGTGCCTCAAAGGTGGTTCTCAGTTATCAGTTTTCCGAGGTTGAGATAGAGAGATGATACTGATATGGGTGTAAAGGGAACAGACAGGTTGATGAGAGCCTTCAACAAACTTGTTCATCAGTTTGTGGCAACAGAACTGACACTGTTGCCTTGGTAACTGTACATTTCAGCCCCCTTTCCATCCCAACACTCTCACACAATATTCAACCAGGGGTTTCAATTATTTTTATCTGTATTTCATCCTCTCCTCTTTTTACTTTGCTAATAACTCCATCTAGTTCGCCATATGCTGCATTTTAAAAAGTTCAGCCCATCTTACACACATTGTGATATAACATACTGTATATGATGTTTATATCTCTCCATGTATGCAAAAAGATAAACAATACAGTATAATAAAGAAGCATTTTTATATAACTGTTTAATTCATAATACAATAGAGAACCCTAGAGAACCAGTTTTATCCCAAAATGAAATTTTAAATGTCATGAGAGTGAGTAAATGTGATAAAAGGCATTACAGACACAGCCTTCAAGTTATCCTTTTTTGATGATAATATTCCATACATATAAGTCCTGGTTGAACCCGTAATAAGGATTTCTCCTTTAGGTCTGATTCTGAATTTTCTAATTTTATTTTAATATATGAAATCCAAATCTTTTCAGCTCATATAATAGCTTTAGAAAGTCAGTTAGGAGTCAGCAGATATTGCAGATAGGGCTTTAGTGCTGTGCTACAAGCTGGGGTGCCTCTAGGTACACTGCTTGGTCATCTACTGTTCTTCACTTAAACAACTTCACTGGGCACAATCAAAGGCACATGGCTTCTACTACTACTATGCAGATAATGAAGCTTAAAGTGAGGCTTTAATTTTAGAAATAAATATAATTTTACTTTTAATGCCAAAAAGAAACTTGTAGAAGCTTCCTAACTGTGCTTGATTATGGTGATATAGTATACATGCATGCAGCCTCCTCCATCTTAAAGAGCCTTGATTCAGTGTACCGTGCTTCATTACGTTTTATTACAAATACAAAATCTCGTACTCATCATTGTGTCTTATACAAGATGTTGGGTTGGGCATTACTAACTATACTTAGAAAACAGCACTGTTGAATTTTATCTATAAAGCAACGTTAGGTAAACTTCCATCTCATCTCTGTATCCTCCTTTGTCTTAGTTACCAGCTACGCTCTTCCAAGTGTTTGCTTTTTAATGTACCTCGAATTTGTACAGGAAAACTGCATTTCCATATTATGCACCCTGGGCATGCCTGGATTCATTTGCAAAAAGATTTAAAACTTGATAGATTTGTGATAGTTGGTGAATTTAAAGCAGGGATCTCCAACCCTGCTCTTGGAGAGCTGCCATCCTGCAGACTTCAGTTCCAACCCTGCTCCAACATGCATCTCTGTAATGATCATGTAGCCCTAAACAACTTGATTAGCTGGTTCAGGTGTGTTTGATTGGGGTTGGAGCTGAATTTTGCAGGACAGTAGCTCTCCAGGAGCAGGGTTGGAGACCACTGATGTAAAGGAATCATAAATATATGGTAAATGAGGCTTGTGATTGTTTTTGTTGAGAGGATATTAGGTTTAAATATTGTTTTAATGTCTATTTGTTGTATTTTAAAATGTGTCTTACTGAATGGCTTCTACCTTGGCCAGGTCTCTCTTGTAAAGGAGATTTTAATCAATATGCTGTTTTTTTTTTTTTTTCAACAGTGGCCACCGTATGAACTTGTATCTCTGCCAGAACTTTCAAACATCTATGCTTAGATCAGTGTTTCCCTGTTCCTGTAGGCACTTCAACAGAACACATTTTGGATGTCTCCCTTATGTGACACATCTATTTACGATTTTAGAGTCTCTACAAACAAGCTGGAGTGCATTTCCCAAAAGCAACTAGTCACAAGCTCTTTCTTTACCAACAGAGTTCAACTGAACTTGCAACCATAGTTGGCTAACGATGCTTTTGGGAAACACATCCCAGATTAGTTGAATCTCGTGTGTTTGATTAGGAAGAGTTTGAAAATCTGTAGCATTGGTGTACCTCCTAGGAAAAGGGTTGGGATGCACTGGTCTATATGAAGAAGCATCATATATGGCTCAACTTTGCAGACGTAAACAAAAAGACAGCAAGGAACCTGGGGATAATGTTTGACGACCATTCCCATTTCCAGACTGGACTACTGCAGTATTCTAATGGCAGGCCATTCAGCCAGCGCCACTAAGCCTAAGCAGATGATCCATAATACAGCAACACATCTGGCCTTCAATCAGGCAAAGAGAACCCACGTCACACTCATCCTGATCTCACTCCACTGGCTCCCAGTTAAGGCCAGAATCAAATTTAATATTGTGATGCTGTATTTGCAGGACTGCTACTGGAACAGCACCCCCCTACCTCAAGTCACTTACACTCACTTAACCACTCCACAACTCTAAACCAATGCATATGACACACATGGTGGGTTTCCATGTTTTATGGGGACATTCCATAGGTATAGTGGTTTTTATACTGTACAAACTATATGTTCTTTCCCCTTACCAATACCCATACCTTAAACCTACCCCAACAGAAAACATTCTGCATTTCTACAATTTTAGGTTTAGATTTTAGACTTGGTGTCTTACAAACCTTTTACAAAGCATTGTTTATTAGCATCTGCTAAATGCATAAATGTTTTGACATATTTGGCATTGCCATAATTTTGTGTGTGTGTATGTGTGAGTGTGTGTGTGTGTGCATTTGTGATTCCCTTTTGAGGCTTACCATTACCACATGTAGTACAATACATTTTCTTTATAATTGCGCAAGCCGCTAATATAATTCTAACAGATTTTAATTTGATTGAGGGCTTGTATCGGAGTACACATGGGATTGTGCTAATGTTGCCATGAAGTATTTATCAGATAAACGAGAGCCAACATTCTCCCCAGCTGGTACATGCTTGTCGACTGTGGGATCATCTGTGTTTGTTAGATCACACTGTGTTAGTGGGAACTAAAGGAGTCAGCAAATATTCATGAGTAGTAGCATAGTTTAGAATTAGAACATGCTTAATGTTGATACACCTGCAGAATATATGTTCATAAATGTGTATGTAAAACCACGGTGACCGTGATTTCACCAAGTACAACATGTTCCTAGATCAACATCCTTGTTGATCCTGGAACAACATTCCAATTGACCAATCAGAATTAAGGGATAACTTTTCAGGAAATATCTCTTTTAGGCTTATGATCAGGGTTTGGTGCTTCTACACCCTTGTTAATCAGCGATCATTTCATACTGATTTTAGGAAAAAATTATGGGTAGAGATTACTTGGCAAAATCACGGCAACCGTAAAACCATAGTCATCACTGCTAAAAAAAGTAATGTTGTGATCATACTGTGTTTTTTTTTTTTTTTTTTTTAAAGGACGTTCTAGCTTTCCACCCTTTTCTTATATAATGACCTTTTACTTTTTTTAATGGTCACTTTAAATCATTTTTTTGTTTCATTATTCATAAAGCCTTACATTTCTAATGACCACTACTGCATGCATTCTATCATCTGACCGATAGCTTTTCTTTTTTTTTTTTCTATAAAGAAAAATTAGGGCTGTGTATCACCAACACGATACAATACATATCACGATACAGGACTGCACTTCAAACGGATCACATTCAGGATGAAATTTATTTATTTTGGGGATGAATTTGTTACTTTTTCGTTTGGGCACTGAACAGCTTTGGTTTCGTGCTTTTTCCAGACCTCCCACAGTTAAATGTATCATGTTCTCCAGGCCTGATGAGGTTCATAATCACATTAGTGTGTGCAGAACAGAGTCTGACACCTGAACCATGTCTTGCTCTCCTTGTCTCCTACTGCTCCCAGGTGAGCAATTACAGGACAGCCGGGAGCCTCTTGACACACACACATTCTTGATCCACAAGCTTCTTCTTATGCTCACTCACACTCCTTCCATTACCGAGGAGTGAGTGAAAGAGAATGCTCTATCAGACTGTCTGTCAGCCGAACGATCCATCATTTATAGATGGAGACAGGTGAGGTGGAGTTATGTCCTCTACTGTTTGAGCACTTCCCTTCTGCTACTGTACATCTGTTTGCTTTCTCTGCCACCCTCTCTGGCTCGTCCTTGACTTTACCTTTTTTCATAAAAACCTTGGAGAATTAGCAGGGCCAGTGCTGTCTGGATATTTTGCTTTCCCCATTTTCACTCTCAGTTTGTCTCTCTTTGTTACATTTCTTTCTCACACTCTTTTTACCCAGCCTTTACTTTTTCTCACTCCTGCCTTATTTTTACTCTTCTTTCCTTTCTGTATCTATTTCTACCCTCTCTCCAATTTTTACCTCTATCTATCTCTCTAAATTTTGCCTAGAGGAAGAGGTATATCATTTTTTCCCCCATTTTTAATAAAAGTGAGGGTGTATTCTTGGAAAATATTAAATATTAATTCATGATGTGTATTAATAATGCATTATTAATATCCTGTGATAGCAGAGGTCTTCTGTGGAAATGTATCAATTTACCTGGATTATTTTTTATTTTAGGTTATATCCTGAAGGAACGGGGATCAGTGGAACACCTTTTTTTGCAGGATGACATACATTGTGTTCTTTTTATAAATATTTGCGTAATTAATGACACAATCTCCTGTTAAAGTTAAAAAGGGTAAATGGGACAAAGAAAATAATGAGAATGTAATGTTTTGTTTTGCAAATATTAACCTAACCAACTAAAATTACAGGTAGAATAGAAAAATGTAACAGGAAAGAAATCTTATTCTGCTGGCTCTGTCTACTGCTTTTGACACTGTCAATCAACAGATCCTCCTGTCTGCCCTCTCATCTCTGGGCATCACAGGGATTCCTTTTGGAAGATGGTTTAAATCCTATCTCTCTGCCAGGACTTTCAGGGTGGCTTGGGCAGGAGAGGTATCCAAAGCACATCAAGTGGTCACTGGGGTTCCTCAGGGATCAGTTCTTGGACCCCTCCTCTTCTCCATAGACACAACATCACTAGGTCCCATCATACAGGCACGTGGCTTCTAGTACCATTGCTATGCTGATGACACACAGCTCTATCTTTAATTTCAACCAGATGATCCAACAGTAGCTGCATAGCTCTCAAGCTGCATTGCAGACATCTCAGCATGGATGAAAGAATATCACCTACAGCTCAACCTGGCAAAGACAGAGCTTCTTGTCTTCCCTGCCACTCCAACTCTACGGCATGATTTGACCATTCAGCTAGGTTCTTCTACAATTACCCCATCAACTTCGGTCAGAAATTTTGGTGTAACCTTTGATGACCAGATGACCTTCAAGGATAACATTGCAAAGTCTTGCAGGTTTGCATTGCATAACATCATAAAGATCAGGCCTTTTCTAACAGAGCATGCTGCACAACTTCTTATCCAGGCCCTTGTCATTTCTAGGCTGGACTACTGGAATGCTCTTCTGGCTGGAGTTCCGTCAAGCACAATCAAACTTATAAAAAAATGATTCAGAATGCAGAGGCATGACTGGTCTTCATCAAGCCCAAAAGAGCCCATGTTACACCTCTCTTTATCTCCTTGCACTGGCTTCTGGTTACAGCTCACATCAAGTTCAACACATTGATGATTGCATTTAGTACAGTCACAGGCTCAGTACCTGCCTAGTTTCACTCACTATTACGAATCTACATCACCTCCAGAAGTCTGAGATCTGCTAAGAGTGATGCCTCATGGTCCCATCACAGACATCACAGACGCTCAAAATCACATTCCACGACATTCTAATTTACCATTCCTGGCTGGGGGAATGATCTTCCCACTTCTATCCAGAATGCTGAATCCCTGGCAATTTTCAAGCGACAGCTTATTATTTCAAAGCTACTTGACTTCATCATAAAAAAAACATCTCTTTATTTATTCCTTCTCTTTTTAGCATGTACTTATTTGAACTATGCCTAAAACTTGGTTTTGCAAGCACTTCCTGTGTCTGTTGCCTATGCACTTTATACAAGATCAGCCTGAACGACGAGCGATGAACTTGGTTGGCCGGAGATGGTCCTTGGAGATTTTTCACCAGCTTTGTGGAGTGGGTGATGACACCAGCCCCACTCCGGACCCAGAGCCCAGCCCACCATCTCCTCGATGTGCGGAGTGCATGCCCGAGCCCACCGCTGACGGAGAGCCAGAGCCTGCCGCGACCAACGAACCATCGCTGCATGGTGTGACAGAGCTGAGGATCGCCACGGAGCCAGAGGTCATGACATCAGTCCAGGTTTGTGAGCTGGCAACATTGCCTTACACGAGGGAGAAAGCCACAGACGGTGTGAGTGCAGAGAGGAGCTCTGCCCCCTGCACTGCGGCTGAGGGTGAGCTGAATACAGTGTGGCAAAAGTGCCAAAATGAGGAGGAGGATCTCATAGACTGGGAATCTGAACTGGAAATTGAACCGCCCCTTCTCCTCTCTCCATTGACTCTGCTGGTGCCGTCCAGCACTCCTTCGTCCTTGGTTTCCTCGTCCAGCCCTGAGGGGGCTTCCGATCCTCCAGTGTCTGCTCCTAGAATGTGTCCTCCAGTGTCTGCTCTTTGAACTTGTCCTCCAGTGCCCCCTCATCGAAAATGCCCACTCTCCTGCCCACACCAACCTTCTCCACCGCTGTTGTCTGGAAGCCACTCTGCTCGCCCTCAGCCCACCATCTGTGTGCTGGATTCGCCACGGGTCTGCCACTCTCCATCTGCGTCGTGGCTGGATGATCCATTGTCTTTGCCTCCAGCCTCTGAGCCCCAGTCTCCACTTCGGCCCTTCGACCCAGCAGCTCCACCATGGCTGCTAGCTCCCTCCTCTCCACAAGTGGTCTGTCAGTCCACCAGATCCACCAGGCTCCCTCGTCCCTCTTGCTCTGCCTTGGTCTATCGCCATCTACCAACCCCGGGACTCCATTCCTTTGGCTCTGCCTCATCCCTCAATCCCTCAGGCTGTATCAGGCTCCTCCTGCCCTCCAGCTCCACCTCAGTCCTCAGTCGCTCCGGCATGATGGGCCACCATCATGGCTGTGGCCTGTGTCCAGCTTGGCTCCTCCTGCTCCGGGTTCCTCCTCTCTCTTCCCTTGCTCCTCCCTCCATTGACTCTGCCTGATGGCCCCCTCCTGGGGGTCCATCCTCCACCTGAACCTCTTCCTTGATTCCCACCCAGTTCCCCCCCTCTGTTGCTCCACGGTGCGAGGTCACACCTTCCAGGAGGGGGGAGTAATGTCACACCCCTGGACACATTATGTTGCGTTTTAATTCGTCATGTTCTCTGTGTGACCTATTTTTATGTGTCGTGTTAATTGTGTCATTATGTTCAGGAGCGTCTTGTCAATTACCCTCTTTAACATTCCCCTCATAATCTGCATTCTGTTCAGTGTTTTGTTTTCCGGTCTTATCGACGTGTATGTGTGTTTCTGCCTTCACCTTATGGATTACCCCTATGTGGATTATTAAAGACTTTGTATCATCCTCTGCCTCGTTTATGTGCTTCTATTCGCACCACACAGTGACACTCACATTATAGTTTATTCTTAAATTCACCTCAAAAGCAGGTCTTTAAAATCTTAAATATTCAGAATTTTCTTAATAGCAGTTGGTAGACTGGAGCAACTTTACTGGAAGTACACAATTTAATATCTGCCATGTTTAATCACAGGAGCCACAGTTTAGAGTCAATCACAGAAGCCATAATGACATGTTAATAAGCATCTGTTGGAAAATTACATCATGACTGTGCTGATTGGCTGACAGTACCACAACATCGCAACATAGTCCCCAACATGTGTGATGTGAGGCAGCAAATAAAAATATTAAAGTCCTTTAAGAATCTTCTGAAAAAAAAAGTGGGCACTGGCAAAACATCTGCTAAAATATAATATTGATATTATCAAGAAAACAAATCAATTGAAATATTATACCTATCTCATTTAGTTTCTTTCTTCTGCAAAAACACACAAAGAAAAATATACTGTAAGGAATGCTGAGGTCCAAACAACATGGACTTTAAAAATACATATATTTTATTTTATATTTAGATATAGTCTAGCACAATACATTTATTTTATTTATTTGTGTGTGTGTGTGTGTGTAAATTACCCCTTTGATGGTATACTTGCCATCTGCATGGTTATAAAACATTTGTATCTGTTGTTTCAATTGCCCCTTGTGGAAAACACCACATGGTTAGCACAGCCATAAACACCTGATTTATTCGAAATATTCTTCTATGTTTGTAATATTTCCTGGAATTAGAATATAAATTTAAAAGGTTAAATGGGACATCCTATCAGATCGCCCTTTAGTTTCCTGCCTGAGGTGCTTATTTGAATATCTGTGTAAATATGTGTGGGAATAAAAAGGCTCATATGTCTTTGTTGCAGCTGACAAGCACCAAAGGGACCACTCAGAGACAAGTCTTTCTGGAGGGAGCTCAAACAGTCTGGCTTTAGTTACAGCTGGAGAGAACTATCTGCAAAGAGAGGGAGAGAGACGGAGAGAGGATGCGAGGGAGGGAGGGAGGGAGGGAGGGAGATAAGAGACCGAAATGCTGAAGGAGAAGAGAAAGGATGAATGGAATAGGACCACATGTTGGGTTGATGTGAGAGGCATGCACCATCAGTGGCTCATTCTTCAGCTCTGGTGTTCGGAGTGACTGGATACAGGAAAACTCTTCCAGATTAAGAGGTAATGTATATAAACCCAACATAAACTGAGTTTGATGTTGTACACTGTTGAATGAGTCTTGCAGCTGAAGCCACTAAACTTAACATTCTTTAAAATGTGTTGATAGAGCAATGAAGCAATGCATACGATGGCATGTTTTGTGTGTTTATGTGATGTTTTGTTTAAACCAGGGCAGCTGTGAGCATGCAAGGATGAAACATTAGTGTGTTCCAGTCTCTCATGTGCTCTTGTTCTTTCTTTCTCTCTTATTGTAAATGCAGCTCTAAAGTTGCCACCTCTATTCTGAATTACAATCCATCTGCTAAAGAAGCTCTAAGTATCCGTGTACAACAACCATCAACAGGGTCGGGGAAAAGAGAAGGCTCTTGAAGGTGACTGTGAACATGTTGTCGTTCTCATACTGGAACGTTTCGGGTTGCGCAATCTTGGAGTGCATTTCTTCATATGGACTATGGGTTCCACAAATTAACTGATGCTGCACTTGAAAAAACTGTCTGTTAATGGCCCTGAATGGCACGACTGCTGAACTTAGCTCCTCGTGATATCAGCTGAGAATTCAAAAGACAAAAGCAGCATACATTGGCTCATGGAGCAGAAGGTGTCTCTTGGTAATGCAGATCTGAATAACTCTATGGATTGCAATGGTAGTGAAGACAGAAACAGGTCAGACCCTTTGACTGCTGAGAATGTCAAGAAGAACTGGGTGGCACTTTTGATTTCTCTGGTCATAATCATCACGGTGACGGGTAACATCCTGGTCATCATGGCGGTGAGCTTGGAGAGAAAGTTACAGAATGCCACTAATTACTTCTTGAGGTCTTTAGCAATTACAGACATGCTTCTGGGTATCCTTGTAATGCCAGTAGCCATGGTGACAATCCTCTATGGTGAGTTTCTTTACATTTTTACAAATGTATTCATCATACATGCATTACATTTACAGTAAAACACAATGGAAGTCTATGGGGCAAGGCATTCCACAAAAATAGCTGTTAAAATACATAGTTTTGAATTTATAGCTTCAACACATGAACATCATAGATGCTAATAGGGGTTTTTGCACCAGAGGAACCTTTTCATAATTTCTGGAAGTACTGGCGGAAGTTGCCGCATTTTGGTTTGTTTGCAAAAAATTAGGAACCAAAGGAACTATGAACAGTTTTAATTCTAGGAACTCAGTTTGGGGGAACATTCTCTTTTAATCGCATAAATTGTGCGTTTACATTCCATCTCCCTTATAACGAAACTCACGACACACTACAACAACAGCTCAGATCACGGCATCCTCCATTCACTGGTTGCTGACATTTGTAAATGGTGTGGATAAAGATGTCACTGTCGGGTTTAAGGCTAGAAGGGAAACAGCTGCATCTACTGGGCATGTGCACATTTTTGTCACACTGTAGAACAATAACTTTTTTTTAAAGACTGTTTTTGCATTAATGTAAAGGGTAGATTTAGGGTTGGGGTAGGTGTAGAGGTTACTAAAACACAATCTAATAGGTAGAAAATTGAATTTATGGTTAAATTCCCGGCCGTATCCCTTGGAGGAATGACACTGCTGGCTAGTTCCTAGAACTACACAATGCGAGAGCCTCTATAGTGATACTAACACACAGTCTACTATATGCAGTCTTTCAACTTCCAGCAAGATATGAACAAGGATACCAGAACTGATTACAATGAAAACCATCAACAGGAAGCTGGGGTCCCGGGACCCCCAGGGGGCCACAAGGTGGTGCTAAGGGGTGAATGTTTTTAAGGGCTGCCCTTAAAAACTCTGTATAACCTTGTTTAATTAAATTTTCAACACAATATTGTTTGATATCCTATTGTTTTTAACTCCTATTTTGCTTTGACATTAATCAGGACTATTTTAACCAAATACAAACCATATAGTTTTGCGAATAAATGATAATATTAAAAAAAGATGCAGTAAGTAGAACATTTTTAATTTTCCAAACAAAATGTTGTTTTTAGAACATTACACTGTTCTTTTTGCATGTTGCAATTGAGTCATTATATATTAAAATATTCACAACTGCCTTCATATTTTTATATTTTACACAGCTTTTATTTGTGGTTCTTGTATTCCAAAGGTTTATTTCATATGGTACACTTTTTTTTTTTTTTTTGAACTATTGCCTTCCATTGTATTTATTTATTTATTTATTTTTACTGTAAATTTAAATTTGATTTGTTCTTACAAACTAAGGGACAAGTCATAATTATTTTCAGACATAATCAGAACCTGCCACTTACTACTACAGATAATTAATTCAACATATGAATTCCTTTAAATCTGTGTCTGGGGTCATGCACAGGATTTTTATTTGAGCTCTTTTACTGAATCAGCACTCATCAGACGCCTGCAGTGAATTTCTTCCCGGTCAAAAGGTGTAAACCGTAGACTTTAATGTGTTGTAATATTTGCATCTGTGGAAAATGATGCATTTCTCTTAAGAACAATAATTAGACCTCCATACATTTTACTGGAAGGTGATTTATTTCGGCGCATAATGAGTGTGTGTTGGGCCGTCTGGTGTGTCCTAAATTAGGCTGCTTGTATTCACGCATGGGGAAAGAAATCCCTCTTCCTACTCCTTCCAGCGCTTTGATGAGGAATTAATTATGCAGTAACGATGCTGTGCTTTGGTCTGTTTGTGCAGCAAAAATCGTTAGGCTTCCTATTTGATGTCCTGAATAGATTTTACCAAGGAGAATAAAACACGCCACTTCCTGGTTCTATCAGATGTACGTGGTGTTGGTGTTATGACAGCTGGCCTTCACTAAATTATGTACAGACAGATTTAAGATAACGCAGAACTAAATTATTTATTCTCCTTCTTTCTTCTTTTATTGGTGGGGTTTGTCATTTAAAGATCAGAACCGCCCATGAAAACCTAGACAAAATAATGTCTGCCTAAAGCATAACATTGTTTTAAAGTCAAACATGCAAACACACAACACAGAACCCATTTTGAGTGACCACAACCAATCCACAGCTGGCATCATCTTTTGCTCCCTGAAACGTGTTATTCCCACATCTATGATGTAATGTTATTATATAACCAAGTAAGAGTAATTTATATAGCCTACTTGAAACAGGGTTGTGATCTAGAACGCTCCAGGCACTAAGAAACAGCTCTCTATTTTAGCTGAACCTGTTGTGAGAGTTCTGGGAGATGCTATGAGTTTCCAGTTCGAAGCACACCAATGAGTGTGAAGGTGCTGCTGATGATTAGCACAGTCTGTGTCTGCACCCGAGAGTCTTCTACTCTCTCATCTCACATTCCTCTGGGTTCAGCGCCTTTTCTTTGTGAGTCTGAAAAGCATTTTAATAATCTGAACCACCTTTCGTGCAATAGAAAGGTTCAGCATTGAACCATCAATAAAGAATCTTTATTTTTAAGGGTAGAACAGTTTTGTTAGTAATTCTTAAACATTACAGACCTTCTCACTAATGCAAATTCCATTTAACAAGGTTATATAATACATTTCTATTATTTATGCTTTTCTCTGAGGTTCTGAAGTTTTTTTGTGGCCAAAACACACACTGTATAACAACTAATTGAGATTTTTCATTACCATTTTTGCTGTTGTTCCTGTCACTTCAGCTTTGCCATCAGTGGAATAAATTACATTTTAAAGTATACTGTACATACACAAAACAGTTGTTTCAAACTGTAAAAATATGTCACAAAATTAAAGTTTTTTATATGTGGTTTTGACAGTGTGGATTTTCTTGCTTGCATTGCTCCATGGATTCCAGAAATATTTTATATTATAGAACTGTATATAAAATATACCCTATACATAAATATAAATATTTATTATTAAATTCTCTAACTGTAACCAACAATACACAAGCACACACTTGAACAGAATGTGACTCTTTTTGGTATGTTAGGTTACACCTGGCCCCTTCCCTGGGCTCTGTGTCCAATCTGGATCTACCTGGATGTTCTCTTCTCCACCGCCTCCATCATGCACCTGTGCACCATCTCTCTGGACCGATACATCGCCATCCGCAACCCCATCCACCACAGCCGCTCGAACTCTTTAACCAGAGCCCGTGTCAAAATTATAGCAGCCTGGACCATCTCTGTGGGTAAGTTCTAGATGCCAGAGGAAATTGCTTTCCAGCTCAGTTCTGAAATACTAAACAACTGAGACTGCATCAATTAGCACTGGCATGCCAAACCATAGCTCCAAGCTATCTTCTCACTCTGATTTTGTCTCCATCTGTCTCAAGTTATCTCCATGCCTGTCCCGGTCCTCGGCCTGCACGATCACACCAAAGTCTTCCGGAATGAAAGCTGCCAACTGATGGACAACAATTTCGTTTTGATTGGCTCTTTTGTGGCGTTCTTCATCCCGCTCATCATCATGGTCGTCACCTACATTCTCACCATCAGTGCTCTTCAAAGTGAAGCGACTTTGTGTCTGGACCAGCTCATCGTGCGGCCAAAATGGTCATCCACTATTGGACTCCTCCCACGGGGCTCGCTGTCCTCTGAGCGCCTCTTCTCGCGCTCGTCTCTCTGTCGCGATGGGGCTTCCAGAGGATCCGGCCGTCGCTCCATCCAGTCCATCAGCAACGAGCAGAAGGCATCTAAAGTGCTAGGTGTGGTCTTCCTTCTCTTTGTGATCATGTGGTGTCCATTTTTCGTGACAAATGTGATGGCGGTGGTGTGCGGTTCAGCGTGTGATGAAGATTTGTTGGGGGGACTGATGAATGTGTTTGTTTGGGTGGGTTATCTGTCATCAGCGGTCAACCCTTTCATCTACACGCTCTTCAATAAGACTTACCGTGCTGCTTTCGCCCGGTACATGCGATGCCACTACCGTGAAGAGAGGAGGCCTCTGCAGCTGATACTGGTCAACACCATCCCTCCGCTGGCGTACAGCTCCTCTGGGCTTTCCCTGAAGGTGGAGAACTCATTAAAGAGGAGGGCAGAGGGCAGCCGGTCTGGGAGCTTCTCCAACACAGACAGGTCAAACTCGGGAAACACACAAAACAAGCAGGAATGGGAAGAGGATGTAAGCCATTTGTGAGACTCCAGAGGGTTTTTAATTATGGTACACATCAACAGACCTTAGAGACCGTCTCTTTGTAGGTGTAAAACCTGAAAAATGAAGTCTTTTATTTTAATACGTGTCCACCTGTGCTGCACAGCACAGTCAGCAGATCAGACTACTGTACCTACGGCTCACAGCCAAATGAGAAGACAGATGATTTCAATTGGGCGAACAGCAATAAAGTTTTACAACTCTCATTGTGTGACTCAAATCACAACATTATGTTTATTTTGTACAAGATTTGTAACATACATGTTATAGATGATTACTTCACACAAATATCTCATGAATATGAGTCATGAGTCAGTATAATGCAAGTGGATAAGGCGCTTCAAAAATCATGCAAAAAACAAATACAACAGTTAATTCTTAGTTTTTTTTTTTACTTTTTCAAACTTCAATTCTGACCAACTGTCGGCATGAACATTTAGCATGTCGTGAAACTCGCACAAAAGTGACAGTCTTCTGTGCTTCCACATCACTTTTCGAGTGAGTTGCACAACGCTCTTACATAATGCTTGCACAAGGTGTGAACTCATATTTACCAGAATTGATAGTTTAACATATTTTTCTCACACACCTACTGTTTATTTTCATAAGACCATTGATTGAGCCACTGATTACAGCTGAAGGTCCTGTCCACTTGCATTATATGGTCTCACAGAGATGGTTTATTTTGTTAAAAATCTCTGTTTGAGTTCATCTGACAAAAAGAAAGTCATTCGTCTGGAATGCCATGATGTATTGTCTATAGACTAAATGATGACAGAAGATCCTTCTCAGGATGGCAAAATATTTCTAATATATATATATATATATATATATATATATATATATATATATATATATATATATATATATATATATATATTGCATCAGGAGAGAAATAGTTTCATGTTCATTAATTTATTTATATTATAGATTGTATTGTGAAGATCTGTGTATAATATGTGGGTAGATTAAATAAACCTTACAAGGAAGATTTTGTAGCTTTTTTTTATACAGACTGATTTATGGTTTGTTCAAATGGATTCGACTTGGCAAATGAACTTGCAAACAATTCACTCTGAATCATTACATGCCATCTGAATGAAGAACAAATGCAGACGTGGGTGGCCATTAACAGACCATCTTGGGACACTCAGGACAGTTAAATGAAAGTTTCTAAACATTATCTGACTTTTAGTCCGACCAGACATGCAAAACATTTTGTTCTCAGCATATTTTCTAGGACATAGCAAAATGGTTCTATTGGTGTGTGTGTCTTGTGTCATTAACCTTGGCTGCTTAAATTTAGTATCACCAAATATGTTACATGTATGGCCAGATTTTTAAAAATGACTGCATAATTATATTCCTTTCCATAGATAAAAACCAGTGCTTGTGCACCGCTGTAGGTTGCACTTTTGTAAGTATTTTCTGTGGATGCTGATGACGTTGGTAATTAATGACAATTAAAATGGCATGACAGTGCGTGACTGGGATGTGAGAGGTCAGACTATCTGCTGTTTATTGAAACAAAGCAACATCATGAACGTGTGCTTCTCTTAAGGCAATATATGAAGATCCTCCTTATACAGCTATGGTTAAGGTAAGATCTGGCAGAATAGGCCTAGTCAAAATACTGAATATCTAGATTTAAAAAGGACAACTGAATACTGTAGGTTAACCAAATGTGTTTCTTTGTGTCAGAGTTACTGTTAAATTCTTGTTTAACCATAACAGACTCTCTGAGAACACTTACAAAAATGACAGTTTTGTTGTGTTATCACCACTGGTATCAGATTATAATAACATGGTACTTAACAGCCTACAACACTGTAGATTATCATATTCATATAGCCTGTCTGCCGTCTGCTTTACATAGTACACACACACACACACACACACACACACACACACACACACACACAAAGCGTTAATGAATTACTTGATGATTTTATTTACATTATTAATGCTCTAAATCAGGGGTATGGTAGTTAAAGCTTTGCACGCATGCGCCCTAGTGGAAAACACAAACACTACACCGGCATCATGTCTAAATTGTTTTCGACTTGTTCGTCGCTTTGTTGTTCTACTCAGTTTTACAGTGTTGCATTGATTGGTATAAATTCGCTGCCAACAGCATTACAGCTTGATTTGTGCTCTTAAAACAGTTTATAGCATCAAACGACTACCACAGCACTTTCCAAACACTGAAGTATTACTCTACAGAATGCATTATGTCTAAAGGATCATTTTCGAGGCGGTTTTATCTAACCTTTAACAAATTTATGATGTATGTAGACTTGTGTAACAAATAAGAATCCCTCAGATAAGACTATTAGTACATTGAATTTGACTCGAAAAGATTATTATTCTTAGTTTCGTCACCATCAGCTATTATAACTGACAGTTATAATTCAGTTAATGGGTAGTTTTTGGGGGTAAAAAAAACATATCTATATCTATATATAAATATATATATAAATATATATATATATATATATATATATATATATATATATATATATATATATGAAGAGTTCAGATGCAAAAGCCTCTAAATGCCATCTGAAATTTTCATAAAAAATTAGGACTTTTATCAGGCTCCTATATTTATGGTCAGTTATTTCACTTTAATAGCCTGGACAAGGACCTGTACATTGCCATTAAAGTAAAATGACTCAACCTAAGCATAGGAGCTTGATAAAAATCCTAATTTTAGATGAAAATTTCAGATGGCATTTAGAGGCTTTTGCATCTGAACTCTTCATATGTATATGTATATATATATATATATATATATATATATATATATATATATATATATATATATATATATATATATATATATATATATATATATATATATATTATTGATAGAAAAGCCAAGACTAAGGCGCAAAACACCCTGTAAGGTTAGCCACTCGGAGAAGAGTCCTATAGTCGCGTGTTTTGCTCGGAACTGATTTATAACCTTTATTTGTTTAAGTTTTGCGCTCGGTAACATAATTCAGTTTAATCATTGACAGATAATGTGACGCGAAAAAGTTTGCCTGGCAGTGACGAGTGCAAAATCCATAGCTGCAGATGAGCGATAACACGCGGAGCGCAAAACCTGCTGAGATTTAAATGCGCGCGGACCGTCACGCCACGGGACAGTCCTTTCACTCACCACCAGCGATATGCCACGAACTAGAGATTTTTGGTTTTCGATTTTTAGTTAAGGAAGGGTAATCTAATCCCCATTGTTGGGTCTAGTGGGACACCGGTAAAATGAGTAAACTCAGTCCTTTCAGTAATCTTGCCAAGTTTATCTCAAAGTCGCCTGACAATGGACCAGTCAGCGGGGAGCAGCTCTGCATGGAAGACTGCAAACCTCTGTGCCGCTGCGGGCCGGACCCGTGCGTTTGTACCGTCTCACCAAACAAAGATGGACCGAATGAATATAAGGTTAGTTTCACTCATAACGATTTGAACAATACGCAGGACTAGTTTCATTAAGAAAAAAATTGTCTTCACAATAAGATATTTTACGTATTATTTATTAATTTTATTTATTTATTAATTTTATTATTTTTTTTATGTAATTGCCGTGTAAATATGGATACTTAAGCAACACCTTTCATGAATTTCATTAAATAAAAAATGTCAGAAGTTTCTTCTTGTTATTTTTTTGCCACTACTAGTTGATCTTATAGAGTTTTTTGTGATTGTATGAACAAAAAGATAAAAAGATCAGCATTTATTCAAAATATAAATCTTAAATAAATAAAGAAATTAATACTTTTAATCATAGACGATGTGAAGGTATAAAGACTCATGTTGTTAGAAAATATTTCAATTTTGAATGAATGCTGTTCTTTGTGTTAATCAAAGAAACCTGAAGAAAGTATTACATGTTCCAAAAATATTAAGCAGCACCAATATTGCTAATAGATCAGCATATTAGAAAGATTGCTGAAAGATCATGTGACACTGAAGGCTGGAATAATGTCTTATAAAAATCAGCTTTGCATCACAGGAATAAATGATATTTAAAGTATATTAAAATAGAAAACCTTTTTTTTTTTACTTTTATAATATTTCACAATATTACAGTTTTTTCAGTAGTTTATAAATATATGCCATTTTTGTTCTTTATATGTAATGCTAGGGTTTGAATAATACAGTATATGTGTGGGTGTGTGTGTGTATATATATATATATATATATATATATATATATATATATATACACACATATATATATATATATATATATATATATATATATATATATATATATATATATATATATATATATATATACCTATTTGAATGGGCATTCATTTATTGACTTTTAAATATATGTCTTTTATTTAGAAGGTTGAATGTCAAATTCAATGATTGATAAAAATAAAAATAAGTACAAAAATGAATAAGTAAAAATGAATGACAACAATAATTGCCACTGTAAAACTTTAGATTTACATGATGGTGATGGATAGTCAACACAAGGAACAAACTTTAGCTCTTTTTAAATGGTGTGTATGAGATAGTAAGTGGTCTAAACACTAATGTAAAGTTAAGTACAAATAAAAATGCCTCTTTGGATCCAAAGTGATCAACACTTAATAGTGCAAAAGTCATTAGTAGTAAAATAGCAGGAGTACATTCCAAGTCTTGTGACTGTGACAGTGGGACAACCTTTACTAATCTGCTCTTTGATGCTGTGTAATGGGAAACTTTTGTGCTAATACTTGTGTGATTAGCAAGTACTTTGTACTCCCTCAGGTTCAGAGCAATTTTATTGGGTTCCCTTGAGTGCATATATGTGTTTCCACTAACAATAAATTTTTAAAATGCATTTAAGGTAATAGCATATGTTAATCATACAAAGTTAAGCTACATTATATTTCACAATTGATATGCTAATCAGTTTATGCTGATTTCTTTTCCTTTTTTTTTTAGGAAAACGGAAGTCCACCGGAAAACTGGGCACCTGAAAAATGTGCCTTTGATAATCTTGCCTATGAACCAATTGGCCACAATGGACTTAAGTGCAATTTGGGCCACCAGTTTGCAGTTAAGGAGAGCGAGGTTAAGATCCGGGTGCAGGGAATGACCTGTCAATCATGTGTCCAATCTATTGAAGAGCGGATTGGAAGTATTGAAGGTGTCGTTGGTGTCCAGGTGTCTCTGAGTGATAAAGAAGCCTCTTTGATGTTTAACCCTGTAATGGTAACACCAGAGGTTTTGAGAAAACATATTGAGGATATGGGGTTTGATGCTTCACTTCTGGCCTTGCAGAGTCAACTGCATCCTTCAGTGGGTCACTGCTCTGAGGTAACGTTAGGCGTAGAAGGGATGCATTGCGGGTCATGTGTGAAGAACATAACAGAAACCTTGTCGGGAGTGGTAGGTGTCAACTCTGTATTTGTTTCTCTGGAAAAAGGAAGTGTGGACCTTAGATTCGACCCATCGCTGCTTACCCTGGAGACAGTTAAAGGACTCTTAGAGGAGATTCCACCTGGGAATTTTATGGTTTCCATTCCTGGTTGGAATTCTAGATTGAATTCTGCCAGTATTCCACCCCAGACGGTCACTATCGGAATAGAAGGAATGACTTGTAACTCGTGTGTTCAAGCCATAGAGGGAACGGTGTCCCAGAGAGCCGGAGTACACACCATAAAGGTTAACTTACAGGAAAAGAAGGGAATTGTAACATTTGACTCCAGCTTGACTAGTTCAGAAGAACTGCGGGCGGCAATTGAGGACATGGGATTTGAAGCCTGGATGGATCAAGGTTGTGAATACATATCAGAATACATACCTCACACAGTAAAGATCATCTTTCTCACAAAGACCACATGAAACTGATACTCTACAAGTACCTGATAAGTGAACACATAAAGCTTACTGTTTACTTAAAAAGCAACTAGCTTCATTGAAACTCTTTGAAACATTGCCTTATGCATTTTTATTTTACTACATGTGTAATGTGTAGAAATGTCCTACTTTAAAACTAGGGCTTTAATCTTTCTCTGACTGTAAAACCAAGTAGATTTGGGCAAAATGGGCAAAAACCTTTATTTTGTCTCAGACAGTGGCTTCTCCTCTGCCAGCAGAGTCTATCCAGAACAATGGTTTCCTTGGTTACCATGCAGGTTGCCAATCTAGAATAACATAAGTGTTCTTGAATGGCTCAAAACCCAGACATGGCAACCTTTAAAAGGGAAAGTGGGAGAGTTAATCGGATTAAAGAGGCTTTAGGCAGACTGCTCTCTCTCTTTGAAATTTTCATAAACTCTTAACTGTGATCCTAACTAAACGTGAAGCCAAAAATACATATACTGTAAAAAATATAGCTGTAAGAAAATAAACTGTGTATTTATCAGTTATGTTCAGCACTAAATGTTTTCACATGTTTTCTCCCATTGAAAGATTCTGGAGTTTATGACGTTTCATCAAGCAGTCAAATGTCAAGTGTTCTGAAACAAAGCCACACATCTAAATCTTCACCAATCGAAATCACCAGAGACAACCCCCATGGCTCAGAGGACAGAGAGACACGCAAATGTTTCGTTCATGTGACAGGGATGACCTGTGCATCCTGTGTGGCCAACATTGAGAAAAATCTGTTGAAGCACAAAGGTAAAATGGCATTCAGGATTAAGTACTTTTTTAGTAGCTATCAAGCATTTTTAATCAAATGTCATATATGTTAGTAAGAGCGGTGGTTTGAATTTTATGTGTTGATGTATGTATAGGTATTAAATCAGTATTTGTGGCTCTGATGGCTGGTAAGGCAGAGGTGAAGTATGATCCAGGGCTTTTGGACGCAGCACAGATCGTCCAGCTCATCTCTCATTTAGGGTTTGGTGCCTCAGTGATGGAAGAGAATACAGTCCAGGATGGTGTCTTGGATCTTTCTGTGAGTGTCTGGGTGCATTTGAGGGTGTTTCAGTGACTACAATTAAAAAAATAATGTCTTTAGGCATTTTATTAGGTGATATGTTCTTCTTATCTTTTTTTTTGGTATTTGTGACTGATATTGGCAATTTTTTTGTAATTAATAATTTAAGGTTTTCTCAGAAATGTCTTTACTGCCACATTATTCGTAATCTAATATTATTATTATTTTTATTACCTGAAGAAAGAGATTTCCCATAAAATATATTTTTATACACTAGCTGTTTGAAACACAAGTTTTTTTTTTTTACATTGTTGTTGTAATGATACTTTGTGACAGTAATGAAGTTGCTATAATTCTACAAATTTATACAACAAATATTATCTTCATAACATGTTAAAAATATTCATAATAAGTAGTTTGAAAAGATCTGATGGCCGGACACGTCTTCAGTGATGAACCTGTGGTCACTGGGTGTTTTGGGTCTTTAATCATCAAACACCCTCGCCTGAGCGACCCAGTCAGGGGTGATCAACCCCCGACTTGTGTCCAAGTGGCCTGCTCATCCACAGATCCCTCCTCCAGATCCACAGCCATCATGAGGCCTTTTCAGCGGCCTTCAGGAGGTTCTTAATGGCCCTTTTGCACTGAAGTCCTTTCATACCAAGAAGGAGAAGCCCCGACACCCAACTTTGACTGGTTTACACCGTTCCTTCCAGCCGCTGCTCCAGCACTCTGTGACAAGGTCTGCATATTTATTCTTTTTACGTTCATACGCTTCCTCAGTTCGGTCTTCCCAGGGGACAGTCAGTTCTAGCAAAACCACTTGCTTTGTTGACTCTGATGATGGCACCATGTCTTGGCAGAGTGTAGTGGTTGCAATGTTTGCTGAGAACTACAGCTGTCTTCCTAGATTGATCTGGAGCATCCAATCACATACTTTGGCAAGAAGCCCTCCACTGATACAACCCTTTGATGCAACTTCTCTCCAGTTGTGATGAAGCACATGTGCTGTCAGGGGGCATGTTGATTCTTACTTTCTTGAATTGCTGTACTGATAGTATCTGCCAAAGACCTTAACTCTTGGTGATAGCACCAGCGTTATCTCAACACCTTTTGGGCAGGCACTTTTTGTGCTCGGAGGTGCCCCTCTTCTGGCACAGCTGACATACTGGGGTGCTTGCCATTCCCTAACAATGCAGACTGTTATTTATATCTGCCAATTTGCATGACTTATTCTCTTTCCTCAGTACCTGTGTTCAACAATTTGCTTTTTTTATATACTAAAAAAATATTCCCTGCTTGAATTGAAAATTGCCTGTATTTAGAGGATACATGATCTCTACATAAGGCAATACATTTGTATATACTGGAATGAAAAAACCCAAGTAGAAAAAGAAAAACGTTAATTTGTCTTCTTTTTTTGCCCTCTTTCCCAGCGGGATGAGAGATGAAATGGAAATCCTTATGAAGGTGTAATGTAGAATTCAACAAAAGAATGGTTTGATAAGCTTGTTTCAGTCTTGTGGATTTCAGTCTTGACACAGATATTTCATCAGGTCACCGGTATGACATGTGCTTCCTGTGTCCATAACATCGAAAGCAAACTTATGAGGACAAAGGGAATACTGGAAGCCTCTGTTGCATTGGCGACAAACAAAACTCATGTGAAGTTTGACCCAGATTTGATCGGCTCTAGAGATATCGTCCGGATTATTGAGGTAAATTTATATTTATATGCTTTAGAAGGATGATGTTTAATTAGGTTTTAAATATCATAGTTGTTTTCAATTGATTTATCTGTTCTTTTTCTGTTCTCTAGGGTTTGGGTTTTGGTGTGTCTTTAATAAAAAATGAGGGACTGAACAATACACTGGACCACCAACAGGAAATTCGGCAGCAAGTATCTTTTTCAAATTTAACCTCACTAACTTCTTTGTGTGTGTGTGTCAGAGTTAGTAGTTTTTGTACTGCTATAAGTTATAGTGTAAACTGGTCTATATCTACAGATGGAAGCATTCGTTTCTGTTTAGCCTGGTGTTTGGGATCCCAGTGATGGGTCTGATGATTTACATGATGGTGATGGACAGTCAACACAAGGAACATGGTGGTTCCATGCCTATGGACCAAAACATCCTACCTGGTCTCTCCATCATTAACTTGGCCTTCTTCTTGCTTTGCACACCTGTTCAGGTATTTCCACTGCAGGTTATAGAAGAAAACAATTGCCTAATTTATGTGGACATAGAAGGATCTCATGCAAAATTTCACCAGAATTTCTTAAAGACTGCAGTGTGCATTATTATCTGCTTTTTTCATGTGTTTTATGCAGGTAGTTTTTGTTATTTTAAAGCGGGATTTAGTGTAGTATCGCTTAGGGTTAGGGTTAGGTTAACAACAACAACAAAAAAAGAATATAAAGAAGAAAATAAATGTAAGGATATATTATTTATTCCTGTGATGCAAATCTACCTTTTCAGCATCTTACTCCAGTTTTAAGATTCACATGATCCTTCAGAAATCATTCTAATATGCTGATTTGCCGCTCAAGCAACATACATTTTTGGAAACCATGATACTTTTTTCAGGATTCTTTGATGAATAAAAAGTTCAAAAGAATAGCATTAATTATAAATGTGCTTTAATACAGCAGTTTGCCAGGGAAAATGACTCCACACAAAGCTTTGGAACTAATTGGTTGAGTGAATGATTCAATGACTCATTAGTTTCATTCCAGAAAGTGTCTGCAATTGTTTAGATATTTAGTGATTTAGGTTTAGTGTCCATTCCTGGACATTTTATATTAGTAATGTTTTACGGTGTAATAGTTAATCACATTAAGGTCATTCATAATAGTTTGAATGACAACCAACGAATAACTGATAATATAGTATTCCTCTCTTTTTTCTGGTTCTCCTTTATTCTCATTCAGTTTCTAGGTGGCCGTTACTTCTACATACAAGCATACCGTTCGCTAAGACATGGTGTAGCCAACATGGATGTGCTCATAGTCTTGGCTACCACCATTGCATACGTGTATTCATTTGTAGTGCTGATCGTAGCCATGACTGAAGGAGCCAAACAGAGTCCTCTGACATTTTTTGACACTCCTCCGATGCTTTTTGTGTTCATCGCGCTAGGACGCTGGCTGGAGCATGTTGCAAAGGTAAAAAAACACTTAAATATACAGTACCTATGGCTCAGAGGGCAGTCAAATGATCATTCTCTTTTTTTATTAGCTTATCAAGACAGTGACAAAACTATGTTTTTGACAATAGTTAATGCATTATAATAATTGAGAGAAAACACATGTTGGTTGATGTCTAAAACATGTTATCAAGTTTAATTTTTGAACATTAGTTTACATCAGTAGGATGTAGGATGTAGGTGCAGGTTTTACTTGAAAAAAGACATTTACATATTTTAATATCCACTTATTTTGATATCTCCCATGCAGTCTAATTTATTAGCAAGCTGATAAGGCAATATATCACAGCACTAGTGTGCATCATTATACATACACATACCTATACATTATACATTATACATACATACAAGATTATAACCTTACTGTACAACAAACTGGCAACAAACAATGGATTCAAATAAGTATGCAGCAGTCTCAGTGAACAAAAAACAGACGCTCATATGCCTGGACTGTGTCTGTGGGCTTGTCATTTGATCATAAGTCTTGCAGGGATAAGAAAAACATGATTTTTTGCTTTTATTTTGTCCTTGCAGAGTAAAACATCTGAGGCTCTGGCTAAACTGATGTCACTTCAGGCCACAGATGCCACTATAGTGTCCCTGGGTAGAGACAACACCATCATCAGGTTCACTTCACCCTACACAGAAGTCATATATGAGCTTTTAGTTAGAAACTAGACATGTTTCAGGGGTGCTCAATAAGCTCATTAGTGAAATAATAATTAGATATTAATTTTATGATATGTTGATATCAGCCTTCTTATTTACATGTATCAAATCATGTAGTCTTATCAAAATGATAAGTTTCTCTGTCTAAAACCACATCCTCCAAGGATATGCAAGCAAACCAGAACGAACAAAATGACTGACAGACAGAGAGCATTTCTGACAAAAATAAGCACTGCTTCTCCGACTCCTTTTCTTCTGCTTACAGAGGGCTGTCACAGAGACAGCTCTGATTTCCCAGGACACTTATTTCAATGACATCTATCAGGTATTAGCATGGAAAACAAAATCCTTACAGCTTTTAAAATTTATATTAAAACAAGATATTTATATAGATATTTTTATTTATAATCCAAATGAATACAAGCAAACATGATTATTTATTTTTATACAAAGTAAAGAAGTTTTAATATTTTTGGAAGAAGTCTGAAAAGAAGCCAAGGCTGCATTTATTTGATAGAAATACAGTAAAAAAAAAAACATTTCAATAGCTCAGACTAACATGATGATTTTGTGCTCAAGGAACTTTAATTTTAATGAATTATTACCATTGTTCCTTACAGTGACTTTTGATTAATTTAATGCTAATCATTAAAAAATCTTACTGAATCCTGAATAGGTTTTATTAATATTATAAAATAAAATAAGGAATTTATTTTATTGTAATAAAATAAGGAATTTACTGACAATTTGACACTGCTGCTTTCAGGTGCTTTCAAACATCCACAATTAAAATATATGGGACCCACTTTATATTAAGTGGCCTTAACTACTATGTACTTACATTTTAATTAATAATTTAGTACAATGTACTTATTGTGTACATACATGTTTTTCATTGAACATAAAAAACGACATGTAATTACATCTGTATTTAATTTCTGTAATTACATTTATAATTACACTGTTGACCCATGCTTTACACCTTAACCCACCCTTAAACTTACCCATACCTCCAACCCTCTCCCTAACCTTACCCCATCCCACCTCAATAGCAGCAAAAGTGTTTTACAACACAATTAGTACATTGTACTTATTTTTTTATGTAAGTACATAGTAGTTAATGCCACCTAATATAAAGTGGGACCAATATATGCAATATAATAGAATATATATTTATAAAATGTACTTCCTCATGTACAAATAATTGTTAAGAGTGCAAGGAGCAACACAAATAAAGAATAAACTGCATTAGTGCAACAGCACTGCTATGAGTGTGAGTAAGATAGTGGTTCAGTCGAACAGAATGGATGGCAGTTCAGTTGTTGACCTCTGCAATAGAGTTCGGCTCTCAGAGGAGCAGGATTGAGCACCCTTGGCATAAATGAATTTCATTGGATCTAGTAAAACCTCAGAGCTCTGAATGGTGTTGATTGATGTGTGTGCTGTGTTGTTAGGCTTATAAGACTTAACTGTCAGTTTGCTGTCATGTTTCAGAGAAAAGCAGGTATCTGTGGAGCTGGTGCAGAGAGGCGACGTGGTAAAGGTGGCACCAGGGGGGAAGTTCCCTGTTGACGGCAAGGTCATTGAAGGCACGTCTATGGCAGATGAGTCCCTTATCACTGGTAAGATTTTGACTCAGTCAGTGGGGGTTTGTGTGATTTAGGATGTTAAATCTGTCTACATTTGTAAACAGTGTCATAGTACATACTTTGGATTTTCCCAGTGATTTACTTTGAAAAGGGGAAGCTGCAAAACGTCATGTTGGTTTTCATTTCAAGGCAAAGCGTGCATATTAAACTGGGATAGGAAAGGAGTCAAAAATAATCATTAATCACAAATCATCTTTGTTGAAAAGTGCATTTTTCATTTAGAATGGTTTCTGGCTTCACCTCCTCTTTAGCTTGTTCTGCTTCTTCCTAGTGATCTATCATGTTCATTAGCTACACTGGCATTATATTGGCCCAAAGGTCCAAAGCTGATGGATACGAATCTGAAATCCTAACTGAAAGTCTATTTGTCATTCCAGGGGAGCCGATGCCGGTCATTAAGAAACCAGGCAGTTGTGTGATTGCAGGCTCTATTAATGCTCACGGAGCTCTGCTGGTGGAAGCCACACATGTAGGGGCAGAGACCACGCTCAGCCAGATAGTCAAACTAGTGGAAGAGGCCCAGACATCAAAGGTAACTCATGAGCACAAACATAAAACACACACATATATGCACAGACATACCTTTTATGGGTTTGAATGTTTGAAAGAGATTTAGATACATACTTGTATTATAACTTTTACTGTTTTGCACGTGTGTACACCCTTAAAGAAACAGATCATTTCGAAAAATGTACATTTATAAACATCCAAGATTTAGGTGAATTTGTGTATTTTTCGGAACAGATTTGGAGAAATTTTGCATTACATCACTTCCTCTGCAGTGAATGAGTCCCATTAGAATGAGAGGCCAAACAGCTTATAGAAACATCCACCCATCCATTCATGTTTCTCCTCTACTTTTTGATTAAAAGCTGTTATTATGCAGTGCTAGAATTGGGATGTAACTGTCCTCTTCTCTTTGCAGGCACCGATTCAGCAGTTAGCTGACAAACTGAGTGGCTATTTCGTTCCGTTCATAGTGGTGATCTCCGTGCTGACAGTGGTTGCATGGCTCATCATTGGCTTTTTGGACTTTGAAGTTGTGGCAAAGTATTTCCCTGTGAGTTACAATAATTCATGAACGATGTGTAAATGCAACTTTTATTACAGACAGATCTGTATAAAAAAACAGGAAACGTCTTTAAAGTAAGTATGATCTTCACAGGGTTATGACCAAAACATCCCCCGAACTGAGGTGATCGTTCGCTTTGCGTTCCAGGCCTCCATCACGGTTCTGTCGATCGCATGCCCCTGCTCTCTGGGTCTGGCGACCCCCACTGCTGTTATGGTGGGGACAGGGGTGGGCGCTCAGAATGGCATTCTTATAAAAGGAGGAGAACCTCTGGAGATGGCCCACAAGGCAATGCTCAACCATACGTCCTTCTTTTGAGTCTGTATTTATTAGGCTGACATCCCAGCTGCAGTGGGATCTGTAGAAATGTTGCTGGATATTTATATTCCGTGTATCTACTGTATTAACACTACTGTTCAAAAGTTTGGGGCCAGTAAGGTTTTTTTTTTTAAGAAATTGATACTTGATATTCAACGGGTATGCATTAAAGTGATTGTAGTAAAATTTTACATTGTTTAATTTTTTTGTGGTTTTAATTTTAGATTCAGTTTAAGTTAACAAACAAATAACCCTGGTGTATAAAAATCAAGCATAGTATCAAAAATACATATAATATTTATAATATCGTTTTTTAATAATGAACATATATCTATTATTTGACAACATTCTATATTCTATTTTACGTCCAATGTATCTATATTCATATACAGAGTGATAGGATGCCGTTATGAATATAGTTCAGACAAAAATGTTCAGATTCTTTCAGGATTTACTGGATAGTTTGTTGTAATTTGACTCTCTTCCCTGCGGTTCCTGCAGGTTGGGGCTGTTATGTTTGATAAGACGGGCACCATCACTAATGGTGTGCCGCAGGTGACCAGGGTACTGGTCCTGTGGGACCGAGCAAGGCTTCCTCTTCGGACGGTTCTGGCTGTGGTGGGCACCGCTGAGGCCAGCAGTGAACACCCGTTGGGGATGGCTGTGGCCAAGCATTGCAAAGAGGTTTGGAAAAACCAGCAGACACAACAAACTTTGAAGCTTCAGTACAGTTTCATGTGATGCAGCCTTTGGGCATTTTGTGCCATACAAAACTTTCTGAAATTCAGGAAAGCCTATTTCCAGTCCAATTCTGATTAAACCATCTGTTTAAATAAATAGAGCTGCTCTTTACTGTAGGTGTTAAAGGAGGTTTCTAAATGGGTTTGTCTGCTTCTAAATCCGTCTCTCTGTAGGAGTTGGGAAGAGACACTCTGGGCTACTGCCATGACTTCCAGGCTGTTCCTGGCTGTGGGATCAGCTGTAAAGTCTCCAACATTGAGGATCTGCTGCAGAACACCCCAAAGACACAAGAAACAAACACATCCCATGCAAAGCAAACACCACTTCTTCTCACCCTCCAAGGAGCCACCACAGATGAGAGTAGCCTGGTGGCGGACACAGAGACAAATTCAGGGTTAGGTAAGGTAGATGTGTTTTTGTTGCCTCCTAGCGGGAGTTTGGTGTATTGCTTTGTGCATTAATAGAGCTTTCTTCCTTTAGAAGGGCCTTTTCTAATTTTTTGAAGCAGTTTATTTTTTTCCACATATAGTATTATTTTATATTAAATTAATAATTCAGTAACTTAATAGTGCTTTTTACACTACCAAGACTGTATTTGATGAAAAATGCAGGAATATTGTTGAATATTATTACAGATTACAATATTACTGATTTCTATTTAAATATATTTTAAATTGTAATTCATTCCTATGACTGCAAAGATGAATTTTCAGCAGCTATTACTCCAGTTTTCAGTGTTACACGGGTGTTTTTCGTGATATGTCCCCTTTATTTAATTTATTTCCAAGTTATTGTGGCTCAGATTTCCTTGAATGAATTAAACTCATAATGTATGAAGACAGAGAGATACAGAACAGATTTATGTCAATGTGTTTTTCCAGAGAGCCCTTCATACTCTGTTTTGATTGGGAACAGACAGTGGATGATGAGGAATGGTTTGGAGGTCACAGCTGATGTGGATGATGCCATGAGCAGCCATGAGACTAAAGGACAGACGGCCATACTTGTGGCCATCGATGGTACGTTATGTTTTGTCTAAAGTCCTATTATCCTAGTATCCTAATTTGTCCACATATGATATAATGTTAGTACAATGTCCTATTTTAGTTTTGTTTTTATTTGTCAAACTGTTAATTATGTTAAGCTTTTTATTTCAGAAGATCAAGATCACCATTTATCCTACCAGTTCTCTGTCTTTCTGTCTCTGTTTCTCAGGTGTGCTGTGTGCTATGTTAGCTGTGGCAGACACAGTAAAGCCAGAGTCAGCTCTAGCCGTTCACACCCTGAGCAGTATGGGAATAGAGGTCTTCATGATCACTGGAGACAACAGACGCACAGCCCGCGCCATCGCCACACAGGTGGATGTACATACAGCACATGCACATTTGCCTAGTACCATATGAAATTGTATTATATAACAACTCAGAATAATGTAAATTTCTAAATATGTTAATAAAGGTGCAGTCATTAAAGGTTTTGTTCATAGGCGAAATCCAGTCATTGTAGAGCGAATCTGTGCATTGAGAAGTTTCACACAAAGGTGAAAACGTTCCCAAAATAGATTTCTCTCATGTTCAAGTTGGTCCTGTAAATTCATCACACTGACCAACAGAAAGCTGCTTAGTTTGAAAGTGATTTTTCTATGAGAAGTGAATAAAATTTTTTACGTACATTTACTGTTGTTTGGCAAAGACAAAATCCTGTTTTTTCGATATTTCAGAAATTTCACATGAAGGCAAAAGTACGGAGCCCCGTACATGGCATGGAGTAAAAAAAATAGTAGGCTACATCGTGTGCACGATTTACTATTTCGTTTCCTTGATTTTGTAAATTGTGCACACGATTTACTCATTATTTCCTCAACTTGCTAAATCATGCACACGATTTATAAATCAAGTGAACGAATTAGTAAATTGTGCGCACGATTTTGCAAATCGAGGAAACTTAATAGAATAATCGTTTTAGTAGGCTACTTCGAGGGAGCGAATTATTAAATTGTGCACATTATTTATTTAATTGTTCTTGCATGTCATGTGAGGGGTTCTGTACAGAAGATTTTCCTAGAGAGATTTCACAAAATCTATTTTTTTGCTTTTTATTAAACTATGCATCATAAATCGCAACACTGACAATGGCTCAATTTTTCCTGCAAAACTTAACCAAAAAGTTACTTATGGACCATCCAGTTTGCATTTGTACACTATTTTGTTATACAGGTTGGCATAAGAAAGGTGTTTGCAGAAGTCTTGCCCTCCCATAAAGTGGCAAAAGTCCAGGAATTGCAGGAACAAGGCCTGAAAGTTGCAATGGTGGGCGATGGAGTCAATGATTCACCTGCTCTTGCCCGTGCAGATCTGGGCATTGCCATAGGAACGGGTACAGATGTAGCAATTGAAGCAGCAGATATTGTCCTTATACGGGTGAGAGAGTTTATTTTTTAAGAAAAAAAAAGGGTGAGATTCTATAAAATAACAACAAAATAAAAAGTTCAGCCCTTTATGTGTTTTTGTTGATGTAGAATGATTTGTTGGATGTGGTGGCCAGTATCGAGTTGTCTAAAAAGACAGTGCAGAGAATCCGGATAAACTTTGTGTTTGCTCTCATTTACAACTTGCTTGGCATCCCTATTGCAGCAGGTAAACAGAACCAAGCATAATTGTTACCAGTGTTTTCCGACATAAGCGAGTACTGTGTGCATTCTGTGATATATGGATGTGATTTTCAGGTGTGTTCATGCCGGTTGGGTTGGTACTGCAGCCGTGGATGGGCTCTGCTGCGATGGCAGCTTCATCTGTCTCAGTTGTGCTCTCCTCTCTACTGCTGAGACTGTAAGTGCACATGCACTACACTGTGATAAAGTCTTCACATTCTACCTGCACACATCACTGAACACTTTATAGCCCTGTTCCAAAGTCAAGAGTTTTGCCCATTTAGGCATCATATAATTCCTGACACAATGGCTGTTTTAAACAGCAGGCAGGAAATTATACTGCCATATAAGCTGCGCTGAATAATATATTTTGTTAGGTAACCTAAAATGTGCATAATGTGGTAACATCTGAAGTAACATCATTTTTTTTTTTTTTTAAGATGGCTTTAATATGATTTATTTGCATCAGTTGTTAGCTTAGCATGTTAACACCAGCCTATTTTGTACCTTATTTTTTACACAAAAATGAGCACTGTTATTTTGAACTTATTAAAGACTTTTTCATCCTGCAGCACACAATACAGTGGCTAAATGTACAGTAATGCAGCACACAAACACTCAAGATGGATGATCTGAGTTGTTAGCTAAGCAACATGCTAACAACAAAATGTTCACCTTATTTTAATGTAAAAGTGAGTGTGTCAGCCTCTTAGTTGTTTTAGCTGTACAAGATCAGTCTCTTTTGCTGGTTGATTTTGCAAACTGGAATTCGTTTTCATATTTTAATTTAGAATTGTAGTCATGAATGCACTGGGTTGCATTGGAAACAGTTTTACCATATACTTAATTCTTCTAGTTATTTAAGTAAAAGTGATTTCATATGATGAGCACTAATTCAAATACTGTAAATTATGACCGTCTTGGAGGATAGTTGTCCATATTCCACTCAGTGGGTTGTGAAAAAGAGCTCTTAATTTTTCTTATTCGCCTTCCCATGATGCTTAGACACACTGTACCTATCTTTCCATCTCTCGTTTAGCTACAAGAAGACGTCAGCAGAAGAGTATGAGTCCAGAGCTCAGAATCATAGGCTCAGTCTGAGTCCATCTCAGGTCAGCACCCATGTTGGACTGGAAAACCGTCGCTGTAGCCCTCGCTCATTCCGCCAGAGCTTGGAAAGACACAGGCGGAGCCATTCGGGTTCAGGCTCCTCCTCCCTGAAATCAAACCCCTCCCACCCCTCCATAACACAACCATACAGCACCTCAGGGAGAAACATTGTGTAAGCAACGAGCCATGAGCAGCCTTGATGACAATATTGAAATATTTTATCATGGAACGACGACTCTGGGGAATACAGTTTTATAATGTTCAATTTTTATATAATTTTGCAATGATAGATTTAATCAAGATTTTGCATGATGGTGAAAGATTTGCTGACGCAGATTCAAGAAAGAGGTTCATGTTGATTCACTGTGATTTTGGCTAAAACCAATTTTACCTTTTAAAAGGTGTCTGCTGTATTTTAATTAGCGTTCAGCAACATCAACATTATTTTTTAATTGCATTGGAGGATGGCAATGTACATGATTATCATGCATGTAAAACCAGTTTAATTTGGTACTAAAAGTATCATGACTATGTACTCATTGCTTGTTTTCTTTAAGAGAACCTTACCTTTGGTAGAATCTTGAAGTATTAGTGTCCAATAATGACAGTAGTAAGCCCTTAATTATTGATAGATAATAGACATTGGTTTCTTGTGGTTTGGAGAATAAATATGCATTTCTTGGCCAACAGGTAGCAGTAATGTTAACCAGTTTACAGATGGAAAGGAAATGGCTGGATTGTATGGAATGCTACTGGTTAAACAATTTGATAAGTAGGGTTTGTAGAAAATAACTGATTTGACTTCATTAGATTCAGTAGATAGTGGATTCCTACAATTATCTGACAGTTTGCTTCCAGATTACGTTTAAGGATAAAAGACGTGTTAGAATAAATGTAGACACACCTTTACAGTGGCACTTTTATTTTAGAAAAACTTGATATGTTTTTTAAATATAGTTAGCAGTGTAAAACGAGCCTGTCCATGATTTTTCAGATACAAAATAAAGTGCATGGTCCCAGCATGGTCTTGTCATGTGCTCTATATAATTTGTGTTACATCATTACAATATGTATAAGGACAGATGCAATCCCATCCTGTTTCATTCATCCATCAGCAGTACAATCAAATGACTAAATATACTTTATAAATAATATGTTAATCCTACTATGAAAATGAACTTTAACTTTCAGAACTATTTTACTAATGATAAATGACGGATTGGAAAATAGTCACTAATAAAATTTTGGTTCAAAACCTCTACGGGAAAAAGTTAATGAAGTAAATATTTACAGAATTAATTATATATATATATATATATATATATATATATATATATATATATATATATATATATATATATATATATATATATATATATATATATATATATATATATAATTATTATATATACTGCTCTTCCAAAAAAAAGTCACACACTCTAATATATCATTGGACCGCCTTTAGCTTTGATTACGGCACGCATTCACCATGGCATAATTTCGATAAGCTTCTGTAATATCACAACATTTATTCCCATCCAGAGTTGCATTCATTTTTTTCCAGGATCTTGTATTGATGATGGGAGAATCAGACCGCTGTGCAAAGTTTTCTCCAGCACATTAATGGAGTTAAGGTCTGACTCTGTACTCTATGGTGGCCAATCCATGTGTGAAATTGATGTTGCATGCTCCCTGATCCACTTTTTCCCAATTTGAGCCAATGAATCCTGGTATTGTCATCTTGGAATATGCCTGTGCCATCAGGGAAGAAACAAATTATTGTTGGAATAATTCAGTATTTTCAGGGAGTCAGCTGACCTCATTATTTGGGCATATAACATATACATGCAGTAAATATTCAATGGGAGGATCTTACCTATCTGCTTAGTTACATCCAGGTGGTGACTTTCATTTTGGGACGGGCAGTGTATTTATATTATATTATTGTATATACAATAAAAAAAGATGCAACCCCTTTAAAAAAAAGTGAGCACTGCATGCAAAATTAAAGTGTGTATGCCATCTATTTTTGCATACTTTATTTAATTGTAACCTAAAAAAAAAGCTAAATAATATTCCTAACCCCAGTAATAAAACTGAGCTCTACTGCTTTGCAAAGGCATGAACTACACATAAATATGCATTCTCTTGGGTTATAGTTATTTTCCATTTGAAGTGATATACAGAATAAATGTAGTTTATGCCACAGTCATATGACCTTGCAGCCTAAGACAGGGTTGAGCCTGGTTAGTACAGTACCTGGATGGGAGACTTCCTGTGAAAACTAGGTTGCTGTTGGAAGAGGTGTTAGTGAGGCCAGCAGAGAGTGCTCACACTGTGGTCTGTGTGGGTCCTAATGCCCCAGTATAATGACGGAATCTCTGGCACTTCCTGTAAAGAGTAGTGGTGTAACATCGTCCTGGCCAAACTGCCACCACTGGCCCTTGTCAATCACGACCTCCTAATAATCCCCATCCACTTGATTTCCCCTCTCTTCCACCAGTAGCTGGTGTGTGGTGAGCGCACTGCCGGTGTTGTACTGTGGCTGCCGTCGCATCATCCAGGTGTGTGCTGCACACTGGTGTTAGTTGAGGAGAGATCCCCCCACATGATTGTAAATCGCTTTGAGTGTACAGCAATACACAATAAAGCGCTATATAAATGCATCATTCATTCATTCATTCATGGCAGCCATTTGGGATAGTAAATACTGCACTGCTACTTCTCACAATACTGTATTAATTTGAAAGTTGGTATTATTTATATAAAGCATTCAAAGCGGCCTGGTACATGAATAATGGTATGTATGCAAGGCCAAAAACACTCAGTTTACAACCATTGCAAATACCTTTTGAATCCAGTTCCATCAGTTTCATGAGTGTGGTCTGTGTTGCAAGCAACAGATTGTATTGCTGTATCAGACCAGGAAGGTCACAAACAGTTTTGTTAATACCAATAAATAACCTTTTTTTAATCACATATCAGCAAAAATGCTAACATTTGAGATGTTTCTTGTTGGACATATCGTTCCATATTCTCAGTATCTCCTCTGGTGAGATCTGATGTACAGTTAACACTTTTCGGTAGCGGCAGAGACTGTAGGTCATCTTCCAGTGATTAAATCCACTGTTCTGGAAAGGCTGAATGCCTAGTTTCCGCAGGCACAGTCCCACATACACATCCTCCAGATGTAGGAGTCTTGTATGGAGGGAGGTCTTATAAACCAGCTCTGCAATGTCCCCGGAGAAGACGTATCCAGTGCCAGAGCAAAAGGGTGGGTACCTGCTATCAGGGTAGAGCTCTCTGGGCATGAACCACTTGCTGTGGACGTCACGAATGGGTCCTCCGTTTATCACATGTCCTGTGAAAAAGCGTCGCCTTGGTTTGGTGTTGGGTCTTAGAAGGTTAAACACTAAATTTTCCATGTTGACAAATATATCACTGTCTGTTTTCATGATGTACTGCGCATTGGGGCAGAATGAGGACACCCATCTCATGCCCATGAGAGTCTTCAGGGTCAAATTGTGGTATGAATCTACAAAGTCCTCGACTAGGATGTCATGGAAGATCTGGCTCTCTTGTTCCACCATCTGGTTGAGGACAGGTTCAGTGCTGTACCCAAGAAGGAACAGCGTCAAAATGCGAACGTCGCCAAACGTGTTTTCATCTCCCCACGTCTCCCGGATCGCCTGGCGGGCGTCAAACTCCTTGTGGTTGGTGCTTATGAGGAGAACAAGAAAGGGCGTTGTGCTTTCACATTTGTTGGGCTCGTTGATGAGGAACTTGAAATTATGTGGGTTCAGAGCACGCGTTCGGATATTACTGAACGTGTCGTTCTTCGAGAGCTTCGGGAGCGGTTTGCGGGTGTTGAAGGTCACCTGACCCATGTAGGTGGTTGAGGGCCGAGAGCCACTGAAATACCACAGCGCACTTGCCCAGAGGACCACAGTCAGCAAATACAGGCATGACACCTTTGATGGCATCTCGTCAGTGGCTGGATCACCTGTCAATCACAAGCGTTCAGCCCCCGGGGCCAATCACGTGTAGTTATTTGGAAAGCATCGCTCAAATGAACACAAACCATCCATCCTTTGATGTCAGTGCTGGTTTAGTTTTGTTCAGAAGCATTCTTTCTAGAAACACAGACATTTCTTACTATTTTCACTGAGGAGCAATTTCTACCAATAATCTCGTTTTTAAAGGTTATCAATATTATTTTATATGCAGTTATAGAAAAAGGACTAAGAAAGTGTTCTCTTTACTCATATTCTAGATCAATGGTTCTCAACCAGGGACCGAGAGCCACAAGGGCTCACAGAAAACTTCAAAGGGGGCCACAGGATGACTTAAAATTATTCAGTTGAATATATGATCATTTATTCAACTGATAATAATAATGTTATTCATAAATTAAAACTTTAATAAAATGCTTAAAATACATAACATCAAGAAATCATATTTATTTCCCCCCCTTATTTACTACTTCTGCTTGTTTCCCAATTTATGTTTATAAATCAATTAATAACTAGCAATATTTGTCATAATTATAGCAGAAATTTCCTACCTAAGGCACTGAAAACTGTGTTGGACAACGAGAAGCTTTTGAATCAAAATAGTTGAGAACCACTGTTCTGTTTCTAGAAGGTTCTATACTCTTCCAATTGTGCTGAGATTTGCATCCGCTTTCCAGTGATTGACCTTCTATCGATGTGGGTCATCACTGCATTGCGTCTGTTCTGACATCATTAATAAAGCATACAGGGTGGAGTGGACAGAGACGTTTCTCGGTTCAAGTGTTGAAGGATGTCTTTTTTGTTTGTAGGTCACAGAAAGCCGAGATGAAGGTGTTGGTTTTCTTTCCAGATCCCACTTTTAGGCTGAGTCTGAAATAGAAAAAGCGAAATATATAGATGTAAATGTATCTGAATGTTGTATGCATTGTAACACACACATATACTGATCACATGATCATCATTCTATATTCAGCCCTCACAGCATGTCGGGTTCTTCAGTTACCATACTGCATTTTAATTATTAGACAGATAATATATACACAGTGATGGCCAAAATTATTAGAACACTAGTATTTTCACCATCTAAAAATGGTTTTAAATCAGAGATCTGATCTCATTATCATCCAGTCTGCCTGAAATTTCATGAAGAAACTGAACAAACTGAGACAGATTCAATCTAAAAGAACTGTGACTGTGAATGTTTACAAGATGCTTCAAGAAACCTACCTGCAAAGCTACCTGAAAAAATGATGTGCAAGTGAAAAAGCTGCTTTAAACACACAGGACGGTTCCACCAAATGTTGATTTAATTTAGTCAATAGAAGTTAATTAAAAAAGAAAATCTATTCATGGCAATATTTTTGACAGCATCCCAAACTTTTAACAGCACTGCAGCTTTGCAGGTTTCTTGAAGCATCTTGAAGACATTGCCTTATATTATTATTATTTATTCAGAAATGAAGAATGAAAAACTAAGAATACTATTATAGAATACCGAAATCCCTCACAAACTGAACATACACTTAAACAGAAGGTGGTAGTTGCGGTTGGGGTTTGTAAACTGAAGGTAGACCAGGTGAAAAGATCTATCCGTCTCTATTATAAAATAGCATTTCAGCAGAATTTTTGCACCTGAAGACACAAACGGCGACAAACCAACATCAGCAGCAATTATCTGGGAAGGATTCCAACAGCAGAGCCAGAGGCGATTTGTGGGCCCCTCAGCTCCCTCAGAACCTCACTTGGGAGAGAAAAGTGACTCATCCCTTTTTTCTGGTGTGTTGCTATTGTTTCTTACGAACCAATATATCAATATATCATCCTCAGCACCTTCAACATCTTCAAGACCAGATTATAATTTGCCACACCACTGTTATCTATATAATTTTTTTAAAATATTTTTTTATATTTTCATATGTAATATTTAAATTTTAGTAAAAAAAACAAAAAAAAAAACTTTGTAACAACATAAGTCTTTACTATCACTTTTTAAATTCAGTTTAACATATCCTTGCTGAATAAAAGTGCTAACATCTTTCAAGGAAACAGAAACAATCATACTGACCCCAAGCTTTAGAACAGTATTGCATATTGTTACAAAAGATTTGTACTTTTTAATTAATGCTCTTCTTTCTAACTTTTTTCCTACCAAAGAAATTTGATAAACGTATCACGTTCCAAAAATATTAAGCAGCACAACTGTTTTAAATGTTGATAATAAATCAACATATTAGAAGGATTTTTGAAGAATCATGTGAGATTGCCTACATTTCCATGGACAATATTTGGTTCAATCGGACTGAATTCATACAGACTGATGAATCTGATTGTAGTGTTTACATGAATGCTAAATAAAGTGATGTGCACATTTATATGTCACAAGCTTCAAATATAGAGTTTCTCACTGTTTGCACATAATAACAACTCTCCTACATTATTTGTTTATTTGTTTTTAACAGCAGAATTAATATTTATCCATTCATGGATAAATGCACATGCACAGTCCTTTCAGTTTCGTGGTTCAATCCGATCCAGTGTTTACATGCACTTTCAATCGTATTAGAAGAGGAATAAACCACCCCCTTCAATCTGATTAAAATTTAATTCTGATGGAGCTCAGTCAGATTTTTTTTAGTCCATTTGAGCCATCAATACAATTACAAACAGATTATTTGGTTGCATGTAAATGTAGCCTCTGAAGACTGGAGTAATGGCTGCAGAAAATTCAGCTTTGCCACCATAATAATAAATTACATTTTAAAATATATTAAAGAAAACTTATTTCAATTTGTAGCAATATTTCACAATATCATTGTTTTCACAACAGTTTTATTAATAGGTGCATGAAATGTAGGTGGAAATAGCAGAGGACCCTGGGGGAGAGATGGGGCAGAGAGAGATAAATACAGAATGATGGGTTTTTGGTCCTAAAAACAAGATGTGTAAGCAAGAGTCTCCACTATACAAACATTATCTATTCTTTATCTGGATTCCCTCTTCTTTGCGTCAGATCAACATCAGCCTCCCTTTCCTTTCCTTTATAAAGGTCAGATACATAGAAATACTGCAAATGCCATAAAATAGAACCTAAAGAACAACCTCTGCAGTCACACACATTGATTTAGCTAGTCATGTTTTTATTTTATTTTATGGAATAACAGTGTGTATTTTTTTTGCATGATCACACACATATAGAAACTTTCACTCTTTTCACTTTTGTCAGTCACACAGTCATATGTAACCACCATCTTGTTGCTCAGTCTTTCATTTGATAATTATGTATCCAAGTGATGGCACCATTTTGCTTTTCGGAATACAGCATTTGTCTTTGGTTGCTGTGGGATCCTCTGCTGTTGCCGTGGGGCATCCAGTCAAACAGTTCTGCATGCATTGATTAACCTTCAGCATTGTACTTGGACAAAACGATGTGGAGCATCACTTTTATGAATCTGTGTGTGTGTATGTTTCTCTCTAACAGTAAATTTGCATATGCATACAATTGTTTCTGGGTCATTAACCTAAAAAAATCTATTCAGGCTTGTTTTATGACTTCTAAGACCACAGTATATCCTTATTTACTGTTAATTTATCTCTCCTTTACCCTTAAAGGGATATAGTTCAGACAAAAATGAAAATTATTGTATCATTTACTCTCCCTAATGTCACCCCAAACCCATACAAATAAAATAATTACTGGGTTGTTGTTTTTTTATTTATTTTTTATTTAACGTTTTCTGGGCTGGTAGATGCACCTTCATATAACTATCTAATACTAGCTATACTAACTGCACTGGCATTCAGATACTTCATGTTATTAGCAAATAACAGGACATGCAGCTGAATACTGATGGATGGGGAATATGTTTTAGGCTCTGGCAGATGTAATATAATTTGATTCAGAACACATTCAGTCGGTCAGAAAGAGAAATATGGTGTGTGGTGATACTATCATGGCGCTTTCACTGACCATTACTGCAACAATAACTTAATTTAGTTGTAGTAAATGCACAGCAAAAAAATCATTATTTTTTTTTGCTTTCCAGTAAATATACTGTATATCTTATTGTGATAAAAAAAAAGTTGGAGGCAAAAGCACATATTAATTATTTCCATGTTTATTTTCTCTACTGCAAAAAAAAATTTTTTTTAAGATAAAAAAAAGCTATTTAAATTAGAATTATGAACATTAAACAACTCAATGATGGTCAATGTCGTCTAGCTCTCTTCTCTGGTTTTGACTGACTTAATCTGTAATGAATAAAAGTAAATAACATCTGCCATAATAACAGAGTCTAAACCGTATTTCTCGGTTCAATGGCTGCACATTTGTCATGTGTATAATTGTATTTGCTACGTAAGGCTTTCTGTGATTAACTGATAAATAAACAAATGGCTGGCACTGCTTCTCTCACTGATGATAAATCTTGAGACAGTGTGTGTATGTATGATCCTTCCTGGCTCTGGCTTCATCGGCAATGACTGTCATGTTTGACTCATATTGTTCGCTCAAAATAAAACAAACAGCAAATGTATATATTACACAATTATAGAAATTATACCCTAAAACTGTAACCCCTTTTAAAATACAATGCTGTTTTAAACCGACAAGATGTTCTTTCCAGGATTATTCGTTTCTGTTAATGAGTTGGAATTTGAATTGATTTGGACATGTGCCACAGGATATTTAATTGTAATAGAACTGTAAAAATCTCACATTCACACATATAAGTTTACAGTTTACAATTTTAAAGCAGTGATAAATGATGAAACAGAAACTAAGACAAACCTTTCATGGTCAGAAACTGTTTCATTCTGTCTCAATACTGATTAATGTGTTTTACATTTGTGCTAGTTTGTTGGGTTCTAACTGCTTTGATATAAAACAGAACTGTTTCAAATGCACTCCAGAAAGAAGACACTCTCCACTATTTTAATATTTATGTGGATAACAGATGTTTAAACAAGAAAATGTAATTGGTATTTGGTATGCACGTGGGTTTGTTCTCCCTCGGCTATGAGAGAAGCTGTTCTACTTACACAGAAATCACACACACACACACACACACACTAATACAATGACATTATATTACCAGCACTGCGGTAAACTCATTTCTCAGAACGAAAAAGTGAGGGCAAAGTAATATGAATTGGAATGTATACCTCTCACTTCACAGTAACTATGAAATATTACTACACGAGAACAAAAAACACAGATGAACTATCTATACTGTACATAACTCAATAAGCAGATGTGTTGCGGTCAACCTGGCCAAATTTTGAAGTATGAATCTCAATAATGCATGCCTCACATGATTGTGCTATATTATAGATGTGCAATCATACAAGATCTTATGAGCTGCAACAGACGTACAGTATCAGGGTCTCAGGATGAGGGCCACGTGCTATTAAAGGCCATAACTATTTAATGTAAAAGACAAGTCAACAGTGAAGCATGCTTTCACATACCTAAATTAGCTACAGTAACTTTAAAGTATCCTTAAAAGTTTCCTGATTATGCAGAAGAGTGTGATTGATTGCTCAGCAGGAATAATTCACAAAAGAACATAATCAAAAGCATGTCAACCATCCAAATCATGGCAAATAAATATAGCTGATGGTATTAAGAGGGTGCCAACAGCCTCATGAAAAACAATCTCTTTTCAAAAAGTAACAGACTGACGAAGGTCAGATCCATAGGAGAGTCTTTTTTCATAGCAAAAAAATCAAAATCAAGTACTTAGCATCAATCAATAAACTCTGAAATGTAACAGCATTTTCAGAAAAATGGCCACCAATTACAATCTGTCTCCACAATATTTAGTACTGCTTACAATTTATTGCCAATGGGGTCTAATTTTATTGTCAAATAAGCTGAAACATTCTTACAATTTGGAATGACATCTAAGGTGAGTAAGTGCTGACAGACCTTCAAATGTTGGGTGAACAATGCATTTAAAGGGTCAAGAAAAAAAATAATTTTTCATATGTTTAACCATATGTTCATGTTGATGGAATTTGAAGGAAGAAGATGCAGATTATTTACTTTTTTTTAGGGAGGAAGTGATAAATTTAAAGAACAAATGTTAAAATTGCCATAGTTGAACTTTATATTATAACATTTATAGGCTATATTAGCCTATATCACAGCGTTAACGTTATACAATATTTACAGATGAAATGCTGGTCTCCTGGTAAGAGATCCAAAATATACGCAAAGAATGCTTTATGAATCGCTCCTTTTACCCCAAAGCCCCGAACATAACATCACATTACATCACATGACTCTTTTTTGTAGCGCTGCTCCTGTCACCTTAAAGAATAGTACTACAAACGCAGATGCTCGACACAGTTGGTGATCTGCAATGAGAGAATACATAGCGAACCTACCTTTTCCGTCAGATTCTCTGCATTGATGAAATCCTTCCAGCTTTCTTCAGAGCACAATGCGAATGCATGGTGTATTGACCAAGCAGTCGAAATCGAATGGTTGCGGGTGGTGCGCTGCGGCGGTGTCCTATCAGCAGTCCCTGATGCTCACTGGACCAACCTACACTCTCCACTTCATACTGCAACCTCTCTCTACAAAGTACTGGTCAAGATTACGCCTGCTTTTGAAAAGGCAAGGCTGAAAACTGAATTAATTTCACTGTAAAATACCTAGCACATAAAAATATCAAATCAAATGTATTATGTAAGTTTAACACCTTTAACAGCATTTATTTGTAAAAAATATTAAATTGTCTTTATCTATATAAAGTAGCTGCAGTGTTCATAAAGCCCCTTTGAAAAACTTCAGACTCTCTAACCACTAGGACACAACTTCCCACAACTTTTGATTATTTTAATTATTATTATTATTATTATTATTATATTACGTATTTATTCTCAATTGGTAATATTTGCTTTGATTCTGAATTGAATTCTCTGCAGTTTCTAAAACAAGTGGGAAGGAGTAAATTCCTTAGACTACTCATCACAAATGTATTGGTGTAAAGAGTACATACTGCATACTTATTCAAAAATGTAGTAAAAAGGAGAGAGTAAAGTGGCAATTAAAATAACAACTTATTAAAATAACTAATTACATTTACTCAATACTTTATGCTACATAAAGCTTGCAAAACTTATGAAGGTTAATTATAAAGTTTTATCTTAATAGCATTTAATTCCATTGACTAATGAGTTGTTTTCAACTCATATTTAAATTAACTTCTGTTTTTGGCTGTTTTTTTCATACGAAAAATACAGAACATGATGCTGATGAAACACAAAAGATAAAACTGATGATTCCAGAAATATATTTTTATTCATTGTCCATGCAGTAGCAGTATAATAGAAACAATTAGTTCTAACCACCTTAAGACAGACAGTCTGTCGAGAATTCTGTCAAACAAAAGCAGAGATAACCCCTTATGAATGTTCTAGAAAGAAAGTAATAGTGTATCTGCAAACTTGCAGGCATGGAAAACAGACACAGGCAAAGATACATGAATTCTGAATTAAATGTTTACAGCCAAAAAAAAAAAAAACACTATTATCATATTTCCCCAATTTATCTTGCACACCAGGTGCTTTAAATAAAGCTTTTTAAAAGGTTCAGATTGTGTTTAAATGTGCTGTCTGCTGTGAGCTGAGTATAAAATTAAATATGAGCATGCTAACATTCATCTTTCCATGAACAGAGCTTTGATACTGTTTTAAATGATTTTGACTGAAGCTTTGATTGTGTATAAATGAGAGTATGGCAGATTAAACAATGTTAATTATTACTTTTTTATCAGTCATCATCATCATCATCATAATATCGGTTCTGTTTAATTTGATCCTCTACAGACAAGAAGTCATTTTCATCCTGCCAGAGGCTGCTGGCTTCACTCAACAGCCCAGCATCTTTGGTGTCATTTTTATAGAGCAAATTCTTCCTCATTCCCCCCTCGGTGTGTTGGCCCGTCTCCCCTTTTGATTCTATACCAAAATCCAGAAGGTCATCCAGCTGAGATGAAGCTGATTCCTTGCTACAAATGTCATTCTTAAATTCAGGAAACAAACTAGAACTGTCATCAAAACCTGCAAATACGTCATCTAAGAAACGTGAGGCACTAAACTTTGGGCTGTCATCTGTCTCAGTGCAAACCAATGTTTTGGTTTTGGGCTGTTCTTCTTCTGCCTCTTTTATGTCATGTGAGTATTTGGCACATGATGAGACAGAGCTGTCATCTTGGAGCTGGTGGAATATGTCAGAAGCCTTCATCTCACTGTTGATCTCTTCTTTAAATGGTTCCTGAGCAGGAAGTGGCTCTGAGGAGAAGTCCAGGAGCCTGGGTTCTACTTTCATTTCATCAATTTCTGCCAAACTGGCCTTGTTGTCTAATATTACATTGTTGTTGTTATTATTGTTGCTGTTTGCATTGCCATTGGCTGTTTGGACATTTGGAATTTCACCATCTATTGCTGTCACTTTTACTTCTTCTCCCTCATTTACTTCACTTTGCACTTTCTTTTCACTTTCTTTAGTACCATTTTCATCTGTGTTTGCTTTGTCACTTTCCTCTTCATTCTTAGATCCTTCTACGACTCCATTCTCCAACTCCTCCTCAACTTTTTGACCATTCATCTCACTTCCTTCTTTTGTCTCAGTTGCTTGAGTTGTCTCATTATTTGTCTGTTCTTTGGTCTGCTGGATTTCGTTGGAGGGCTTAGTGGCTTTGCCTGTTTCACTGGCATCCTCTCCCCCCTCAGCAGTTTCAGGTTTTGGTGTTGGCTCCTCTGTCTCTTGAGTTATTTTAGCATCTGTAGATGATTTGTCTGGCATATTTATTGGTGACATAAGCCCTCCACCATTTTCTTTAGGGACGTTTTCTGCAGAGATTCCACTAGTAATTGCAGTTTGCCTCTTATTTACTTCTGGTTCATTATTTTCTTTACCTGAGAGTTCTGATTCAATTGGAGGGGGCCAGACAGGTTTGACCACCTTTATTTCTCCCTCCAAATTAAATGACTTTTTTGGGGAATCGCTGAGGGGTGGCCACACAACTGCCATCTTATTTGCTGGCTTCTTAATGTCATCATCCGTCTTTTCTTGAGTCATCCTCTCTGTGGCGTTGGGGTCATTTTCTTGTGGACTGTGAGTTACTTTGACATTAAAATTGACAGGAGAGTTGTTTTTCATGTTATTTGTCTCTGATGAGTTGTTCTGATTCTTTGTACTCCAAAGTTCTTTGTGGGGTTTTTCTCCAAACCCTTCATCATAGTTGCCTTTAGACTTGAAAAGTTGTTTGTAGTGTGGCTTGCAGTACATTCGTCCATGGAGAGAAGCATAATTTCCAAGACTGAAGTAGAGCGAGAAGCACAAATATGAAATATCAGCCATACACAAATATCAGATTTGAATCTGATATAAACTATTGGCTGTATAACGTATTCTGTCATTACAACAAGAACAGCTCACATACTCATAACACCCAAATCAAATAAACCTGCGTGGAATTATGATGCCTATCAACTTTTCAACATTTTCCATCTTATTTCACACTGTAACAAATTAAAATGTTGAAAACAGCTCGGATTAATGTAAAAAGAAGCCTCTACCTTAGCTGGCTGCTGCAGTGGGCACATCTAAAACAGCTTTTATGGAAGTTTTGCTTGTCTGCTATGAGAGACTCCATGGGATACACCCTCTTCCGACATACCCGACACAGTTCGGACTCTGGCACCCGTATTTTCTGTCAGAGAGAGAGACTAGCATCAGAAAATGCTTTTAAATCTGTTAACACACATTCAAACACTGACTCACATGGACAGACACTACACAGTTTCATTATACTTTTATAAGCAGAGCTTGGTAAGTTGGAAGATATTAAAAATGAACAAGAAGCTGTTAGTATAGTAGTTAGAATGAAAACATTTAAACACTACATGCATTTAGGGAGGTGCAACACAAATGCAAACATCACATTAGGACCTCAGCACAGTCTTTTTACATATAATGGGCAATGCTACAAATATACAAGTATTCCATCGATAATATCAAAATAATAATCATATTCACTTTGACTATCTAGTTAAGCAGCACTCTATTAAGAACACAAACTAAAAGATCAAAATAAAAGTACATACAGGAATGCCTAAGGAATCCCTAAAGTATCATTATTTGTCAAATGCAAACACACCATGACTGTTTTAGTCATCACTCTCCACTCTTGTTAACCTTTCCATGCTTGTCACATAGATTTACCGGTGACCACAGTCTGGTGCTGGTGTGAAACAGTCTGTGATCTGTGCTGCTCAGACACAGTGAAGCCCAGGTTTTTGAAGACATTTTCACTCTCAGCCCATGTCTGCTGGAAGCTCTTTAGTAACTCTTCTGCAGAGGCCTCTGGTGGAACATCCAGGACATTCCCTCTTACTACATCTGCGTAGGTTGGTGGATCACCACAGCTTGACACACTCCGAGAGTGGGAGGTTGTTTCAGTCTTTGAGCCTGTCACAGTGTTTCCAAACTCATCTACAGTGGAGAAGTGCTCAGTTGCAGATTTGGTTTGAGAGAATCCTTCAGGTGCTTCCTCTTGTTTCTCAAGATTCTTTCTCTCTTCCCTTAGGTACTGGTGGGCTTGCTCACCCATTTCAAAGACATTCTTGAGGGATTTAATATCAAAGCTTGGAATGTCTTCCAACAAAGATGACTTCTTCTCAGATTCAGCATCTTCTGTGTCACTTCCAAGTCTTTCAGTTATCACAATTGGCTCCTTCCGGATAAAAACTTTAGGCTGGGGAGACTCAAATTTGTTAACAAGCTTGGACAGGTCAACCCTGGGCAAGTCCTCTAACATTCTCTCATGGGCGTCGATGGATTTTGGGATCTCTTGCTCATTGTCTTCTGTATCTGGTCCAAGACGCTCTGGGATGTCAATAGGGTCTTTGCGTACATATGTACGACAGACCTCTGCTTTCTGAGCCTCTTCAAAGAACTCACGCTTGCCTTTTACGGTCATCATAGAGTCTCCATGGATATCTGTGATATCTGTCAGGGATGATTCCATCATGTGAGTCTCAAAGGTAATCTCTGAACAGCTTGATGAGCGAGATCCTTCAAGATCTGTTTGGACCTTTATCATGCACTCTGGCAAAGGCATGGGTGGTGGAGTCGTGCCTTGTGAGAGTTTGGCTGTGGTATCTCTTAGTTTAGCTAGTTTCTCAGAGCGACTCATTGTAGGGGAAGGTGTGGATTGGTTCAGACGTGTTGGTGTTTCAGACCAACGAGGTGGAGGTGTTGGTGTGGTGCCTGACCTGTAAGAGAGAGGGGGTGAAGGAGTCACTAATAATGGAGAGTCTGTCCTCTTGGTGGACTCAATACAGATGAACGTAGGTGACGGTGTCCGCATTCTTAGCTCAGGTGGCATTTTGAGCTCCGAAATCTTTGATTCACTCTGGCCCTCTGTCTTCTTCTCCTCTACTACTTTCTTCTGAGTCTCTATTTTTGCTGAACCAATAGTAATCTTAGATATTTTCTGTGTGGCTCCAATAACTATTTTCTTTTCCTGTGATGACTCACTTTTTGCCGTCTCTAAAATGGACAAATTTCCCTCTAAAAAATGTAGTTTAGCCATGGCAAGGTTCTGCACATAGATTATGACCTCTCTCATTTTTTGCTTGTTGTACTGAGTATGGCTTAAATCAGCCTTCTCTTCAGAACCAACTAGCCAATCAGGAATGATACTCAGCATTGTCTGTAATGAGTTTGGGTTCAGTTTTGCCGGAGCTCCTTCAAACTCTTTGATATAGCACAACAATTTTTTTATTTCTTCACATTTTTGTGCATAAGAACTTTCGGTTGTCATTGATGCACTCATTTCAGATTCTGCTGTTTTTGTAATCTCTGTTTTGTTTTGCTCCTCTTTCTGCACTGACTGTTTTATGTCCTCCTCTCTGCTTGGAGGCCGCAGTGGAGGCTTTGCCGGCTTCTTGATCTGGAATGTACTTTTTTGTTGAGTGCTCTGTTGTTGAACTGTGCTCTGAGTGACCATCCTCTCTTCATGAATCTGGACGTGTTCCTCTCTTACTGCTTGATGTGACTGAATGACAGATGTCTGCCCTTGTCCTTGACGTACCTCTGTTGATATTACTGGTTGTATTTGATGTATCTCAACCGATGGTCTTGGTGCCACAGGCGGTGGCTGCTTAACTGATGTTTGTTTTTTCTTCAACTGGACTTCCATTTTGGTGTCTTGCTTGGTTTGTCTCATTTCTTCCTTTTTCTCAATTTTCACTTCAGCACTGGTGGATTTTTGGAGGCTCTCCTGACTCATGGACACTTCACTCATGGAGACATCATTTTTTCCTGTTTCTATGACTGTTTGCTCTGTGCTGATTGTTTGAACTGTGTCAGGCGTCTCTACCTTAGGAACCTTAAATGTTTTGACCTTAAAACTAGGGGTCACTTTTGGGATCTTTGTGGTCTGAGAAGGAACCTTCTTGACTTCTTGAGCCAAACAAGTCTCTGTACTCTTGATCTCTTCTGCTTGAGTAGAGGAAGTGATCTGGCTTTGAATGTTTTTTGTAGACTGGATGCTCTCTTGTTTTATAGAGTCAGCTTTCATACCCTCAGCTTGCACTGCAACAGAAAGTGAATTAACTGCAGGGGCTGCATGGCTTTTAATTTCTAAGGCAGCAGTGGTAGATGCCTGTTTTTTATCTAATGCAGTGCTAGAGGATACTGTGGTTGTTTTCTTACCAATTTTTGGAAATGAAGGTTTGCTTATCTGAAAATTAGCAGGTGGCTTTTGCTTAGGTGGAGACTGTGGACTTTTTGGAGGGGCAAGTTTTTCTTCTGTTTCTTTGGGAATCATAGCTGGCTTCTGTTCAGTCTCTGGTTGTTTAGGTGTTTCTTTCTGTGTCTGAAAAGTCATGTGAAGCTGTTCAGCTCTCTGTGTGGCTGACTCTGCTTCAGCCTTCATTTCACTGACATTAAATGGTTTAACAGGTGGGGGTGAGGTGGGAGTAGATTCTCCCTTGTTCTTTTCAGCCTCCTCTCTTTGTTTGCGATATCTTTCTTCTGCAAGCATGAGTGGTGTTTTGAATTTACTTGCAGGTCTTGTTTTTTGAGCAGAAGGGTCAGGGGGAGGTGGGAGTTTCACTGGTGCAAATACCTTTTTAGGGCATGGTGGTTCCTCAGCTGCTGGTTGTAGCAAAGGAAGTGCTGATGAAACTTTAGTAATATGTGGAGCTGGAGCTTCAATTGTATTAACCAGTCCCTTTTGCTTGGTGATGTTCTCTGTGGTTTCAGTCCCTGTGGTTATGTTTGAAACAATTGTTTCACTCTGCTCTGCCACTGATGAAGGAGGTGGAGGTGGCTGAGTAGGCGCGGGTTGTTTTTTCTGCCATTTCAATGTTTTAGGCTGTGGTTGCTTGGGAGGCTCAAGTTTTGGCACCTTAAATAAAGTTCTACTTTTTGGCTTTTCTGGTTGGGCAACAGAGCTGAGTTCCTGCTGAGATGGGGGAGGAGGGAGGTCTTGGGGTGGAGGAGGTGGTGGAAAGAATTCTGTGTCTGACTCCAGTATGGGGGGTGGAGGTGGTGGAGGAGGAAGGTCACTATCCTGTCTCACGACTAGAGGAGGACGTGGTAAGAGGGATGGCTGGACATCACTTTCTGCCACTGGTGAGGGAGGAGGAGGCAAAGAGAGCTCTGATTCAGAGGGAGGTGGAGGAGAACTTGGAGGTGGTGGAAAGTGAATCTCTGGCTGTGGTTTAACTTTTTTTATCATTCCTTTGGGACTGAGATTGAAGTTTGGGCTAGGAACATTTTTTCCTGATTTGAAATTCTTGATGTTCTGCTTCTGGGTTACACTGGTTTGTTCTGTTGTCACAGTCGTCTGAACCCTTGTGACTGTCTTTGTCTCTTCGGTTTGCTTCATGCTAATATTAGTTTTTGATGCCTCCACTGAAGCACTCTTTTCTGAAGACACAGCTGCAATTTCAGATTTCTTCTCACTCATCTGACCTCCAAAATTATTTTTCTTTATTAGCACCGGACTAGGAGTGTTCTGTTTTTGTTTGATATGTTGCTCCTTGACATTTACCTTTTGAGAGCTTTGAGATAACTCTTGTGCATGCTGTTTGAACAGCTCTTGAACAGCTGTTGTCATCTGTTTAGTAATAGAATGATAATCCTCAGAAGAAGTCTGATTTTCTGAAGACTTGATCTCAGATGTCTTTTGTGAGCTGCTCTGCTGCAAGTTTCTCACTGGAGGTGGATTTGTTGTCTTTTCCTCAGTTTTAGGTACAGTGGGGCATTCGCAGGCTGCTTGATGAAGGAGAACTGGATTCGTAATGGGAACTTTAGCTTTCTTGTGGGGATTCATTTTTGATTTGTGGCCTAATTGCTCTTTCTTCTTCATCAGGGATTTAATGGTGCCCTGAACATCTCCCTTAATCACCTCTTCTTTCTCAATTTGCACTTGTTCCTGCTCATAAAGTGATTTGATGGAATATTTTATGTCACCCTCTGTGCTTGGCCTCCTCTGCATACGTGGGGATGAGGTTGGCTCCAGTAAGAGCTGAATTGTACCTTTCACATCACCCTGTTCACTCACTTGGTGCTGGACCACCCTCTTTTCAACTGAAGCCTCTTGAAGATTAAGGAGAGCAGTCTGAATGTCACCTTTAACAATCTCCTCCTTCTCAACCTCTTTCACTACCTGCTTTGCCTCCTCCAGGGATTTTAAGGTACCTCTAATATCCCCTGGGACCAAATCTTCAATAATTACCTCAGTCTTTGCAGACGATGATTTTTCAAGAGATTCTAATGCACCCCTGATGTCACCTGGGACAATCTGTGGCTTTTCTATATCTTTCTGTTGGTTTTGAGCCTCCTCAAGAGACCTAAGTGTTGTGCAGATATCTCCTTTGACTATCTCTTCTTTTTCTACGACAACACTTTGGTTAACAGCTTGTGTGAGAGAGTCAAGAGCAGCTCTCAAGTCTCCCTTTACAATCTCCACTTTTTGCATGTTATGCAGGGATAATACGGGTTCCATCATAAACACCTGTACTGTGTTAATTACATCACCAGGTACAATATCATCTTCAGCAACAGTTCGTCCTATTGTTTGCTTGCTCTTTCTTAAAATCTGTTTTGTTTGCTCTACATCACCTCCAATAATAATTTCTTTAACTTTTTCTTCAACAGCGTCATCAGTCCCCATCTGAAGTTGCCTGAAGTAGTCCAGTGCCCCAGACTCAATACACGTAGAATAAAAACTTACATTTCCTCTCTCTGCTTCTCCCACAGTTATCTTAGAGGACAGGTCCTTTGCATCAGCACTACCCAGCAGCCTATGCAGTGTTCCACGAATATTTCCACAAACTATATCCTCTTTCTCAAAGTTGCTCTCACTTTCTTTATTGAGGAGTGAGTATATGGTCATTTTCACATCTCCTTTCTCATCTTCTTGAATCAGAACACCACGTTTGGAAGATCCTTCTTGCTTGAGCAAGTTATTAATTGCCTCTTGGATGTCTCCTCTGATAATTTGCTCTTTCTCAACATTATCACTCATATTCTGATTAAAGAGCTGTTGGACAGTGGAGCTGATATTTCCTCTTTCCTCCTTGTCTACGGTGATTGCCCTCTCTGTTGTCTCACGTCTGTTGAGCAGGTTCATCATAATATTGTTCAGGTCTCCGTGTATTACCTCTTCTCTCTGGATCTCTGGAGTGTCCTGGTTTAGAAGTTTGTATTTAGCCATTCTGACATCTCCAATCTCATCTGCCTCGATTAGAATACCTTGCGATTCAACCATTTTCTGAGTATGCAGCTCTTCAAGGGTTGCCTTGATGCTCTTACCAACAATCTCTTTTCTCTCCACATTGCTCTCATTGAACTCTGTGAGGGGAGTGGTTTCAAACAACCATGTTGTTGTCTTCACATCAGCTTTTGGGATTTCTTCACGAGAAATTATAGTATCTGTTTCATTAACTTCCTTGATGCGATCAAGTGGTTCCTTTTCAAAGAGCCACACAGATTGCCTAACATCACCTTTTACAACTTCTTCACGTGTCACCTTCTCCATCTCGTCATACTCCGAACCTTCACCCCGGATCTTGTCAATAGTACGTGTTTCAAACATCCATGTGGAGCTTCTCACGTTACCTCTCTGAATCTCACTGACACTAACGGTTTTCACATATTTCTTTGATAGGTCATCCATTTCAAAATGCTGTTTGTTTGTTTTCACATCCCCCCCTTGGATGTCAGCTACTGTTTTAACAGCAACTTTCATATCCTCTGCAATCTCATCTAGAGGTTGAGTTTCAAACTTCCACCTGGCTGTGCTGACATCTCCCTTTTGGATGTCTTCTTCAGTAACAGCTTTGATGACATAAACCTCATCTGTGTCTCTAATTGAGTCTAGGGGCTTTGTCTCAAATAACCATCTTGCCCCAACCACATCTCCTCGCAAAATTTCTTCTTTCGTGACTGTAGTAACCTCATGATAGTGTCCTTCTTTGTCCTTGATAGCATACAGTGGTTGAGACTCAAACATCATGGTGTAGTTTTTTACGTCCCCTTTCTCAATCTCCTTGTGTATGATGCGTTGGAGTTTGCTGATCTCAGTGTCAGATGCCTCCTCCTGAATCTTATCTAATGAGTATGTCTCAAAAATGAAACGACCTTTATCAACATTACCTCCCTGAATATCAATTACTGTGCGTGACTCCTTGAGTTCTTCAGAATTTGCCCTGATGGCATCAATTGGTTGGTTTTCAAACATCCAGGTACAGTTCACCACATTTCCTTTCTGAATGTCCTCTGCTTGTTGGGATTTGAGTTTCTGCATGGTCTCATCAGATGTAGAAGTTATGATATCAGATGACTGATTCTCAAAGATGTATTTCATTCGTGAGACATCTCCAGAGTTAATGTCAATCTCAGTGATTCGCTTAAAGCCACTATGATCCTTGTCATCAGTGATGTTTTCTAGGTTTTCTGTCTCAAATAGGAAACGCACTAGACCTACATCCTTACCTTTTACATCATCTTGCTTTACTGTGCAAGTTTTCAGGATTGTCTCAGACTCATCCTTGATGGTGTCAAGAGTCTGAGTCTCAAAAAGCCAAGTACAGGTTTTTACATCTCCTTTCTGGACGTCTGTGGTGTCCTCAGTCTTTGTCTCTACTTTTTCATACAAGACATCCATTGGCTGGGTTTCGAACAACCATCTGCATGTTTTAACGTCACCTCTTTGGATCTCAATGCTCTCATTTTTCCTGTTGTCCTCTTCCTCTAAGTTGAAGTATTTAATGCCGTCAAGTGGCTGGGTTTCGAAAAGCCATTTGGCTGTTTTGACATCACCCGATTGGATTTCCTCTTTAGATATTCCTTTGATTATCTGGAACTTCGTGATGCTCTCATCAAACTGATCAATGGGACGAGTTTCAAACATCCACTTGTAGCTTCTCACATCTCCCTTTACAACTTCCTCTCTGCGCACAGTTTTAACTTCATGGTAGTGTCCTGAGCTGTCCTGTACAGCATACAATGGTGTTGACTCAAATAATACTTTATTTGATTTCACTGAGCCGCAGATGACACCCTCCACTTGTATTTTTTGTGCATCTGTGCATTTGCTCAGGTCCATGGTCTCAAATATTTCCTTGTAATTTGTGACATCACCTTTTTCAAGCTCCTCTAGATTAATAGTCTTTGTGACCTCTTTCTTCTCCTCTCTGATCTGCTCAAGAGGTTTACTTTCAAACAACCACCTCTGGTGTCTCACATCGCCTTTCTCTTCTTCTGAAGCTACCACCTTTGGTAGCTTGCCAACCTCTAGTAACTCTTTAAGATTCTCCATTGGCACTGTTTCAAACAAATGCCTAGCAGAAGTAACATCCCCACCTATGATGTCTTCTTGCTCCATTGGTCTTGCATTGGTACTATCTTTAAGTATATCCATTGGCTGTGTTTCAAAGATCATGCAGTGTCTCCTAACATCTGCTCCTAAAATCTCCTCTTTCTGAATCTTTGTGCTTTCCCATTCTTCATCTTTGATTTGATCGAGTGTCCTTGTCTCAAACAGCCAACTTCCCCTGTTTACCCCACCCTGATAATTTTCCTCCATGGAGACTCCACAGATTAATTTAACTTTGCTTGGATCTTTGCTGATCAGGTCCAGAGGCTGAGTTTCAAAGAGCCATCGTGATGTCCTGACATCTCCTTTCTCGGTTTCTTCGCGTCGCACCTTGGTAATCTCCAGCATCTCACCAGAATCACCTCGTATAACACACATGGGTTGTGTCTCAAACAACTTTGTTGTTTTCTTTACTTCACCCTTGACTTCTTCAAGCTCTGATTTCAGCTGCAGGAAGTGACTTTCATCGATGGTCTCAGTGTGTCCAAGTGTGTCCAGGTGCTGTGTTTCAAACAAATACCTAGCAGTTTTCACATCACCCCGTGCAATGTCTTTAGTATACATCACTTGTGTCTCTTGCTCATCCTCTTGGTAAATTCTGTTGAGTGAGTCAAGCGGTTGTGTCTCAAACAGCCATGTTGCAGTCTGAACGTCTCCTCTTGCTAGATCTAGTTTTCCAATGTGTTCTGATGAGTCTGTTTTTTCTGTACCTAGAGCATCGATGGGCTGTGTTTCAAACATCCATGTAGTGAACTTTACATCTTTTCCAGCAATGATTTCCTGTTGGGCTATGTTATTTTCCTCTTCTTCATCTGGTGTTCCATCTTTAATGGAATCTAAGGGCTTGTTCTCAAACATCCAGCGCATTGACTGCACCTCACCTTTCAGGATCTCATCCCACTCCAAATACTCTCTCTCTGGACTGATGCACTTGCCAGGACTGGCACTTCCACTATTTTCAAAAACATAGCGTGCTTGCTGAATGTCTCTGCTCACCTCCTCATCACTGTCTACATAGGTTTGCTCTGTGTCTGCCACTTCAGTGAAGAAGTCACGCTCCAGGTTTTTACGCACTTCTGGGTGAATGTGCTTGTAGAGGCGCTTAAGTTCATAGAGGTTCCTCTGCTTAGAGTACTGCTCTTTATTGACAACATATTTGGCTGATGTAGGTGCATCTGCTGGTTTAGAGGAAGGACAACATTCTGGGACTTGGGAAATCACTTGAAACTGTTGTGTGGCAGATACTGGTTGTGAAAACTGCTGCACAGCCTCATATTGTGAGGAAGCCACAGAGGAGGTAGAGGCCTCTTGCGTTGTTTTAGTGATAGACATGGTCTCATAGCTACCTGTGTCAGTAGTCTTTGAAGAAACATTAACTGGGGCCCAAGGAAACTGGTTGTAATCAAGATCAATCTTTGTTGGTATAGAAGGAAAAGACAAGCATAATCTTTTAAAAATACATAATCTTGTGCATGAAATCTATTCTACTTTTATTTTTATGCATAAGCAGAGAAAAGAGTAATAGAAAGAAATATGCTAGAATAGAATAGTCAGTGTAGATTTATGTTGATTTATTTACAATTAACATACATGCATTCCTTTAAATATGGGCACTTTTGGCCCTGTGGGCTTAAAATAATTTTTTTACACTCTTATGCATCGAAGAAGAGCTTGTTATTTTTTATATATGACTATTTTTTTATATGCCTCAAATTATTTATTGTGTTTAACATAATTCTGTAAATTGCATTTTAAGCATTTTTTGGTAAAAGATGTCTTTGCTAAAGCTAATTTCATGTCTTGCTTGATGTTTTCTTTTGTGATTTTAGTTGAAGTTTCCACAATTATGATTGATATGAAATATGTTAATACTTAGATTTCTCATATTAATTTTCATAACTTCTGGTTTTCTGACAAAGATAAACCAGTAACATGCTGTATGTAAAAGACACGTGAAACACATGAAAGAAATGGGGGAATTCTGTTTGAATAAAAATTAACCCCTGTCCCCAAGAACAAAAAAGTGCCTACATTTAATGAAACACCCATATGTTTTTAACCACTGCAAGTAAAAAATTACTTTCTTCATTGGTATACGTCATTTTTACCTTGATATGTTTGGGTGGAGTGGCCTCCTCAATACTTTTTTCATGCTGCTGTTTCAGGGCTTGAGCAGAAATTTTTGGCAAATTCTCTCCTCCAATAACTATCACTTTAACGGTTTCAAAAATGAAACGAGAAAGAGAAAATTACTAAAAAGTTATGACTTAACTTACAATTTGTTATTAAACTGTAGTAAACTACATTTGAACACTACCTTTCTCATCATAATGATCCCCAAAAGTTGAGGCCACACTCTGATGAACATCCTGGTCCAGGGAAACCTAACATGAAAACAGTGAGCAGCGCACCTAAATAAAACCTTAAAAAAAAAAGAATGTCTGGCAACAAAATATAGGTTTTTCTAGTAAACTGTAATGAGTTTGGAACAGCATTAGAATGAGTAAATCATAGCAGATTTTTTTTTTTTAATGAGCATTGCACTATGGGGTTTTCATCTTGTATGGGTATACCTGAGCATTTGAGGTGCTGCTTTCTTTAACACTGCTTCGTACCGTCACCTCTGATGAGCTCACCACCTGCTGTCAAAAGACAGAGAACACCTGTTGTTAAACAAACATACACAATATGAAACTCACTGCTGTTAGTATGATATAATAAACAGTGTTGTGCTGCTCAATGCCTTGTGATATGAAAATTAGTCATGTTTATAAGTCTTGCCTTAGTTTTATTGGTTGAATTGAGTTAGTGTTGTGGATCCCTTGTCTATTTAACTTCCTTACCTGTTTCTGTTGGTAGTGGTGTTGTGTAATAGTGCTTTGGGATGCAGAAGAGGAACTGAACTCTTGGCTTTCAAACTGTTTCTTGACGCTGGCCAGTCCGCCTGGCAGAGAGCATGGCTCAGAGCTATCCATGACCTTGAAAGACAAAATAAAATGGTTAAGACACATTCATAAATATACATACATTATGAGCTTACATATAAAATATACACAAAATCGATTTGAGACATATGATTCTCCTCTAGGGGGAGCTACAAGGTTGAAAATAAAGACAAACACACATTATACATTGACAAGTTGCATCAGTATTCGCTGTTTTTAAACCTTTAGTATTAAATTATGTATTATTGTACAGATCTCAGTTAGTTTACCAATAGAGCTAACTGGAATTCCAGTGACTAGAAATGATTCCCTCCACACAGACAGCAAAAATAATGCAGAATGCAGATCAGAACATTTTGATATTTAATATACAGAGGATTCTGAACCAATGGGATTTCAAAATGAGCAGCACTCCACACCACAGCACACCAGAAATAGACATATTTCTACACATAATGTATGTAAAAAAACAAAAAACATTTGCCCTATAAGTACAAAACCACAATATATTTCTACATCTTTAAAAATAAAATATAAAATTAACAAAAAGTGTAATAGTATATAAACGAAAATTCTCTGTAAAAACCAAACAACCAACTAAATATTTTCATGGTTGCAGCTGGTTACGATACAAATTGTCTAGGACACTGTGTAATAAATAACACTCCACTTTCGTCAGTGACTGCCATCTCACTTAATGTAATGCAACCCAAATTCCCACATGGGGTCAATAAAGTGTAAATCCATTTAATGTGTATTTTATGCATCAATTATGTATTACACAGCCATTAAGTACAGCATGCTTATTTGGGCTGAACGTTTTTTTTTTCTTTATTGTAAATATTAAATAGGAAAAGGAAGGCCTTATACAAGAAGTAGGAAATCTGTGCCTAATATGATATGAGTGTGTGGGCCAGCATATGTTCATGCTTATTTGTGTGCGCGTTCATGCTGGTAAATACCACAGATGGGCTTCTCTCCTCCTTGGTAGTGGCAGCTTGGTATAAGGCCAGTCTCTGCTTGAGAGGCACAGTATCAGCCTCACCGTCGGCGAGTCCCTCTCTTGAGGGTGCAACACCTGTGCTGCCCGCAGCTGAAATACACACAGAGACACACTCAGGTTGCAAGGGTGTATATGATTCGCTATTAAACCTGAACCTGTAACATAAATAAATGCATTTCTTTACCCTGACTCAGGTCTCATGACTGGTTCACGGGAAACTAATGTTAGAGTAGAGATCACATTATCTGTCATATTTTCTTCTGTCATATAAGTTTAGCCGGACAAAGTCAAACTGACAACAGGGATGGCTCCAATGACAAGATGAGAAATGATGCCATAAAGCATGCATGTTTTTCTCATCAATCATGTTTTTCAAAGTTGGATCTCCCAATCCATCACCACTTCCAGCTCTGTTAAGTGTTGTACACATATAAGGTAATTTACATATATCTAATGGGAGGTTATGAGGATGCACAATATAATTTTACCATATCTGTCAGTAACAATATAAGAGTTAATTTTTTTCTTTGTATTGGTATTATAAATAATGATACATTAAATAATGATACACTTTTTTTATATAGCAGTTCTGAGTTTATCTCACAATTCAGAATTGTAAGATGTAAATTCAAAATTGTGAGATGTAAACTTGCATTTCTAAGGACAAAAAAAGTGTGAATTGCAAGATATAAACTTGCAATTGCGAGAAAAAAGTCAAATTTACCTTTTTTATTTATCATATAGTGGCGGAACAAAAACAGAATTGTAAACTCAGAATTTAGAGTGATAAAATCGCAAATTGCTAAATTCAGGAATCTGAGAAAAATTCTGAAATATAAACTCACAACTGCATGAAAAATCCAGAATTGTGAGATTGTGAGAGAGTTGCAGTCACCTACTTTTTTTTAAACAAGCTTCCAAACAATATATACCATATTAAAATGTGTAAAAAAAAATTGGCATAAAAAAATTACAGAAATCACATATTACTGTGAAAACCATATGAATAAGTTGATTTAATAATGAAATATTAAAATATTATTGGCAGACGCATGCTAGCTGTTTGAATAGCTGCACATTTTAAATTCCTTATTGATTGCATATTTGAATCCCATCCGAACTTCCTCTCTAAAGATAAGAGCCTATGGAGGATGTACTGCAATGGTTTTCGCAGATGATTTCAAGCCAGATCTTTTTGCTGTCATACACCCACACTGCTTTTCTTGCATCAGTAAAGCATGACCGTATCACCATGTGACCAAGACATGTTCTCTGAATTGTTAATTTTAGCAGAGCAGTTATTCCGAGCATGCCAGTGTAAAACTAGCCAAGCAGAGGGACAGAGAAGATTCAGATCCAGAATAAGCAAGCTTTAGTAGCTGTTGAACAGAAACTCTACACCTGAGGGTATAAGACACTTTTCAAACACAGACATGGGGATGTGGAGAAAGAGGGATCACGCACTTGTTTGTCAAGATAGAGAAAGACATCAGCGGCGAAGAACACCTCCAAGTATCTAGAACCGCAGGGGTCTGCGGCTTTACCATGACGTGAAGTATCCACAATAGCGAGAGCAATTAAAGAAGACTTATTTTAAACCAAGGCCCGTAAGTTTCATATTTCAGGGAGAGAGAGAGAGAGAGAGTGTGAGGTGCACAGGAAGAGTGACTTCCTAAATTGCAAAGCTATGGCAATCAGTGACTCATAATAAGTTTACTCTCTATAAGTTTACCTACCAAAGTTCTGACTTTTTATGACTAACAGGAATAGGAAGTAGTTTAGATTGATTCCTTTTTGGTTATCTTGATAAATTACTTCTCTGGTATTGGTTCACTTTGTCAGAACTAGCAGTAAAACACATCTCCTAAATGTTTTATTAAATGGTGTAAGCACTATATCAGCATGCCTGTAATATTCTAGACTCTAGACTATGGAATGCAGCAGTAGCTAACGGGCTAAATTCAGAAAGCCTGGTCTTTGGGACTCTATTCTAAGACACTCATGGGGTGAACCGACATATATGACACTCGCTGCCACACAGCAACTACAACGCACATGTATCACTCATCTCAGTTCTTATAACTTTTAATTATTGAAGCCAACTGCCACTACTCAGTTAATCTGTAGTGAACTGTTATTGTTAAATGAAAAGCATAAAGGGTTTTGAATTGTTAAAATCTTAGAGTCACTTAAGAGTTCTTGTCTTGCTGAAATAGCCAACTAAACAAGTATAACATGTATCCGAAAATGTGAAAGTCTTTGGTTAGCAAAAGAACCCCTTTGTTACTTTATGTTTATATAAATAATACTCATTAATATTCATTTTGCTCAACTCCATTATGATATGCCATGTGTCCTCTTCATGCAATCTTAATGAGCGCTCTCGAACACGTGCGTGCAAGCGTTACTGGCCTCATGTGGTTTAAACCTGGAAATGTGTATTAATTTCAACTCGACTTTTGCTTTTTTCATTTTAAATAGGCGCAAAATCAATACTTTTATGACATTATTGACAAATTCGGAATTAATCAGTAGTGCAGATTATTTCTGGGAAAAATTGGTTCAGTTATAAACCATGCGTCTTCCAAATTAAACTTCCTTTCTAGTCCTCTCAGACTTCGCCATCAGAAACCACTTCTGTTGAATCGCACTCACCTACAGAGATCTGACGTTTCCTCTATGTTCCTCAACGTGACTATAGTGTCACCTGGAAAATCCAGATCCCACCTGGAGACCCCTATAGACACCCAGCGTCCGAGTGGGAAAGCGTGAGTGTATGTGTGGAGACCAGCTCCAGTCTAGGGTCCGGTTCACCTCAGAGTGATGGAGGGCAGGGACAGCTGGCTGTATTTCAGAGGCCCCTACCATTACCCTCCTCCTCTTTAAAAGATTGCCAGTCTGCTAGGCCTTTTTTTAGATAAGCTACTCAACATGGCCTTAACCTGAAGTCACAGAGAGACAGACAGACACACTTAGGGGGAGAGGCACCCTACTGTCTGAGAGATTGTAGGGTCATTCATCCTTGGCTTTGATAAAATGCACTAACAACCCATTTCACGTTTAAATTTATATAACGTTTAAAGGGATAGTTTACCAAACGTCCATACAACATATACGCTATATTCCAAGCCTTCTGAGCTTTGTGTGAAGAACAGCCCTAAAAATGTACTGATAATTTCAATAAATAATGATTTATAAATAAATTATATACACAAAATAAATGTGTCCCTATGGTATGGCTGGTAGTGTACACATCATATGGTCTACCTCTGTGGTGCCTATTATGTTTCTGGAACTTAACAGACATGGAAACTTGTTGTCTGGAAAATTCTTCAAAAATGTTTCCTTTTGTGTTCCATGGAAAAAACAACATACAAAACTGGAACAATATGAGGGTGAATAAATAAGGATAAACAAAATTTTCAACAGAACTTTCTCCATTGAAAGAGGAGGTGACATCTACTACAGTACAAAGCTCTAACTATTATAAAGCACCTGCAGAAAGGTCTTACATTTGTTTGTATTGTCTGTAAAAATGGCAGTTTTATTTATAAGTTTTAGTTATTTAGTGCATCAAGTTAAACTACATTTTAAATATTTAATTTAATTTAATTAATTATTTTTTAAAAGTACTTAAATTAACATTATTTATTATAAACAACAGCATGTTTATTATTACATTTTTTTTTGTTTAGTTTTTTTTTGTTTATGTTTTAGTAAACTATAATAAACCTGATTTGACGTCACTTTAATCTTAACAGCCATAATTGTTTAGATGAAATTAAATGATTGGAAATGTATGGATGCTGTGTGCTTTTTATGTTAGAAATATATATATATATATATATATATATATATATATATATATATATATATATATATATATATATATATATTATAAAGATAATAATACAATTATAAAATCTAGTTAGCCAACTTTGGCCCTTAAATAAGTAAAGAAAAAAGTTAAGAGAAAGAAAGGATGGAGACTGAGGAGAAAACATACAATCACACCAAATATAACATTTCCTCTGATTCTCCTGGACAGCATTAAAGCCATGTATCACATAATGTCAAGAGAATGCAGCACACTTGAGTGATGAACAATATATCAGGATATGCAGGAGGATATGAATGTGTGAATGTCTTTGTACGTGTGTGGACCGGTCGTAAACAATGTTGTCTATTTAAAAGACAAGCTGATAGCCATTTTAAAGAATGAAAGAGGGATAACCAAAGACACTGACCATACACAAATCAACTCACCTGTCAAACAAACCTATTAAATTACACAGGCCTCCCACTAGCATGCTATTGTCACTGTATATATTTAAAACATGTACACTCAGGTATTATAAAGTAAAGTTTGGGGATGATGGGGTACCTTTAAGACTATCTCCTGTATCTGAAAACTCAAAGTAACTGAAATAGGTGCACACGAACAAGACTGCAGCAGAAATCCAAACACATGTACATTCATACACATACATGCATGAGCACTAAAGCTGAAGTCTGTCATCACAGTTGTCATCATACTAGACAGCAATGTGTGAGGTTTTTAATGTCACCTTTAGACACACACACACACACACACACACACACACACACAACTCAACTGAATTTCCACAAACATGTAAATCACATAAAAATGAACAGGTTGCAAAGAGTACAATTTTAAATTTCCTGCATCAACCTTTAAATAGCCACACAGAGACAACTTTAGGGCGAATTAAAAAATTATGTTGTTCAATTTATAAGAAACTGAATTACTGTATTATAAAAGCCAAAAGATACTCACATCCACCGAAGTTTGAGTCCTGATTCGACATTTTTTCTCCTACACCACTATATTTGTTTGCTACTCTCCCACTGGACGAATATGAACCACTCACTTCCTAGAGGGAGAGAGAAAAAGAGAGAGGCAGGTGTGGTCAGAGAACACTTTCTAGTTTCATTTGCATTCTGCAGTTCCACGAGCCTCCAACAAAAGTTCGGAAGACAGTTAGGAACAGAGAAACCGTGTTACATGAAGCGTGCGTATGTGTTTGTTTTCTCTATTTATCATTAACAGTATATCAACAAGACCCGGTTTTGTGTTATATAAGCTAGAGTTCACCTGCAGCTTGAAAGCTGTCACCAAGTAATGCCCTTGAAACAGGAACATTAATGGGGAAGGAGGCTGAGAACAGAAAAAAATCAACTGCCAGCTGTGAAACATATTTACATATAAACAAAAGGAAATGTATTTTTAAAATTTGTTTAAATGTATTTTCAGTGTGTATTTTGAATAGCACTGTCATTAGACACGCAACAAAAGAAAACATATATTCTGCCATAACACAGGTCTAAACTAATAACTGAGTTTGAGTCACAGAGCATTAAAAATACAGTCGGCATTAGTGCATAAGATTCTAATTAAGTTTCAGCTTTACAGAGTTACACTGTAAAAACAAAAAAAAATCAATAGATAAACAAATAATGTCCTGGCAGAAAATTAACATTATATTACTTTGAATATACAATGTATACATTTTCTGGTGAGTTTACCTTTAAGTTAACCTGAAACACAACCAGTGGAAATAAAATCTTGAAAGAATACATAATTTGAATGTTTTGTTTTTTGTTGCAAGAATCTTAACAGTTAAAAGCTGCTAAATTTGCATAGTCCATTCATGCAAAAAGAGCTCAGCATATCTTATCATCATCATTGGCTATGCTTTTGAAAAAATAATGACAAATAACTGTTGTAAATGTGTCTTTCACATGAATAAGAGTCCTGACTGGTTAATTAAAAAAAAGGCAATTATGTCTATGAATTGCAAGATTTAAACGATTCAGAGAAGAAATGTCAGAACTGTGAGATATAAACCTGGAACTTAAAGAAAAAAAAAGTGAATTTTTAAGATAGGATGAGGTCACTTGTTGAGTTTATGTTGCTATGTCAGATACGTTTTTTAAGAGTTTTTAAACTATTTAAGGAAATAAGACAGCAATATTTTAAAGGGTTAGTTCACCATAAAATAAAAATTCTGTAATTATTTACTAACCCTCATGTTGTTCCAAACCTGTATGATTTTCTTTCTTCCAAGCAACACAGAAGGAGAAATTTAACAGAATCCCTAGATGTTTTTATTCATTCACTGAAAGTGTATGGGGACCAGGAACATATCACTATATGCTATTTTCACCCTGAAGCACTCTCTTTCTCTTAACCCCTTCATAAAACAATATGCAAATCAAATCTTCCCCTATCAGCTGCTCCAAGATCAAAACATCAGGAAGGGAAAATCAACACTATCCGACACATGCTAATGCACACACACACACACACACACACACATTGATTGTATCCTGTGGAGTCATATTTCACTATTCAGCTCATCTGGCGTAAGACGCACACGCAGAGTCTGTGCAACACTGAGCCAGGAGGTCAAAGTTCATCCTGGCCAGCGAGAACAGGTGGTTTCATTTACACACACACTGAAAGGCAGAGTTCCACTTTATCAGTTACTCTGCAAGTAAATTAAAGGCTAACTACTGTAAATGAGTTCTAATAAACAGCCGTGTATGTTTCACATGATGCCATTACTGTCAAAGTGCTGTCATACACTGCTGATGCTTTCAGATGCACTGATCTTTTGCCAGAATTTACTTTAGTTAAAAGCTGATCCTGTTAAATTTTTAAAGCTGTTAAAATTTTACCTGGATAAAGATTAAAAGAGCTGTGAGTTAATTCAGCTGAACAAACATCAGATAATGAAGAGATAAAGAGATACAATCTAGCCATTTATTTCATAAAATAGTTTGAGTCAGGAGCTTGAGGAACATCTCAATCAATCCAAAAGGATTTACTAATGAAATAGTGACAATATTGTGTTTATATGTCTGACAAAAAGTACTGTGACATTGTATCAGAAGACCATACCATGGTATTTGGATATATATATATATATATATATATATATATATATATATATATATATATATATATATATATATATATATATATATATATTTCTAAAAGGAAACAAAGGGTATTTCAAAGCACTTTAAAGAATACAATACTAGTGTTAAAAAATAAAATAAAATCTGATACCACATAACATACCACAATACCACATTGTCCAAAACGGCAAAAGCAACTAGATGTTATCTTTTTTTGGTGGCCTTTAAATAATGGTGGCCTTGAAATACTGTCTAATAAGTTTATTGAACATAAGATAATTATTGAACAGAAATTGACACAACCAAGATGTCACTAACAAGGTTGTTATCATCTCTTACAAAAATTAACCATGGTTTTTACTACATTTGAAACCAAAAAAACATGTTTACCATAGTTACGCAATGATAACTATTAATTAACCTTAGTTTTTCAACAAATTGCTAAAAATGTAACAAAATGTAATTGAATATATATATAAACTATGTATATAAAAAATCTATAATAACATTTGGTTGTAAGTTATTATGAACAGTCTATAACAGGCTTTAAGTGTATGCTGATGACAAAATTTAATTTTTGTAGTATGACAAGCTACTGTAGCTCATCACTGAACAACATGACGGTACGACATAAAAATTAAATATGCTGAACTGCTAAACCTGAAACGTCCATTTCAGAAATCTGGTCACCTTCGTGTGTTTGTGTGTAAGGGGATTTCCTGTTTTTGTAAGCACCACTTAGAGTCTCCCATTACTCTCCTGTCTCTGTGATAAGTGGACATATTTAAACATGAGTCACTGACCCGGAGTTAGAAAAACAAGCCAGCGGGGCAGCTCTCTTACACACACATACACAAATCTTCTTGCTAACATAAACAGTATTGCCACCAACAATTTGTGCACAAACAGGAGGAAAGATAGGATGAGTGAGGGTGGCAGGGTTTGTAGTTTGTAGTGTAATCTACATAACCTGAAGACACGGTATGATTACCATTCACACATAAGATGACATAAAAACACCGAACATCCTGTGACAGTGCGTGAGCATCCAGATGTCTGAGTTATTGTGCCCAGGCCTTGACCGACATTTCTGTTTTCTTTTTTTTTTTACACTAAAGGCAGTCAGAAACAGTCACAAGGAGATGCTTTAAGCTTGAATGCTACACATAGCACAGGGATAAGTATAAAAGAGTGAGATGACAGCACCTAATACTTTCTACTCTTTTAGCAGTATAGTTACTGAGTTTGTAGGGTATATTTAGCAGTCGCAAGGCAGTGATTAACTGTCAGCTAGCTTTAGCATGTAGCATGAGTTGTTGTTTCAAAACAAGTTAAGCTCTTTTGAGGTTTGTCAGTGCAGTTGATTTCTACAGAAAATCATTCTGATACTGAGCTTTGTTTATAAAAACAAACAAAAGTGCAGTAATACATTTACAATGGAAAGTAAGGGACTGCTGTTTAAGGCAAATTAATGTGTAATTGTGTTTTACCAACCAGTTCGTGTGGAAGGAATTTTCTTATTGTTGTAGTACCTACATGGTGCATGTATTATGCGATAGTTACATGTAACAGCTTTAAATGCACATGACAATAAAAAATTTTATATAATTTTGCATAGACAAGTAAGCAGTTTTATCACATTAATCTCATGTTAACATCTATAATGTTGAAATGGCTAAACCCTTGTGAAAAGAAAGTACACTTAAGCATTTACGTACATAACATACTTAAGTTTTGCTTGTCAATTGCAATTAAATGAAAATGTATTTTAGTTTGAGTTCATAATAAATGGAATAAGCTGAACTTTAGACTGCTATTATGACTTATGTTTAAAATACTGTATAATGTATTGACTAGCATTAATAGAAAAATAAAATATACTTTAATTGTCATGATCCTGCCCTCGTGTCCTTGATTTTTCCTAGTCTTGAGGCAGGATCATGACAGACCCTTGTTTTGTGTACAAGCGCATGGCCTTGTCTTTGGGCCATGTGCTTGTGTTGTCTCGTTCCCTTGCCCCGCCCCCCTTGTTAACCTAGTCGTGTCTTGATTGTCCTATCTGTAACACCTGTCGTGTCTTGATTAGTACCCCTATTTAGATCTCCTAGTGTGCTCTGTCTTGCGTCGGTTCATTGTCATTGAGATTTGTTCCCTAAGAATTGTGATTGTTCCTCAAGAAGTGTTTTGTATTTCCGTGAGTGTTTGTTTATAGTTAGTGTTAAGTGTCTTTATCTTGTCTGCCCAGTCTTGTTTTGTTATTTAGTCTTTTACCTTGCTCCGTGTTTTCCCCCTCGTGGATTTTTGTTTTCCCTTTTTGTTTGTAATAAACCCTTTGTTTGAGAATCCCTGTCTGCACCTGAGTTCCTCCCTTACCAAGATCCTGACAGAATGAACCGACCACAAAGGAACTCAGCAGACAGGAGGCAATGCTGGATGGCATCAGCCAGCCAGTGTGATTGTTTTGAGGGCTCTCGCCTTGTGGTGTTCCGGGGGACCAGGGGAGGTCGTTCCGGAGCGAGCGGGCGAGAGGAGGAGCCCCAGAGGTCCCCACCTACCCAGCTGCCCACGGTCCCAGAGGGTCGTGTCCTGGCCGTGGCAACCCTGGGGGATCAGGCAAGTCCCCCCCAGAGTCCTGAGGCACCTCCCACTACCTTCAGTCTCCCCAACAAGCGAGGGAGACGGTTTTCATGGGAGTCGGCTTCAGAGTCTTCGGCGTCCGAGTCTGCCCTGTCCGAGACCAAACTCCCCCAACCCGCCTCTGACCCAGCTGTAGCCTCTGCACCGCGCCCGAGGAGGAAGAGGAAGAAGAAGGGGCCTGCCGGTCCTGTGACCCTGTCTCCTCCCGAGCCAGCAGCGGTGAGCGTGCCCGTGCCAGCAGCGGAGAGAGCTGGCGTGCCCGTGCCAGCAGCGGAGAGAGCTGGCGTGCCCGTGCCAGCAGCGGAGAGAGCTGGCGTGCCCGTGCCAGCAGCGGAGAGAGCTGGCGTGCCCGTGCCAGCAGCGGAGAGAGCTGGCGTGCCCGTGCCAGCAGCGGAGAGAGCTGGCGTGCCCGTGCCAGCAGCGGAGAGAGCTGGCGTGCCCGTGCCAGCAGCGGAGAGAGCTGGCGTGCCCGAGCCAGCAGCGGTGGGCGTGCCCGAGCCAGCAGCGGTGAGCGTGCCCGAGCCGGCAAAGAGGAGAGCTGCAGTCGTGAGAGCGGAGGAGAGAGCCGCGGCCGACTCTGCAGCAAAGACTCTTGTACAGTCGGTCTCTTCTCATAAGGAGATGCCTATTATCCTTGCTGCTAAAGCCTTTTCTGATTATTTGTCCCGTCTTGTCCAAATCCTAGAAGTCCCCGTCAGTCCTGTTTTGTCCCCTGACCCTGTCCCCAGAAGTCCTAAGTGTCCAGCCGTTGTCTCCCCGTGTCCTGTTGATGTGGCCCCGTGTCCTGTTGATGTGGCCCCGTGTCCTGTTGATGTTGTATCCCCGTGTCCAGTAGATGTTGTATCCCCGTGTCCAGTAGATGTCGTCTCCCCGTGTCCTGTCGTCTCCCCGTGTCCTGTCGTCTCCCCGTGTCCTGTCGTCTCCCCGTGTCCTGTCGTCTCCCCGTGCCCTGTAGATGTAGTCGCCCCTCGTCCTGTTGATGTTGCCCCGCGTCCCATAAGTGTTGCCCCGCGTCCTGTGTCTGCTCCTGTCAGTTATCCCGAGAACCCTCCCCGCCCCTCACCACCCAGACCTGCCCGTACCCCCCGTCGTCAGCCTTCGTCCTGTCCTTCTAAGATCCCTACCCCTCCCACCCACCCTGGTCTGTCCCCCATGAACTTTGTACTCCCGCCTCCTCCCCTTCCCTGTTTGTTTTTTTTGTTATGTCACCCTAACCCTGCCATTGTGTTTTCATGTTTGCCTTTGTTATTATTAGTCATGTCTTGTTGGTTTGTGTCTGTGTCCCAGTCTGTCATGTCAGTCATGTCCCGTGTTTGATGTTCCCTTGAGGAGCGTCTGGAAGCCGCTCCTTAAGGGAGGGGTTCTGTCATGATCCTGCCCTCGTGTCCTTGATTTTTCCTAGTCTTGAGGCAGGATCATGACAGACCCTTGTTTTGTGTACAAGCGCATGGCCTTGTCTTTGGGCCATGTGCTTGTGTTGTCTCGTTCCCTTGCCCCGCCCCCCTTGTTAACCTAGTCGTGTCTTGATTGTCCTATCTGTAACACCTGTCGTGTCTTGATTAGTACCCCTATTTAGATCTCCTAGTGTGCTCTGTCTTGCGTCGGTTCATTGTCATTGAGATTTGTTCCCTAAGAATTGTGATTGTTCCTCAAGAAGTGTTTTGTATTTCCGTGAGTGTTTGTTTATAGTTAGTGTTAAGTGTCTTTATCTTGTCTGCCCAGTCTTGTTTTGTTATTTAGTCTTTTACCTTGCTCCGTGTTTTCCCCCTCGTGGGTTTTTGTTTTCCCTTTTTGTTTGTAATAAACCCTTTGTTTGAGAATCCCTGTCTGCACCTGAGTTCCTCCCTTACCAAGATCCTGACATTAATGTAATTTCTATTGAAACTTGTCACAACACATATTTAAATATATTTGTAATTAATAATAACTTCATGTAAATTAATAATAACTTTATATGTAATACTGAATAACACTTTAATTAGTGTCATGCACTTAACATGAACTTTATGCTAGTCAATATGAATCAAAATAAGTGTAGGTTACTTTTTTAAACTATGACAAAATTCCTGAAACAAGTCTTTCCTTCAAAGTATAACTTTCAATGCACTTTAAAAAGTAAAAGTGTAATTGTGTTAAACGGTCATGAAAAGATACTCTCTTTAAGTACACTTAAGTGATCTGTTATTTCATCAATTTATAATATTAAAAAAAAAAAAAAAAATTAATTTTTTTTTTTAAAAATTATAAAAATGTTTTTGTGTGTGTTATTGTTGGTATTTATATATATATATACTTTTAAGCTTGTTCAATACAATTAAGTGCACTTTTCAATGGTATTCTTGTGAAACAGTGTATATTTTGACCATAATCCTGGTGAAATGGCCATGGACTGCCATTGTAAGAACACTTTCACCAGGGTTTATGAAGTGCTTCTCACTATTCCTTGGATACTGTACATATTTGCTTGAAAGAAACAAACAGTGAAAGAAGATCTCAAACATTGTTCAAACAAAAAAGATTTTTGTTTATACAAAGACCACATATCCAAACTTTGTCAAACAACGATTTCCTTTGCTCTGTTGCGCAAGAAGCATTCCATGACTCGATGTGGTTTTAGACAGATGAATGGAATTCAAAGAGAATAATTAGACTGAGAAAATATCGATGAGGTATCAGTTCTTTATGAGAGACGTTTCCCTCCTTGCATTTGCTTATAGTGACATCTCCTGGACAGAATGCGCAACTACAGCTCTCGGCCTGCTGAAGGGTTAAATGTGCTTATTATGTAAACCTTGGATGAACCTAAATTAAAATCCAACTAGACTTTAAACAGGATGTGAGGATTTGTATTTCTTTTTGTGGCTAATGAATAACAGCATGGGGATTTCATGTCGAAAATGAAAGTTTCTCAGGATCTTTCTGACTGTCTCTCTGTATACCCCTAACTGAGTAATAATGAATGAGAGTGACAGAGAGAAAGAGTGTGTGTGTGTGTGTGTGTGTGTTTCTCTGTGTGTGTGTGTGTATGTGTGTGTGTGAGTGTCTTTGCAAAGGGATCATGAAATATTAATAACCCCTGTGGGGTGGAGAGGTCATGTTTCAGATAGAAACGATAGATGGATCTCTAGCAATCTCTCTCCTCTTCCTGTGTTTATCTAGCCAACAATTAGCCACTCAATCAGGAACACCAGTCACTCATTCCGCTCTTGTCCAAAAAAAAAAAAAAAAAATTCAGAATCAAGACTCAAGCATCTGGTCAGACGGCCAGGCCTCTGTTTCACAACCAAGGTGAAGACATCTACAATCTTATGAATATGAATTTGCAAATGAATATCCCAAGGACATAATCTACAATACTTTCTTTAGTGCACAGTGTAAGTGTGTAAATTTGTACATTATAGTAACAATGGTATTTCAACCCTGCTGGACAATATACTTTAGCTTAAGCTTTAAACATTATCTGCTGCTCAATAGCTTATTAGTATTGTGGCCGAGAGAGATCAACATGCTGCAACTTCAGAAAACACATGCAAATAGAGAAAAAGCTCCAGCAAATTAAGAAAACATCACCAGTTTGACAGCACATGTGCTGCTAATGTTTACAACACAAACAAATAAAGAGTTTTTATTTTTTAATTTTTTTTAATACCCTTTGTAATAATAAAATAAATGTAAACATTTGCCACCACAGCTGTACAAATACCTTGGTTAAACTATGGTTAATGTAGTAAATCCATGGGTATTTTGTGTATGGCTTAACTATAGCTATTTATTGTTTTTATTTATTTCTTATATAATAAATGAATTTATTACTTAATTTTAATAGTAAAACCATAGGCTATCTATGGTTAATTTTTGTAAGCGGAAGTTGTAAAAGTAAGTTAGCCAGCTTACATAACGTTTCATCTTACTAAATTTGACGAAGATGTTTTCTTAATTTACATGTGTTTTTTAATTTGCATCTCTTTCAGCCACTGCCATCTGACCAACAACCTTTGCAAGCAACCATGTCCCAGTCTTACACTTCTTTCTTTTTGATAATCCGTTTCACTCTGATGCATGTCTCAATACTGAAGAAAATGTATATCGCTTGTGACAATGCATTGTAATGTATTTTGGCATGAAACTGTTTACTAACTAACAGGAGAAAAGCATTCCTGGTCTGATGATGATCAATACTGAAGAACATTGTGAAATCTGTGGAATTCTGCAGAATGCACTCTTAAAAATAAAGACTTTTCATTGGCATCCATGGCTCCATGAAGAACATTTAACACTAATGGATCCTTTCTGATGCACAGAAGGTTCTTTTAAGTTAGATTATTACAGTGTTTTTCACACAAAGAATAGGTGAAAGGTTCTTTATCAACCCAAAATGGTTTTTGTATTGCATTACCTTGAAACCCTCTTTGTTTAACAGGATGGATCTACACTGGGTGAAATGTGTTTATACTCTAAACTCAGCTTGGAGTACTACACTTCTAGTGGTATCTGATATCAAGCAAGGCAAAATATATAATAAATAAACAAGCAATGGAAAGGGGAAGAGTTGAACTTTGTGAATGATGGGCATTGCAGTTCTTTTACTGCATATTCTGTGTGATTCTGCTCATTATAGATAATACACAGTGAGATCTTACAACAATACAACAAAACATAACTGGCCTATAGTTCTCAAAGAATATGATGATCATCACCACAACGTAACACAATATTCAATCTCTTCTTTTTTGACTCAAAGCTTTTGTTAGTTTATGTGTGTGTGTGTGTTGTGTGTGTTCTTGCAAGTATGAGTAGAATCAAACCATGCTAAACTAATAAGTTCATTCTCATTTCTTTAAATGTCTATATCTATATCTCTCTCACTTTTTTTCTGTTAGCTTTACTCTGCCCCCACACACACATTACCCATATGCAAATTATAGGGTTATTTATACAAAAGCCAGTGTTGCGGAAAGAACCCCAAAAATACATTTGAAATAACATAGTGAAACGTGTGTGTGTGTGTGTGTGTGTGAGAGAGAGAGAGAGCACGTCAGCACACAGTTGCTCTGCTTCCCACAAGTTTATTGCCAGTAGCTGGCTCTGTTGTGGGTGTCTGTAGCTTTGTTGTGTGTGTGTGTGTGTGTGTGTGTGTTTGTTCCTATGTAAAAGGGCAGCAAAACGAGCTTTCCAGCACAGAGCAGTTTGCCAAACTATGAAAACTATGAAACACATAATTTAAACTGATTTTCTTTCTTAATCTACTGTCTCTCTCAATCATATCTTAGCTCCTTTCATGTCCGCTCTTTCAGTTTTCATTCTTGGATCACTTATTTCTCATCTGTCTCATTAATTTTTCATTCTCAGCCATCCCATCAGTGTCACTTCACTGAACTGTGACTGTTGAACACTAAACTTTCAAAGCCGTTCTTTGAAGTACGGTAACTTACAGTAGCACGAACCTGGGATCCCCTTGAACAGTTTACCCTCATGAAAAGACCAACAGAAGTTTTTAATGCTGGTCACCATCACTGGATGCAGATGTGCTGGTGTTTACCTACTATCACTATAAAGATTATGCTGGTTGAACAGTTTTATAAGCTATGTTGTGCTAGTAAATACTGTAGCTTGGCTAAATTCCAAACCTGAGCGTGGAAGATAAAGCTGGTCTTCTGAGCAGGCTACCCTGCTAATTATCAGGTTTGAGAAATTGGATATGCTGCTCTGATAACATAGCTGACTAAAATGTAAGTATGCTTTGAAAACAAAATCCCAAGTTTATTGCAAGTTGAACCAAACCTCGTCCAGCTAAACAAGTTAGAGAAAGAACAGGATCTGGGTCGCTTTGCTTTTCCTTTCTATTCATAATCTATTATATATATTAGCACACCATCACTTCACTTTCACATTTACAGTACTGTATATCTGAAAACTAGAAAAAGTAATGCATAGGACACTTACTGTAGACATACAAAAGACTGATGAGGGAAACAAAAGTCACTGCTATGATCTCCAGATTTCTTCTGCAGACATTTGTCAGACCTGACAGGATGCCAGATTGTTGGAAATTCATGGAATTACACTATCGTTTAAAATTTTGAGAAGGGTATCACAGTTTCCACAAATATATTAAGCAGTTCAGCTGTATATCAGGATTTTAGAATGATTTCTGAAGGATCATGTGACACTGAAGGATGGAGGAATGATGCTGAATCATTTTTAAATATGTTAAAACATAATAATTCACAATATTACTGTTTTCACTTTATTTTTTATTTAAATAAATGTAGCCTTGGTGAAAAAATAGCCTTTTCTTTAAAAGTGTAAATCAATTTTGCTGGCCCCAAAAGTTTTACACTATAGCTCTCTCTAACCTGATGCATTTATGAGTTTATTGTAAAACATCCATAAGTCATCTTCCTTACCAAGTCTTTCAATTCATTGTGTTACTGCGTGTGGGCACTTAAAAAAATAAAATAAAATAATAATAATAATAATAAAGACAGAGAATTAAAATACCAAAGAACGATAATGGGAAACAAACAGACCCTCAAAAATATCAGTAATACAGATCTCCATATTATATTTGGAATACTGGAAAATCTGCTTTAAATGTCTTGGGAATAGATGACTGACTCTTTTTCAACATGCAGCAACAGCTGTGTTCATAGTTTTTTTTTCTCTCCCTCTCTCTCTCTTCTCTTTCTCCATCTGCTCTCTCTCTTTGGTCATGTTGCAGCCATCAGCAAAATATCAGAAAAATGACATCTTACTGCATACATTATCTCTCTTCATCAACAGACACTCAAGAGTCTTCTTTCCATTCTCATTCTTTCTCTCTCGCTCTAAGACTCACCACATGTTGCACTGGCGGTTTCTCAAACATTTGCTTCAGGCTGCTGAGTGGGATGTCAAACTTCTCAATGCGCCTGTTCTCCTCTAGGTCCTCTTTAGCGTCCGCAGGCCGCAGGGCGAGAGGAGACGAATGAGCACACCCTCCTTCTTTCGACACCTCGGGTCCATTTCCTGATTGAATTTCCATTGTTCAAGAAACCAGATATTCCAGCCTCCCCCACGAGAGCAGAGAGGACCACTACTGAGAGACCGGACAGAGGAAAAGAGACACGGTGAGAGAGAGAGGAAAAGAGAGCGAGAGAGGGATGTGGAGGAAGAAGTGCGTGGCACAGTTGTGGTGTCTAGGAGGCCGAACCAGACGGACAAACCGAGGACGGCCTTGAAGGAGGAGAAAAAGAAAGAAAAGAAAAAAAGGTCTCTGTTGACTAATGCTATGAATTCCCTTCCAGTAAACACAATAGTCACATGCACAATCAGAATCCCAAAGTTAAGTTTTTCAAAAGCGCTGCAGTTGAGTAAAACATAATCACACACACTCCTGCCAACAGGAAATGAACATCACTCCTGACAAATCATGGAAACTTGACACAACACCCTTTCCTTTCAACACACACACATTCCCTAAAAAGAAAATCCACCCTGAGACTGTATCCTGCACACAGCCATAAATTAAAAAAAAAAAAACTCCTACCTCGAGAAAAAAAAAAAAGCCATACAGTACAGATTAAGGTCCTATGAGGCCACCGGGAATCTAGGGGAAACACATGGTTGTTCATTCAAAATGGAAGCTTTCATGGATTCAAAATTACATTTTATATAAGAATCACAACTTTCTATCTCCAAATTACACATTTTGGTAATACTTCAAACTTTCTATTATGCAACATGGACTCATTTAGCAGCTGATAAAACTGAGATGTAGTTTTGCAGTATCTTGTTTGCATATGGTGAGAAATTAAATCACAAACATAATGATATATACTATATCTATTTGTAACTTTTATATTTTATATTTTATATTTGCAGTGCCTGATTTCCATACTTTAATCCATCCTTTCAGCATGTTTAGGAATATTGTAGGTTACATACAAGCTCTATTAACAGTATCTGTCCGCAATAACCACAATATTTTGACAAAAAAGGTAGCAAAAATAAAAGACAATTTAAACGTTTACACAAACTAAAGTAAATAAATAAAATAAATGATGTTTATGATTTCTAATTATTATTATTGAGAAACTGCCTATTAGAACGCTTAAGAATGGAGCTGAAAATCCAGCTTTGCCAATACAGGAATAAATTACATTTAAAATAAATTAAAATAGAAAACAGTTAAATTGTAATTATATTAATTATACACTGGATTGTAATACAGAGGTCAGCACTATATAATAGACATGGACAAATGGACAAAGTGTCATGGTGGCAGCAAGATATAACAAAACCTGAGTTTTTTCATGAAAGAGAAAACTTTTATCTTTTGACATTATATCATGTTGCGCCTGTTTGAGACATTGTGTTACTGTCATGCATATTTCAGTTTGTTTTCACAGACAACTGAAATAATTTCCTGTGCCAATCAACAGCATTCCATAGATGCAGCTGATAGAGTTGAACTTTAAGCAGGAAAAATAGCCTGCTACTGCAGTGTAAACTCATTTTTATTTGTCCATGACTGAATTATCTGACAGGAAATGGCCATGAACGGATGGGTGAATGGAGGAAACCGTTATATATAAACTGGGGGGAGGATTCTGTGACCAGCATCACTTAAGTAAATGAATTCCAGGCAGGACACGTTCAGACGGTTGAGTCATGGATCAAGACAGGTGAAAACATACTGTATGACCTAGATTCACACACTCTTACCTTCTGCTATATTGGATGCTTGTAGTTCACAGAGGAGACTGTAGGAATGGTTGGTGAGGCGAAAAGAAGGAGACTGGAGAGATAATGGAAGAGGGGGAATGATGGTGTCAAGTTAATGCAAACTAATGATAAGAGAATTAAGACACGACTGTAAGGGGAGAGAGGATGAGAATGTCACAGAAATGCATTATTCAACCCACAGAAACACAGCTCACTTACAGGCCTGTCCACTCATCTTACATACTACACACACACACACTCACACACACACACCAAAAGACAGAGACAGACAAATCCAGCTAAAGGTTACCCATACATGTTTTAATGGCACACAAACTGATGATATTAAAACTCTAGACATCTTACACAAGGGCCAATGTCTTTTTTATTTATTTTTTTGAGGCAAAAACCTATCATAATGTGCTTTGTCTCTAAAAGTAGTCTACGATACTCAGTGAAGAAGTCATGTACATGCGTAAACGTAAAATTATAGTTCACTCACTCACCTTAATGTCATTCCAAACTTGCATGACTTTATTTCTTATGTGGAACCTACCGTAAAAGAAGATATTTTTGAAAAATGTCTGTTTTTTGGCACATATGATGGAAGTCAAGAAATCTGTCTGGTAACCTCCAGTCCTTGCATTCCCCTTACATTCTTCAACATGTCTTCTTTTATGTTTCACGGAATAAAGAAAGTTTGAAATGACTTGAGGGTAAATAAATGATGGCAGAATAATCAAGCAATTTTGTAGTTAAAATATAAAAGAAAATATAAATAATACTACTACAAATAATAATTGAAATTTATTAAAAGTTTGATCTTTTAAAACTTAAACTTTAAAAAAGCAAAGATTGCCAACGGAACTTATATTTGATTTGGCATTAACTGATATTCATTTAATTTTATACTTAGCAAAATTAAGCATATTTAAATAAATCTATTTTAGACCATTTGTTTAATAGTCTTAGGAAAATTATTAGAAGCTACTTAGTTTTATTAGTTAATGAGCAACTATTAAAAAATAAACAACAGAGGGCCTTACACATATCCTTGAGGTATACCCTGAATTACCATTAGAAAGTATCATTCAGTTGAATGACTGTGATGATTTGTCATCCACAAGTGACAACTAACATGAGACTGAATGTGCATCAAATTTTCAAAGTAGAATTCTACATTTTTTGTTTACCATAGGAAAAACTCAACCCTCTAAAAATTTTTTAAATAAAAATAAATAAATAAATAAAAGAATGTATATGTTCTTGGTTCTTGTAATGCATATTATTTTCTTTAAATCACACTCAATTATACTGTACTCTTGTGTTGGCAACCATTTTCAATTTCATGAAAATATTTACTGGTGGTCATGGTGGTTGATTGTCATGTAACACACTGACTCAGGAATTGCTCCTATTTATAGTGTAAAAGACTTCATTGACAATGTGTTGAATCTTTTATCTCAGTTCCTCACAATCAAGGTATTCCCAGAGCAGAGATGAGATTGCTCCTCACCAGTAAAGAACAGTGTTTGTGAAATTAGGTTGTTTTTCTCTGTTTTTCTCTCTCATTCGATCTCTCCCCTCACTTGACCTACTTAGCCTCTACATCTGGCAATGTGTGTTAAATGCAAGGGTCTTGCTAAACTATGGGCTTGAACTTTAAGGAGCACATTTATCTATTTGGTACAAAGAGGAAAAATTTTACACTCTGTTGCAATTTGGTAAAATGCTTGTACTTTCCTTTTAGTTCAGATGGTGAGATGATTTTTCCTACTGTTTTTTTTTTTTTAACATCGTCATGCCTTTTATTTTCCCACATTTTACTTTATTGGAAAAAGTGAGCTGGTTACATTCAGAAGCAGTTACTCACAGTTTTTAAAGAGCCATGCACACTCAGAAACACATGTAAACACACAGTAAAGATTGGTTACACTTTAGATTAGGAACTCTATTCACTAGCATACATATTACTAGCATATTGGCTGATTATTAGTATTTATAGATACCTTATGCTGCATGACAATATTCTAGATCCATTAACCCAACCCAGTACCTAAACCTAAGCACTCTTGCTATCAATAAGCAGCAAATTAGGAGTTAACTGAGGGAAATTTCTGTGAATATATTCCCTAATCTAAAGTGTCATATTACATGACAGTCATATTGCCATTTTGTAATGTGCACCATAACATTACCGTTATATTATACAGTGATTCAGGTTCTAATATACAGACTTATTTGAATTGTTATGCACATAAAAGCTAAAATTGTACAAATGTATGTAGAATACCATCGCTTGTTTTGTAAATTATTTAAAGCTTTAGGTGTAAAACAATATAATATTAAAGATGCTACACATCATCTAACATATAATTACATACCAAGAACATGTGTTTTAAACACATAAATCCTGACAAAAATTTTAATATGGTCCACCAGTTTTCAACCTTTTAGACTATATTGAACAATAAAAAAAGAATAATGCTTAGCAGTAAACTATATTTTGTTTGCAACCCATGTTTTCTGTATATATATATATATATATATATATATATTAGAGTGGTGCAACTCAAATAGGCTACTGTAACTCATCAGACTGACTATTTGCTGGAAAAGACAAGAAACAGAATTCTATTAGTCGTTTTAGTAAACACGCCATGGTGAAATTGTAGGCGATGGTTCCTTTAAGAAGAAATAATTAAAATCTCTGTTCCTGGTCATGTGGTGTGACGCCCGATGCTGGTGAACAAGTGAAGGACAAACGTCCATCATATAACACGTGGACCCCTCGTTTAACCGCAGGAGGGCGCCATGAACTATTCAGAATGAGACTTTATTGACATGGCTCTGGTACCAGCATCACTCACCAGCCCCACCTTTTTTTTCAGTTTGAATTGGTCGAGATTGTAATCTTCGCATATGTGATAGTATAATATTTTATTTTGCGGCTTTTCCTGAATAATTTGTTTTAGACAAAAAATATGTTGACGCCTTCACCTTATCTGTTCATGCATAAACATTTAAGCTTATCTCCCGCACCAGACCTCGCCACAAAGACAGTAAGAAAAAACGGCTCCTCTCAAAAGGGAATCCCACAGGGACAAACGCAGGCCTGTCTCTCTCTTTGACTAAACAGAAAGCATGAATGAATGAGTGTGGGAGAGAGGGGATGAGAGATGTTGAAAACAAGGGGTGTTGGTTGGGGAAAGCCTGATGAAAACCCCAAAGCACTATGGGTAGAAGCTGTGTGATCAATCACTGAGGGGTGTACCATGATGTCAGGTTGCCAGGCAACAGGAAGAAAAGCACTCCAGCAGGGTCACTCCTGATTACAGAGTGTTTCTCATGCACACACACACACACACACACAGTCTTGGGTCTGTTGAAACGAGAGTCTAGCAGCAGTACTAGAAGGATGATTGCAGCTGTTCATCTTACCGACCAGACTAAATTTAGGCCAGCTCCTGTTTGAGCGGCCCTTACCTCTCTCTTACACCTCCTTCCACTTTTCTTTTCCTTTTTCCAGCAGAGATCTGTTTGTGATATCCAGAGGCATAAATGTTCAAAAGATGAAGGTTATATTGACTGATAGCTATTTGTTATATTTGTTATTCATTAATTATTGAATGGCACAACTATACCAACACAGACCGAAGACAAATGCTGCATATCTGACAAAAAACATTTCCAAAATAAACGTCTTAGGCTTTTCAGTTACTGGCTTCCCAAAATGTGCTTTATTTTGGAAAACTACAGTGAATGTCTGCAAACTCTGCTCCGCTTCAGAGGAAATCAATTCATATTGCACATCCAAAACAAAAGGTAGCGCACGATTGCAAATCATGAACATTTTCAAGTAACCCAACAACACCAAAAAAAAAAAAAAAAGTATGCATTTCTCTGTTGCGATTCTCTCTCGAAATTATCTGCGATGTGTTTCATAATGAATATAATAAGCATAACTTTTGGTACAAAAAATATGATCTTTATTCTTTTGGCTTTTAAATAATGTCACCATGTAGTAGTTACTATAGTGCATGCAGTTTACTACCACACTACGAATGAAATATGACGACCACTGATTGCTTCATAAATTTTTATGTACATTTAAACCAGGACCTGGCCTTCACATGTAGCACTGTGCAAAAAGAAATATAAACAAAATAAATTAATAAAAAATAAAAAAATAAAAAAAATACATGAGCTTGAAACTACTATTTACAATATAAACAATAAAGAGAATGAGAATAAAGCACATCGATGGTGGCCCCAGTACATACAGTCAAAACACACACATATAGATCTCGCTCACATAAATAAGCTCTCATATTCTTTTTCTCTTTCACATTCGCACCGCTCACACATGCATCCAAATGACAGTTTAAGTGGCGTGTAAAAGTGCTCCTCTACAGAGTTGAGTACAGAGGTGAGATACAGCGTGCCATTATATACATACAAAATCACCACCACTAGATCAACAGAAGAGCTCATGTCATAATCGCATTATTAAGCCGAACTCAGGGTGTTGCTTTTACTCGGCAACAGACATCGAACTTCAAAATGAGGAAAATAGTTTTTCAGTAGAGATCCACTGACAGGTTGACCTGCACCTATGCACGGAATGATTCGGAAGATATATATTTATATATATATATATGCATGTTTTTTTTTTTTTTTTTTTTAAATAAAAAGAGGTGAGACATGTGGCTGTCTGGTACAGAGACAATCAGTAGTGTTACACTGCCGTTTCCTATCACGTGCACCAGTGAGTGTACATTCAGGCTTCCAGAAGTCTGTTATCATTATAGTAGTTTCACAGAGCGGTGGACATCTCTCTCTCTCATATGTGCCTCATATGTGGTTTAGAATGTTTAGGGTTCAACGAACAGCTTTTGTTGCATAATATTCCACTGGAAATTACTGCAATTTGTACCTTAAATAAGCTAAAATAAAGGTTTGAATGAGGCACTTAAAAAACTAAGTAAACTGTGCCAGCATCTGGAGGGTTTACAGGCCAAGATGTACAGCTTATATTTTTTGATAAAACGCTTACATTTAATTGTCTGTAAAAGAAACAAAAATAATAAGCTGTGAAATTAAAAGTTGCCTAAATTGACATATTTGCACTATTTTTTTAATATTATTACTGTGGTTGTTCCCATTCCAGAACCGTGTTGTTATGCACCTTGTGCCAGGCACAGACACAGACAGCAACTTCTGATCAGACCGCTTTTTTTTTTGTCTGTTGATATAATAAACATAAGAAGAACTTTATCTACTTGAAGAAAAAAAACATTCAAAATATAGGATGTGGCCCCTTTAAGATATACATAAATAAAAAATCTATTCATGTGGTACAATACCCAAGGAAATCACATCATCTCTCTTCTTGGTCTCTTCGTGCAGATATTGTGCAAGGTTATTGGCATTTTCATGAAAACAGAGTTGAAAAATAAAAGACAAGATTAGATAAGTGATTATATCACACTATTCTTCTGATGTTAACATGTATAATCTATAATACATCATATAATGTTAAAGTTTTGTGGTTCTACTATACACGTGGCTGTAAACAGTGTTCATTTTAATGATTAATTGGATGGCCTGTTTAACTTCGTTTATAAGTGCCTTATACCTGTAGAAACACAAAAATTGTGTCAATTGAACATACATTGAACCCAGAACATTCATCAATGGGTTTGAGTAAAAATGTTGGCTCATTCTGCTATCAACAGTGGAAGATGTCAAATGGTTCAGTTAATCAATTTTTTTGTGTTTGTGTTCAGTAAGGCGGTGCAGACATGCATCTTCATCCAGAAATAATAACATTCTATGTGTGAAAGTCCTGATTAGTACAGTAGCATTCTGCTCTCAGCTTACTGAGCAGTTGATTTTGTAGCACTTAGAATCTACCGGTGTGTGTGTGTGTGTGTGTGTGTGTGTCTGTGTGTGTGGTTTGTTCGGTATATGCTAACGCTAAAGTAAATGAGGTCCTGTTCAGATATTCACTACTGGGTATGATCGACATTTCCCAGCCCCCTTCACAGACGTGCCCTTAAATGAAGTAGTTCAGACAATCAAACCCATGAGTAGAAAAGTTCAACATGAATAAAAAAATGAGCTAACAAAAATGTGCAGGTTTATAATACGCCATTCAATAAGAAAGACACCAGCGGTAGTGTTAGCACTAGCTACTGATGATTATAACATTAGTTGCTTTCAGTCTTCGGGATTGTGTAACAACACTCAAAACTAAAAGACGAACTCACACACCACTCTGTACTTGCCATTTTGTTTCACACCAACGTCTTTAGGGATTCAACAGGCATACTCAAGTGTGTGTGTGTGTGTGCGTGTGTTCGTCGTGTCGACACTGGCACTGTCCTTGAATCAACGCTTTCCGTCAACACCATAAATGCACCCTAAGGCTAGCTCGTTTAGACACACGCACATACACACACTCCGCCTCACACATACTCAGTTTGGCATTAGTTCCAAAACCGGTTGAGGTGAATTGCACCCCAGTGCACACGCTCCGCTCTGTAAACAGTGTCTCAGTTAAAAAGAACAGTCTCTGTTTCAGTCCCTCGTTCATTTTTTTCTGTCTCTTGCATCTTTTGCTTTGTACTCCTTTTCCCTCCTCTCCTTTTCGTATTTGTCTTTCTCTGACTTGGCCACACTGTTATAAGACGGCGGAGAGGCAGAGGAAGGAGTCATATCCGTTTTTTCCGATGCAGAGTTCTCTTGAAACTTTTCAATGACGAGCACCTCTTTCTCCGGGATGCACCCACTCCCATCTTGCAGCTGCTGTCGGTAGGCTTCGGAGGCCTTCTTTACCGTTTGCCTTATACGGTACCGTCGGAAGGCCCTCTGGATGACGATGGCCGACATCTCCTCCTGTTTCCTGCGGAGAGTTGTCGTGATTGGCTCGTAGGAGACTTTGGAGGGATTGGAGGCCATGAAACGATCCTCCATTTGTCCCCTCAGGGCATCCATCTCGCCCTCCTCTCCCAGTACCCTCAGGGTAAAGGCGAACAGGATATCCAGGCAGTGGATGCGGTCTCCACTGACCATGGGCAGGTCCATGGCTATGAGCTGGATCTTGTTTGGCTTGGGGATACGTAACGGAGGATCCAAAGCATCGGCAAATTCAGAAAGCTTCTCGTACTCCACAAACTGCGTGGCGTCAGGATCGAATCGCTCCCAGACTTCATAGAACATTTCAAAGTCGTCCTCGCTCAGTGGTTCAGCGCTCTCCTCTGTGGCTACGCTGAAGTTCTCCAAGATCACGGCGATGTACATGTTCACCACAATCAGGAAGCAGATGATAATGTAGCTTACAAAGAAGAAGATGCCGACCGAGGGGTTTCCGCAGTCGCCGCGGTACATACTGCCTGGGTGCTCCAATTCGCTGTCGCAATCCGGATCTTGCTTGTTCAGTATGGGTGCCAGGAGGCCGTCCCATCCAGCTGAAGTTGTAATCTGGAACAAGCAAAGCATCGAGTTCCCGAATGTCTCAAAGTTAAACATGTCATCGATCCCCGCCTCGTGCTTCACGTAGGCAAAGTTGGACATTCCGAAGATGGCATAGATAAACATGACCAGGAACAGGAGGAGGCCAATATTGAACAAGGCAGGAAGTGACATCATCAAGGCAAACAGGAGTGTACGAATGCCTTTGGCTCCTTTGATGAGACGAAGAATACGGCCGATTCTGGCAAGTCGGATGACTCGGAATAACGTTGGCGATACAAAATATTTCTCAATCATATCAGAGAGGAACATGCCTGACAAAAAAACAAAAGTTGAGTAAGTGATCTCAGGAATAAATGTATTTTCCATACTATTTGAGCTTAAAAGAATAGTTCACCCTAAAATGAAAATTACCCCATGATTTACTCAACCTCAAGCCACCCTAGGTGTATGACTTTCGTCTTTCAGACAAATACAATTGGTAGTTATATCAAAAATGTCCTTACTCTTCCAAGCTGTATAATGGTAGTGAACAGGGCTTTAAAATCTGAAGCCCTATTCGCTGCCATTGAATAATCAAAAACTGCATCCATAAATCATAAAAAGCACTCCACAAAGCTCCGGGGGGGTGGGGTGGGGGATATTAATAAAGTCCTCCTCAAGTGCACCAATGTGGTGGTTTAAGATAAATATCCTTATTTAAAATGTTATAAGCTGTAAATCTCTACAGTTGCTTCTGCTAACTGTCATACCCATGTTCACGTGAGGATGGTGTCCAGGGGATGACATAGGATGCAAACGTGGAAGTGACAAATACAGAAGTGCAGAAGAGAGAGCAAAATGAAAACACTAGTCATAAATTAGAAATACACCACAAGAAAAATTGAGTATTTCGATATAAGCCACGAGGAAACTGGCTATCCTTTGTTGTAAACAAAAAATATTCTTACCGAATATTCATGAATTTCTCATAATTGTGCAAAAGATACAGTAGTTAGCAGAAGCTAGAGTTAAGTTTATACATTTTTAAATAAGGATATTTTTCTTTTGCATCCCTTCACTTTAGAAGGACATTATTAACCCTCTGGAGCTGTGTGGATCAATTTTTATGATAGATGGATAAATTTTTTTGGGCTTTGAAGCCTATATATATATATATATATATATATATATATATATATATATATATATATATATATATATATATATATAATTCTGATTGTATTCGTCAGAAAGAAGAAAGTCATATACACCTAGGATGGCTTGAGTGTGATTAAATCATGGGGGTAATTCTCACTTTTGGGTGAACTTAACCTTAAGATGATGGCCAAAGCATGCTCAAATATAGTACAGCATTCCCAACATTACAAGAAGACATTAGCCTAAACTGTCTCCTTTGGACGATTTGGATTTTAGATCAATTAAGGTGCGTTTACACTAGTGAAATTATGTGGACAAAAATTACATTGTTTATTGTGAATAGTGAAGCAATGTTTGAAGTGCAGCTCGAAGAGAAGTCACTTTCAAACCATGCAGCTTTCTGTTGTTTAACACAGCGGATCTGTTTGACCAAATTAAATCCATTGCAAAATCTGAATGGGGAAAACTTGCAGATCGCACAGATTCCAACAGAAATTACTGGATTTTGTCAGTGACAATTCATATAACAACATTAAATGTGATCGCACCTTTTCTGTCAAGAAGAAACACGTATGAAATGTTTCTAAAATATGTTTCTTGCTTAAATCTTCAAAATGTTATTATAGTTTAATGCTAGTAATAGTCTGTAGAACCTCCAAGACTTTCTTACCAACAATTGAGAGAATCACCACTACAAAGTCAAACACATTCCAGCCAACGGTGAAGTAGTAGTGCCGCAGGGAGATCATCTTGAGCACACATTCTCCAGTGAAGAGGATGATGAAAACCAGGTTTATCCAGTACAGAATATTGTCCATATCCTTTGTCTGATCGTCGGTTTCCACCATCATGGTCACCATGTTCAAGCAGATCAGGATCATAATCACAATGTCAAAGGCTTGTTTGGTGATGAAGTCAAAGATGAGGCCTTGAAACACGTTCTAAAGTGAAGTACAGAGTAACTGGCATTATTGAAACATTTTGTATTTAATATAATGGAAGTTCTTAGCAGTTAGGAGGCATAAGCTGTGTGTCATACCGCAGGCCTGGGAATTGGTTTCTGAGGCTTCTTAGATCCCAGTTTCTTCATGGCATTGTAATATTTCTTTTGTTCTTCTGTCATGAAGATATCCTGACCTCCTAGGTAAAGAGCAAATGCAGAAAGCTGGTTACAACCACGGTTTCGTTATGTCACAACACAAATATAATGACAGTTCAGTCCAAACCAGGTCCTATTTATCTCTCAATACATTACCACTGTGTGCGCTTTACAAACAAAACCAGTTCAAAGAATTAATATTGTGTGCTCTCTAAACAAAGACACAGACTGTGTACATATCACATTGCATCTCTTCGAAAGCAAACTGAACAAACACACAGTGGTTGATTGAGACTGCACACTGTAATATGCACAATATTCCTTATCACTAAATTCACCTTCCTCAGTTTAAATACTTATCTTTTTCTTCTGCTGATTGAAGTTATCGATGATGACACCAATGAAGAGGTTAAGAGTAAAGAAGGAGCCGAAGATAATGAAGATGACAAAGTACAGGTACATGTAAAGGTTTGATTCATAGTCAGGCTGCTGCTCCAACTGCGGGTACAAAAAAATATTGTGTGTTATTACACATTTGCATTACTAATATGCACCACAACTTACTCGTCATAAGCATACTCCTGCTTAAACATAAAAAAACTGCTCACAATTGTCTATGTATTGTAAAAAAGATGTTTTAATATATATATATATATATATATATATATATATATATATATCCCAATTATTTTAAAATTATTTACCTTTCATTTAAGTTCAATTATTAAATCACAGTTATTCATTATTAATTTGTTTACTTCAAAACAAGTATACAGTAAATTGTATTTTTGTGTATCTATAAATATTTAAAATATACAACTATAATGTTCATTAAGTCATATAATTATGCATAGTATTTATATATATTAATCAGATCATTAATATATTGAATTAATAATTGTAATATGAAAGTTATAAATTCTTTTTAAAAATAGTAAATGTTGAAAAGCCCAATGAACAAATATACATAATGTGTATTTTCAGTTAAAGTAAACCACAACAAATATCAATCTAAATAACCTAAATACAATGATCCTCAGTTTAAATATTTTTTTACATTAGTTTAAATATTTTTTTACATTTATGGATCTCCTCGAATGAGGTTGACAGTCTAATAGTTTTAAATTGTGTAGTCATAAATTAAAAAAATACAATAGTACAAGCAGACAGTAATAGGTAATTATGGAAAAGAGTCAAAGGTGGTTTGAATGTAACAATGCAGTCTGAATGGTTAAAAAACCTCTGTTAACTGCACCGAAGAGAAACACTTACATCACGAGAATCCACAGCTGCATACATGATGTCCATCCATCCTTTAAATGTGGCCTTGTGAAAAAGAACAAAATCAATTTCAATAATATATCCTGTGAATATGCTAAAAAATAGAAAACCTCTTACTAAGCAAAACGTAAATCATAGTCGGGCTATGCATTCACTCACCACTTGCAGTAGTGCCAGGTATCCAGCTCCCACATTATCGAAATTAATCTTCACATTTTTCCAGCGCGCCGAGTCATTGTTCGCAATCAGGGCAAAGCAATCTGACCTGTTATTGACCACACTGATGGGAAACATCTCATCGTTGGTGATATTGACACAATGGTAGTATTTCCCCGCAAAAAGGTTCACCCCCATGATACTGAAGATCAGCCAGAAGATCAAACACACTAGTAGCACATTCATGATGGAAGGGATGGCTCCCAGCAGGGCATTTACTACAACCTAGAAGAAAAGAAATACATGTCACACACAGATACATTCATATTAATTCACTTCACACTCTTGCTATGGACACAAGAGCTGCGAAACTGCAATGAACTTCCTGAGCTTCTAAAGTGGATGGTTTACTTGCTGGTAAATACTAAATCCTTTCCATAGATTTAAGATAATGCAATTCTAGAAAATGACAAGATGATTTTCAAAAGGTTATAGGGTTTTAAGAATAGCAAACTAAGTCAGTTCTATCCTAAATTAAGACTGATTAGCTAAAAAAAAAAACAGAGCAGGCCTATTTGAATAATGGATAATGTCTCAATCTACCTATTATACTCTATATTTAATAGCTGAATATCTTTAATTATAAACCGACTGTAATTTTGTTAATGGAAAATAGGACTTAAACATACAAACATCTTGCTGGGATGTATCACACATATCTTTGAGCTACCAAAATGTGAAAAAAAAAATTAAAACAGAAAAAAAAAACCTTGTGGAGATATGATGACGTCACAACATTTGTTTACTGCAAATGAAAAGAGACACATAACAGAGAAAGAAATGTAAGGTCAAGTCACAAACACCACAAAACCCACCACAGAATCATCAGAATAGATCAGAGCTCTCAGCACAGCACAAGCAGAGAGGCATGCACACTACAGAGAAAGGTCTAAAAATACAACAGTCTACATACAATATTCATTTATTCATGTGATTAGGATGTTCTCATTAATATTCACCAACACCATGCAAAGGGACTACAGCTTCCCAACATTTAAAAAATTAAACAGTATTTTTGTGTGAGAGTGTGCTGTTTTTCTCAATAAGGACATGTTCTAGGATCAACTTCCTTGGTCCTGGGACAGCACTGGGGTGAACTGATCAGATTTTAAGGTTAGGGCTGATGTTAAAGAAATAGTTCATCCAAAAATAAAAAAAATTGTTTAAAATGGATTCACCCCCAGGACATCTAAGACGTAGATGTGATCAGAAATTTAGCATTACATAACTTGCTCATCAACGGACCTTCTGAAGTACATGGGTGCCGTCAGAATGAGTCCAAACAGATGATAAAAACATCACAATCTACAAATCCACACATCTCCAGTCCATCAATTAACATCTTGTGAAGTGAAAAGCTGCATGTTTGTAGTAAACAAATCCATCAAGTCATTTAAAGCTTAAACCTTGCTTTTGCACAATATATCAATAATCAAAAATAACGCTTTCTCCAATGAAAAAGTTCATACCCTTTTGTTCTCTGACATCAAAATCACCAGAAATATTTGTTTAGAACTGTTTTTACTTGTAAATGGTGCTCGATCTATGCATATTCTTCTCTTGAATCAGATGAGATGACTTTTTCACTAGAGACTAGACTAGTATTTTAGTTGGAAGGAATGGTTTGAAGTTAAAAATGTGTTAATGATGCATCTGTTTATTGCAAACAGATTCAATAAACAGATAAGCAGCCTTTTTGCTTCACAAAATTGACACTAAATAACACTTAATTGATGGACTGGAGTCATGTGAATTATTTGTGGACTATTGTGATGTTTTTATCAGCTTTTCGGACTCTCATTCTAATGGCACCCATTCACTGCAGGGTATCCATTGGTGAGTATGTGATTTGATGCTACATTTCTCCAAATCAGTTCCAAAGAAAAAACAAACAAATCTACATCTTGGATTGCCCCTGAGTGAGTAAATCTTGGGCAAATTTTCATTTTTACCAATTACATTTGCAACCACTGAAGCATAACTGTAATGTGAATTGTTGCATCACTAACCTTACCAGCCAGTTGTTACTCTGAAATGTTAAGGTTTGGTTAGAAACAAGGTTAGAAATCCAGGAACATGTCCTACTTGGTTAAATCACACCACGTGTGTGTTCATGTGTTTGTGTGTGCGTGTGTCTTACCCTCATTCCCTCAAAGCGCGACAATGCTCTCAAAGGTCTAAGAGCACGCAGTGTTCTCAGAGACTTAATGGCTGTTAGTTCAGAGTAACCAAGAGCATTTGCTACCAGACTCACTAATGACACCTGTAAAATAAAAACATGCAGCCAATCATGAAGGGACTGTGTTTAAACCCAGAGAATACACATTTCCACTTACACACACACTGTAAAGATGCAAAGCAGTATATGAGGTCCATACATACATCAACAATCAGGAAGTCAAGCCAACACCAGGCGTTGGTGAAGTATTTGACGAAGCCATAAGCAACCCACTTCAGAAGCATCTCCAAAATAAAGACGTATGTGAAGACTTTATCTGCGTATTCCAACACTGTCTTTATCGTCTTACGTTGCTCGATGTAAATGTCCTCAAAAGCCTGAACACACATACACATCAACAAATTTACTTGTAGTTTGTCTAATAAAACAATGACCGAGTGGGTGAATATATTGTGTTTGTGTGTGGGTGCTCACCAATGCTCCACTGCTGAGTAATATCATAAAGATGATAAAGGACTCAAACCAGTTGTGCTCTACAATAATGAAGCAGGTTTTCCTGAGAATCCACCAACTCTTCCCTTTTCCCGTCTCCACATCGACCTTACAGCACTGAAACCTAATCACACAGCCTGTGCAAAAGACGCAGAGAAAAGTAACATTGTTAGTGGACAGCAGAACAACTAAGCTCAGTGAAAAAGTCAACACTCCTAAAATGTCCTAAAAAGTCAATACTAAAAGTCTTGCTTTGGGACTATACAGTATATGACATAAAGGGGTTAAACTAGGTTTTGCTGAAGCAGTTCTTTCATGCTTCATTCTTTCATTTAGATCCATATCTTTGACCTTTAAACAGGCTGTTTTGTTACAGTACTTAATGTACCCTTTAAGACTTTTAATATTGTTTAATATTGTGCAAGTAACAGCATTTATTTTGAACAGGCATTTTTGTAACAATCCTTACTGTAACTTCGGATCAATTTAATGCATTTTGATGGATAAAATATCGAATTTCTTATTTAAAACACAGCCAACTTATTTCAAATAAGTATATTAGTTTCTGAGTATATTAGTCTTTACATACTGTAGTACATTTGAATCTTTTTCAGAACAACATCTATTAAATATGGTTTTCCAATCTGTGCTGCCCTTAAAGTTCAAAGCAGTATTCAGAACTCATTTAGCTTCTGTAACAATGTATGTGAGGGTGAAAACAGGAAAAATTAGCTGGGACTAATTAGAAATTGATCCTAATAAATGGCAATTCCATACCCACAATGGATTCAAGAAGAGTTTTCAGCCAATTGTAGTGCATTAGTGCCTTATTGACCTCAATTCACCCATTAGACCATCTTGACATGACAACAGTAATGCTCAAATCTCCTGCTATAATTGCTGTTTTCCCTAATTATCATTAACTGGCATGGAATTGGAGTGTTAACTGTGGGCAATAATTTAGAAAGGCTGTATTCCCTACAACAATAGACTACAATAACATCTAAATAGCTTTTAGGCTAATGATTAACATTAACCAATACTGGTTGTAGGTTAACATTAACCAGTATCTGGCACAGCCCACTGTTAGCTCGAGAAAAATAATTTCAAAGGTGGAGCAAGTTATCATGTTTGAAATAACATGCACTGGTGAATAAACCCAGGAATGTAGATTATCAAGCTAATTACGATACTTTTTGAATTCCTGTCTGTACTCAAATGCACACACACACTGGTTTCCATGATTTATGGGGACAATTCATAGATGTAATGTATTTCTATCTCCTTACCCTAACCCTAACCCTTACACAAAACTCTGCATTTTTACATGATTGATTTATATGCTGTTTTCCTCGTGGGGACCAAAAAATGTCCCCACAAGGTCAGAATTTACTGGTATTACTATCATAAGATTACTATCCCTTGTGGGGACATTTGGCCCCCTAGCATAGGTAATGTCAGGTAAACACACACACCTTCTGTGAAGCAGGCCTCTGGGTCCAGGGACTCTTCCGGCTCCAGCTCCACAGACTCCGCCCCTTCTCCAGGGGGTCGGATATCCACTGTGCTCCCTTCTGAGGAACTGTGAACGGCCTCAACATTCAGCTTCTACCCAGGCATCCATGCAGACACACAACCAAACGCAAAAAAGCAGACACACACATACACAGGCACAAAATTAGGCTTGACCGTCGCACACTATCTTGTCCAGATTGCTTTTTGTAGCATTTATTCTTAGTCTCATGCAGTTTCAGATCATTCAAAAGTACCTACAAGCCCGTGGATTTAGAGATTGATTTGACTCATTGAATTGATTTTCTAATTAGCAGCCAGGCGTGAAAACAAGCGTCTCTGGCTTCGCCATATAATCTCACAGTCAGCTGTGGGTACATTTGATGTGCCTTCATTCCTTCCTCATGCATGTTTTTTTGTTTCTCAAGGTGCATTATTTCTCATCCAAGCTTGTGATCTTGTCATCAGATGTCGAGTGCTTTGAGTATTTTCATGTCCAGTGCAAATGTCAACCCCTTACCTTTCCCCACCCCTTCCAGAAACAAAATGTTTCTATTGGATAATCCCAATACATTTGGATTGGCATGATTCAGATTATCACATGACCCCACCCCATTGAGTGCAATCCCTTGATTGACATGATAACACAGGCTGGAAGTCCATTCCGTTAAGCAGTGGTCAAGCTTCGGTCCGCCAGTCAGTTTGAAGAGGAGGGGAGCCGCATTAGCATTAACTAACACCAGAGCCACACGCTAAGTCTGAGACAGCATTTCATTAGCTTTGATTGGGGAAAACTGGATCTTGACATGGAAATAGCAAGCTATTTGGAAAACATATAAACTCGCCTATGAGCTTTTCTATTGGATGGCATCATTTTCTAACCCTTGAGACGCTGGTACATCAGTGGTTAAAGGCTATTGTGCAAAACAGAAGCATATAAAAGCTTCTCGCATAAATAAATTAGTTGATGCAAGACTCTAATTACATTGTCTGATGTTATTGTAGATCTAAAGTACTGGGCAAGAACTCGTTTCCTGACCACAGTGTATTTCTTAAAGCTACCGACCCTTCTGATGGTTTTGCTGCCGCTGAATTGATAAAACGGTCAGTTAGAAGCTAAAAAACACACAGAGGAGGATGCTGTCTAAAACTGAGCTGGAGCGCTGGTTGCCGTGGCACCCAGCTAATGCGGCGCGGGGGAATGATGTAAGCATGCTGTGTGCAATTTCAGAATCTTCCAGAATGTCTTTAACATTTTAATCACAGTAGGAATATAAGAGGCTGAGCAAACCTGAATGAGCTGCCCTGACCCAGACCGAATGGATTCACTGGAGAGTCTCTAAGCTTTAAATAAGCCTCTCATTAATCTGAAATAATTTTTGATGTTAGATCTAAAGCAAGTCTAATGGATGGATTAAAGTCTAAAGGTTGAAACATTTTGATTGGCTTCCTAATCCCCTGTTCTCTGCTACTCCCTAACTTCCAGCTCATATTTTCAAATCTGATTAAGAACATATCTTGTTGGCAGAGAAATGAGTTGGCATGAGGCACAGAAGTTGTAAAGTCATGAAATATCTTTCTAAATTAACAGTTGGCTCGGTTCCAGCCAGAGCAGAACCTCTTGATTGCATATGCACAAACAAGTGACACAAATGCAATTACTGCAGCAATTACACACCTCAGCAGATTGAGAAATGCCTTCTTATGGCCAACTACTATGAAGACAGATTCCCACTATTGCAGCAGTTCACAGTGCAATATACTGACTGAATATTTGCAGATTTGTAAATGCAAAAATATGAGTATAGCATTAAAAAAAAAGAAGTGATCGCAACTCAAAAGCAGTTGTTTATCATAAAACTATTTCTTTCTAATATGGGTCATTTAGAGATGGACTAATTCTTAATTGACTGCAACATTTAAAGTTTCCTGTTTTTCAAAGCTCACCTTTCCTCACACCCACACACCCACACATCCCCCCCCCCCCACACACACACATACACACACACACAACCTCTTGCTGTTTTCAGGTAATTTAGCCCTAAATGCTCACTGATAGCCTGTACAAAAAAAAAGAACATACAAGCTAATGTAACAGAAAGATGTTCAATGGGCTACTGATGTAAAATGATGATCTTGCTCATTCCATATGACTGAAGGTACTGCAAAGAACAACAGAAACACAAAGTCATGTAGAAAACAACAAACCAAAACAAAACGGCTAACAGCTGTCTCTCTTCAGTGCAAAATAGGGTTGTTTGAGAAGGAGGGAAGGGCACAGGCATTGAGAAACGAAAAACAAAAGGGCAATCCGATACAAAAAGAGAGATAAAATGAGAGAAAGACGAGAGTTTGGTCTGATTTAGATGACAAAGGCAGTCTCCATGGTTAGTGTGGGTAAGGAGGAAGGTGAGTCTCTTACAGGGCTCTCTCAGAGAAAACCTGGGGTTCGTCTGTCATAACGCTGCAATAACAGGTCACACACAGAGAGGAGATACACACTTCACATAACATGGATAATAACGTCTGCAACTTCAACACTGAACCACTTAAATCAGATATAGGAATAGTTAGAAGAGGGGAGAGAGAAAAGATTAAGCACAGTGACAGTACTGCTGGAAAAGCATGGAAATGTGCCACACACAAACACACACAGTTAAGCATACTCAGTTTCACCCTGGGCAAGGATGCTGAATTTAGCAATTTCCTCAACAGCCTCATTCATAGTCTTGGATGCATGATGCCATGCCTGCTCAGTTGGTCGTAAATAATACGCATTAGAGTGTGTGAGAGGTAGTGTGTGTGCAAGCCTATGCATGTTTACGAGAATATTGTACTGATATAATGAGTATACTCAATAAATCTACCCGCTACAGTGCCCAGAGGTTTGTCTTAACTAGCTGCAGATGAACAGGGTCAAGCTGCCCTGAAGCCCATGGAACAGTAAAAACACACACACACATACACACACATTGGGCTGTAGCTCTGAGCAGAGAATGATGCAATGGTAATATGACTCAACACAACTGTTTGTCCTCTACAGGGAAAGAGACATTGACTCCTGATGAATTACAAACAAACCTAAAACAATAAATTAAACCATTAAAAATGTTTTTTTTTTTTGCATAGCATCACAGCAACTTTCTCCGACACTGAAGCACAAAAATTCAGAACTGTCTTTCATACCTATTAACAGTAAAAATTTCTGTTTAGCCATAGAAATCCGGCTTACCTCTTTACTGCCCTCGACGTCAGACGAGTCACTACTGAAATCTTCCGTATTCAGATTTTCAAAGTCCGACTCTCCCACCGCAATCGGTACTGTAACAGTGAGGCTGGGATTGTGTATGAACGACATGTAGTCGCCTTCCTCGATTCCATACTTTACATGACCTTCCACTCCATTACCAGGGGAGACACAGCCCTCCTTCAGATAGTCTTTAGTGAGGTCGACGGCCACCGGAGCATGATTGGACAAGCAGTTCTCCTTGCCGTTGCTGTGGAGGTCGTCAAGGGGTTTCTCTTCGTCTAGAGCACGAGGTTTAGAGACGGCCAGGCAGAGACTTTGGAGGAACTGGCGTAAAGTGGACTTGACCAGTGCGATACCTTTCTGTATTCTGCCCACGGCGATCTGCAGGTTGTTCATTTCGCTGTCATCATCCGTGGCGGCCAGGTTATCGGCACTGAAAGAGCTCAACAGCAAGGCCAGGAACAGGTTCAAAACCTGCCACACAACAACACACACTTTCAGAATCGGCGAGATCAAATGGCAATTTTGCCACAGATTTGATTCAGGCTAAATGCACCAACTCATTTTCGAGGGGGTTTCAAAATCAAAACATATTTCAAATATATATTACTATTTGATCTATTTGAACATTGATGATAATAAGAAATGTCACTTGCGCATCAAATAAGCATATTAGAATGATTTCTGAAGGATCATGTGACTTCTTTCAAAAACATCAAAAAATCTTACTGTGTACATCAAAAAAAAAAAAAAAGAAGAAGAAGAAGAAGAAGAAGAAGAAGAAGAAAAAAAAATATTTCAGGGCTGATTCTTACTACTGTGCTAAAATTAAATAATGTTTTATTTATTTTTTATTTAAATGTATTCATTTATGTTATTAATGACAGTACAAAGACTGTATCACATTAATACAAATATAGACTTACCATTAGGAATAATGACTACCAAAAAAACCTAAGCTAAACCAGGCAACATGGTAATGAGAAAATAAAAGGAAAATGCACTTAAAAAAAAAAAAAATTTCTTAATGGTACTAAAATAAGCTTAATTTCCCTTATGCAAAATATAATTTCCAATTGCCTTTTTTTTTTTTTGAGGAAAATAGGAAATGTCAATGAAGGTGAATCAGTTCTATTTTGCTCCAACATGGTCTTGGGCTTAATGCTGAGGAGCACAAATCCAGCATCATGCAAAAGTAAATATTATTGCTTACCGATGTCCTTGTAGAACAGCACATTTACATGTGCACTAATGATATTTGTTAATTTATTCCATAAGTGTCTGAAATATCTAAAGTGTCTAAACTATCTAAACAAGTACATCAAATGACTGGAGTTTCAAAGTAGGAAAGTGTTTCTGGATCAACATTCTGTCAAACAAACAGTCCTTTCCCCAAACCTTAACTATTACAGTACATACCAAAAATCAGACGGACACCTTACCTTAAACTCAACGTTACCCTTACTTTAAACTCAAAATCTGATCAGTTTACATTATTTGAATGTTGTTGCAGGACCAACAAATATTTTAATCCAGTAGCACATCCCATTGACAGAATCCCATCTATCAGTGCAGAAAGTGTAAAATTGCAGAAGAATAAGAACATAAGAGGAATAAAAAGAAAGACAGGAAGAAAGTAGAAGGGAAAGCCTATCTTCCAGATGTCTGGCATGTGTGGCATGATAGATCTTACCACCAGATTCCCAATGACCATGACCATCATGAAGACGATGAGACACATTGTCTGCCCCGCCACTTCCATGCAGTCCCACATGGTTTCGATCCATTCACCGCAAAGCACTCGGAACACAATCAGGAAGGAGTGGAAGAAATCGTCCATGTGCCACCGCGGCAACACACAGTCAGCTGAGATCTTGCAGACACACTCACGGTAGCTCTTTCCAAACAGCTGCATTCCCACCACAGCGAAGATGAAGACGATGATGGCAAGGACGAGGGTTAGATTTCCCAAAGCACCAACTGAGTTACCAATGATCTTTATCAGCATGTTCAGGGTGGGCCAAGACTTTGCCAGCTTAAAGACTCTTAACTAAGAGAGAGAATGAGACAGGAAATGTTGGAAAATAGATGTTTTGATGTATGAAAATTTTTGGGTTTCTGAAAAGGCATCAGCCATGCAGTCCAAAGCTTGCACAAGCATATAGAGTACATTAAGCTCAAGTGCTGTTGTCATGAATTGTACTCAAATTGTTCTGTTCATTACAATTTATAATGAAAATAACAGCATTAAACTGGGAAAAAGCAAAACAGAAGCATTTTCACTAGTGGTCTTAAACATTTGAATCCCCATTATACAAGAGAAGAGATTTGCTCACCAATCTAAAGGACCGCAACACAGAAAGTCCCTCAACATTGGCCAGGCCCAGTTCCATGAGACTCAGGCTCACGATGATGCCGTCAAAGATATTCCAGCCTTCTTGGAAATAGTAATATGGGTCTAGAGCAATTAACTTCAGACACATTTCTGCTGTGAAGATCCCTGTGAATACCTGCACAGTGCGCAACAGGAACAAACCAGCACCCTGTTAAACCTGCATTCTCAATGTTTAAACAAAGATTTTAATGCATCATAAAAGTTTGATTGAACTTAGTAGTGTAATTACTATTAAGTAATTCAGTAGGTTTGTATTTGTTGTACTGTTTTTATGTTGATTTAAATGAACCAAATCAATCAAAAAATACTCTATTATAATAATTGGAATCTGTCATTGAGAGCTCACCAGGTTCCCAACTGACAGCACATGGTTGAACCTTTCTGTCATAGGGTAGTGCTCCATAGCCATGAAGAGTGTGTTGAGAACAATGCAGATGGTTATGGCCAGGTCTACAAACGGGTCCATCACCACCATGTTCATAATCTCCTTCACCTTCAACCAGGCTGGACAGCAGTCCCAGATCAGGAAGCTGTTGGCAAACTTGTACCAGCATGGAGGGCACTTCTGCCGCGATTCCTCAAGCTCTATGAACAGAAACCATTTGCAGTTTAGATCCATTAAATGTTAAAAACTATGGCTTTCAAATAGCTTTCACGTCAAGGTTGCACTGCAAAAAAAAAATTAAGTTGAGTGCATTCGAGGCATTCAGAAATAATTGCACTGGAATGTCAGCAGTGTCAGCCACTATGTGACTTAAAGTCAGTTTTTAAAGGTCAGTAAATGAGTGTGAGTGTGTGTGAGGGCGATCTTCATTTTCATAGCTAATCAAAGGGAAATTGTACTTTTTAAATGATTAGATTTACAATGGAATATATAATATGAACATACTGACTGCATCTAAAACAAACCCTTTTACATATATGTCACTCATTTAATACTCAAGACACAATTGATCAAATTACTGATAATTTACTTTTATCAGTAAATAAAAGAAACTATGTCAAAAAAAAGCAAAATTTATTTATAAATCGAAATGGGGCTAAAAATGAAAGAATATTACTTGATTTTCTTTATTATCTTAGAAATCATAGAGAACAGACTGAAACTATTATGGAAAAATGTCAAAATGGTTTTATTCTATGTGATTTTAACACATTTGTGTGCTTGTGTAAGGTCAGCGTGTCTCAGACCTTCCATAGTGTTTGTCAAAATGCTGGCCACACTGAGAGCTCTTTTTCTGGCTACTGTCTCATCCAGATAATCAGATGGCTGGTGTGATCCTGAACGTTTTTTGCGTGCCTCAGACTCAGTGGTCGTGCCCTAGAAAGAAAAAAATGCATCTTGAGGATTGAGCATATTACTGTTAACATAACAAGATTTAATTTTCTTATGCACTTCAATTACTCTACCTCAGGTAACAAACGTCCAATTGGTGATGTTGGCACAGACGTCCCACCCACCAGGGAGACCACTCCATTGCAATCGACTGTGCAGTGCATTTTCCCGTTGGCTGGAAGCATAATTCTGGGAGCGAGGCTGCAGTGACTGACAGTGGAACTTCGTCTCTCAACACAACGAGGTACGAAAAGCGATCCGCGGCGGCTGTCGCTATCCTCAAACGTGCTGTGCTCATCATCAGCAAAATCATTCTCTGAGCCAAAGTCTCGCGCTCTACCGCGAAAACTGAACAGACTCGCGCGACTGTTCCTCCTTGGGGAGAAGAGAGATCCACGAATACTGAGAAGAGACTGAAAAGAGATACAAACAGAGAAAATGTAAAATAAACAGATTACCTGTTTATGTGTCCGATAGCCAGCACACAGAACAAATTTGTATTTGTTATTCCAGTCCTAGTATTACTAGATTAATAATTAAATGATTTATCACTAAACTCTAAAGGTGAATAACATGCTTTACAACACTAGTACTGCACAGAAAACTTGAATAATCTATGCAAGAGACACATTTATATAATCATATATGAATCTTATTTTAATCTAATGTATGTACACACACACACACACACACACACACATAAACTAGTTAAAGTTCAAAAATCAGTCTTTCATCAAAGTTGTCCTACAACCAAAATGCATTTTTGCCTTAGGACAACTCTGATGAACTGTTTTGATCTACTTCAAATGTTGACTATCGGTACTATATATGTGTGTGTAAACAATATTAACAATGCTGTTCCTGCTGAATTTAATACAATTGGTATGGCAGGGTCGAAAGGTTTCCAAAAAGACTGCCTCTGACTAGCAAAAGTACCAAGTATGGTTCATGTGTGTGACATAAACTGAAGTCTATTAGCAATGTGTCCTACCCCAAACTCCAAAATACATCAACACATGAACACAAACATCACATGGTCTTTTAAGTTTCTCTAAGTTTGTACTAATTTGATTTGTAATAACTAAATGTAATTGTGTTTGTCATGACATCAAAAGGTGGGCCCTTCTCTCTAGTTTACGTTTGTTATGTAATGTGCTCATATTATGATATATTTCAAAACCGGATATGCGATTTGGTCTATTTTGTGCATAATGCTGTTGGAGATTAATGTTAATCCACATGTCATAACTCTTAATGCCATAACCCACACACCACATTATATTTCTAGTGGACTCAGATTTGCTAGAATTAAATTAACCCACATCTCAACCACATTCACATTTGGATTACTTCTGAGGCATCTGTGTAATGCATCTGTGCCACCTTTAGCACTGTAATCCTCCGTGCATATCTGAACATTTTAATGAGCTAATATTTTGTCTCCCTATCACACTTCTTGAGTCAATTAGCATTCCACCCACCCAACCTTCGTAACAATATAGTTGATTAGAATAGATAGGCTTATCTACTTAACTACATTTCCCATAATTCCACAAAAAAGAAGTAGTCACCTGATTAGGAGTTGAACACTTCTTCTCATACGAGAGTCGGTTGGCATCGATGGAGAATCGAAATCCAGGCCGTCTAATGCTGTCCTCTGAAGCGGACTTATGGAACTTTTCCTGATTGGCTTTTTCTTCTTCTTCCCTTTGTTTTCTTTTCTTCCTCCTGTTCCTTCGCTCTTTAGCACTCTTGGAGCTGAGTCTGGACCCCCCGGAGGAGCTTTCCTCAGACAAGCCCCCCCTCTCGCTGTACTCCCCACTCTCTGTTGCTGCTGCCGCCGCAACCTACCAACCAATCACAGCACAAGCTCCGTTGTCAGGGGCAACCAGGGGTAGACTTAGTTCAAGCTCGCATACCGAAAGCACAGACAAGAGACAGATAAACAGTGAGCACTGAAGAAAGAGGAATCATTGCTTTATACGATCAAACTAAATTACAGTTATTGATTGCACTGCTGACCTTTGGCACTTAATTTCATTCTCAATAATCGCTTTCTTTTTTACTCATAAAGTCTTTTTGGTCTAACTTTTGGAATCACACATAATAAACCCAATTACTAGTAAACAGCTTTATCTATCTATCTTTCTATCTATCTATCTATCTATCTATCTATCTATCTATCTATCTATCTATCTATCTATCTATCTATCTATCTATCTATCTATCTATCTATCTATCTATCTATCTATCTATCTATCTATCTATCTATCTATCTATCTATCTATCTGTCTGCCTGCCTGTCTGTCTGTCTGTCTGTCTGTCTGTCTGTCTGTCTGTCTGTCTGTCTGTCTGTCTGTCTGTCTATCTATCACCATTCAAAATGCATAGTCGCCATCTTGGAGTTAATCTACATCTTGCTCTTTTCGTCTTTTTCTGTGATTCTCTCGCTTTCTGTCTTCCTCTTGTTTCTCTCTTCTTCATGTTTACTAGGGAGAAAGGACACTCCCTCACTTGCTCTCATTATCTGTTGGTTTCCATGGCGACAGGGCAGTGTTATCCACAGCAAGTGTGGAGCTGAAAAACTTAAAAGATGACGAAGGCAGAGGAAGAGATGCAAGATCAGGGAAGGAGAACAACATGATGATCAAAATAAAAATAGGTTCAAATTGGCTGTGCAAGTGAACATATGTTTGTGCATAGAGCTGGGTAGATTACTTAGAAATTGTAGTTAGTTACTGGTTCCAAATTCCCAAAAATTGTAACGCAAATCATTACTCATTTTAAGCTTCTTTTGATTACTTTTAGGTTAATTTAGCCCTAACTTGTTTATAACATTGATTTCAATAGGATAATCTTGTGGTCAAATGCTGTGTAGATTTCTGACTAATGACTGATTTCCGTGTGAAATGTCTTTCTGAAGCCTTTCTGATTGTATATACGCAGTAGGCTACTTTAGAATGGAACATTTAAAGTGGTCATATGATGTGATTTCTTGGGAATCACATTTCATATGATCCTTTTTCTTTGGAGTGTTACAAGCTCTTGGTGTATAAAGAAGATCTATAAAGTTGCAAAGACTAAAGTCTCAAATCCAAAGAGATATTCTTTATCAAAGTTAAGACTTTGTCACGCCCCCCTAAAACGGCTCATTCAAACACACTGCATCACTATGTGGAAATATTTGTGTAATACCACAAAGAAAGAAGGCGTGGGTTCATTAACCGCAGTTAGTGTTACAGCAGTCATGTCAGGGAGATGCTGTGTGTATCTACAGTAGGTGAAAGCAAAATAAGTTTATTTGGCTTTCTGAAAGTAGATGCATTTAGGAATCTAAATAGAACAGAACAGGAATGCATTTTATGGACGACTGTTTCGTGAACCTAGGACAGGAGGTAATTCTGAGTTTGCTACGACAATCTGGCGCCTCTGAATCATCTACTGGAAGTATGTTTTGTTATTAGTTTAAGTATCTGCTATTCAAATGAGGAATTTCACGCATCACGTGTGTGGAAAGAGAGAGAGACAGCTGTCTTAACTGTCAGTGGCTTGTGTACTGCAAACACATTAGAGCTTCATCACTGTCTGTCATGCCACTCTGTTCCCCTTTTGGGCCTGAATTGATGGTAAAACTAAGGACATTATTAACTGTCTTTACATTTATTTTGAAAGATGAAGCTCTAGATTATGGAAAGGGCCATTACATTTCTGACGAGTGCTTGCGGTGTTCGGCCAATCACAAAGTACTGGGTCAGTTGGCCAATCAGAGCAGACTAAGCTTGTCGGAAAGAGAAACTTTGTAGAAAATGATGTTTAATGTTTTTTAAACATTAAAGCATTCCAACATATTCTGTTAAGCCAAATACACAACATAATGATCTTTAAAAAAGCATCACCTTTACAAGATGAAAAAGAGGAATTAGGGAGAATAAAAAGGGTGGAGGTGGTGGTTGGGGAACACACCAATAAACTTTTTGTCGGTCCGGTGTTCTGTCACGATTGCTACAGAAAGGAGCAAGGAATGCAGATAAGAGGGATAATCATCCCTCAATCATCAATCAAAACAACAGACTTTAATAATACAAACGGAGAGAAACACAGGGCAGGCTGGAGACACACGTAGCACATCAAGATGTTTAACACCGGACAAGTGAACATAGGGCAGACAACCCTTTAAATACAGAACTAAAATAGGTAATTAAGGAGACACATCTGAACCAAATGAGACCATCACACATAGGAGAGACTGGGTCACAGGGGCATGTGAGGAGAAAAACACATGCAGACAGTCCATGGCATGACACTTTAGTGTGTTCATTACAAATAAATTGATTATTAAAACTAAAAAGCAGTTCAATCAAAAGCAAGTGTTCAAGTGTTTTAAATTGTATTTAATTTAATTACAAGTACTTAATTTTTGGAATCTGATTACGTAATTGAGATTACATGTAATCAGTTACTACCCAGCTCTGTTTGTCTATTTTGACATGCTAGTATGAGCGTGTCTATGTGTGTTTGCTACCTGTGCCTCTTCCTGCTGTCTCTTTAGCTGCTCTAGCATGGCTTGAAACTCTTCCTCTTTCTGTTGAGCCTCTTCTATGGTAGCTTGGTTCTGCTCATCATATGCCATGGCCACCACGGCAAGGATGAGATTGACCAGATAGAAGGAGCCCAGGAAAATCACAAGAACAAAGAAGATCATATAGGGCTTTCCAGCTGCACGCAGGGTCTGCGAGAGACGGAACACACATACACAAACAAAATGTTACAAAACTGCTTTTTAGGAAAAAAGATTCAGCATTATGATTGGTCAGATCGCCTGTCAATCAAACTCCAGCGAAGGGTCAACTCCTATTTTTTTGCGTATGACATTAAACTTTTTGACCATACTCACCATGCTTTTATTTCAGCCCATGTGGATTAATTTTGTCATTATTTTGTGCCAACTGCCTTTTATCCCATTGCATTCAATTAGCTCACAACTGTTATTAAATTAAATTTGTTTTGCTATTGTGCTGGAGCTTCAAGAAACAAATGTGTGGTATAATGTTAATAAGAAATAAATGGCCTAGACATTGTAGAAGGATACAGGGTCTTTTCATGTCTACAGGAGGATATCGAGACCAGATGGATGGTAAGCTGATGTCAGGGCTGTACCTGTTGGTAGAGGTTTTCCCAGAAGTCTTGTGTCATGAGTCTGAAGAGTGAGAGGAAGGCCCAGCTGAATGTGTCAAAGCTTGTGTAGCCGTAGTCAGGATTACGACCTGCTTTTATACACGAAAAGCCCTCTGGACACTGCCTGTTATTCCAAGGAACATGAAAATATATTGTCAGTATATAAAGTGAAAAAAATTAAGCAATTTAGCTCAACAAGGGACATCATATCAGTGGTTCTCAACCAAGAGGGGGGGGGGGGGGGCACAATAGGTCTTAAAATTAAGTTATAGTTATCTAAAAAAAAAAATTAGATTAAGTCAAGCTGCAATATTTTAATTGAAGAAAAAAATAATGTTCTTTATATTACAACATATAATCTACCTATATTAAAATCTAAAAGAACATATTCACCCTGCATCACTTGAATTTCCACATAACAAAGGGTCTCTGCGGCCTGGGAGGAAATAATAATTGCCTAAAATGGGGAAAGGCACAAGATAAATGTCAAGAAACAATATAAAGATACAAAGCTAATAAATATATACACACAAAGATGTAATGTATGTTTCTAGCCCGGAATCCTACAGCTTGAAGGAAGTGCATTCGTTTAAAAAAGGCTAGCCTTTAAACCAGACTCACTGTCAGGCAACACACATCCACACACACAAACAGAAGTGTGCTTTGAGAACTAGATGACTCATTTTTCTTGGGCCAGTGGAGCATTCCTCACATCCTCAAGGACATGTGGTGTCAACGAGCATCTCAATAACACACACACACACACACACACACACACACACACACATAGAATGAGAAGCACCGATTCTTCACTTACTCTCATCACTAATGTACTCTGTCCAGTTAATGGCGGTGCTGTAGTTCAGCGTGGCAGTCAGGTTTTCAGTGAAATTGAAGTCTGGAATCTTCACACACTTCTGCCGCAGGTTTCCCATGAAGAGCTGCAGTCCGATCAGAGCAAACACACTCAGACAGAACACAGTCAGGATCATCACATCTGACAGCTTCTTCACCGACTGGATCAGGGCGCCAACGATAGTCTTCAGCCCTGAGGAACACGCAACGGTGGTCAAAAACACTCCCGATGCACACATCAACTCAAACATAATATGAGTATGGTCAATACAGCTACATAGATATGGACAGGCTGTTATGGTAACACTTTAGAATAAGGTCTAATACATTATCATTATGTATTGTATAATGATATTAAGTTGTACAACATTTAGGATAATATAAATGTGTTTACTGCTAAATTTATAGATATTTTGTTTATTTTTACATGATCACAAACATGAATAACAATGAACAATAGTGCATTTAATAAATGACCATGAATCTAAATAAATTGTAAATTGTTAGTTCATAATACCTAATGCACCTTATTATTAAAGTGTTACTCTTTCTGTCATCCTGATGATTTATTTATTTTTTATTGCAGGAAAGGTGCACCCAGAAACTCATTATTTATTCACCCTCATGCCATTCCAAACCTGTATGTTGTTATTTGTTTCTGTTAAACACAAAAAGGAAATTGACACAGCGCTATTCTACACAGTGACAGTTCATCGGGAGCACAGCTGTCAAGCTCCAAAAACAAAAAAACACCCTTAAAGCACCATAAAATATCCTATACAACTGGTGCACTACATTTCGAACCTACTGACAGCTTTGTGTGACAACAGAAAAAGAGAGTTAATTTAGTGTCATCTTGAAAAACTGAAGTGTGTATTTAAATTAATACTTAATTTCTGATCTGTTCTTTACACAAAACTATCTTTGAAAACGGCATACAGGTTTAGTTTGGAATAATGAGTATGAATGAGAGAAATAAATGGCTGAACTATTCCATATAATCTGACAAATATTAATTATAATTTAATTATAATTTTAACAAATATAGTTACTTCAATCCTTTTATTATAATACATATAGAATAACACTACAAATTTAGAAAACATTCTGCATAGATTTAATAAATTAGTAGTAAAAAGAAAGCAAAAATCAAAAGCTTTTGAGGATTAAAACATGGTTTTAAATATTAGTGTGCATGATAGTTGAATAAATGTTTGTGAAATTGCGTGTAAACAACATTCAATCATGCAGTGTAAGACTGTGAGTGTTGCCTCTGCTTGCATGTGTGTGTGTGCACTTCACACACACACACACACACACACACAGCAGGCAAACAATGGGCACGGCCGACGTTGCGCATGCACATATAACTCAAACAGCAGACAGAGGAGAAGAGAAGAGTAGAGGGTCTCAAGTTCTCTATCTCAGGCTATAGGCTTCAGCAATGTCTCATGCAAATAAACAAAAAAAAAAAAAACAACACAACTCAAAAATGCCCAGTTGTCTATTTCCCAAGGCATGATGGGAGACCTTTCCCAAGGAGTGATGGTCTTTGGGAAATAACAGAGCAGAGCCCGGCAGAAGGGATATAAGGAAAACTACAGAATGTGATTTTAAAAGCATGGAATCCCGTTTTTTTTACGCCCGAGTGGATTCCTGCTTTCTTTGACCGCTGGGAGTGACAGAATGAGAGAGAAAGGCCAGCGGAGGAGGGGATGGAGTGAGCAAGAGCTCAGATGGAGAGAGAGGCAGCCTGTGAGCTAGCCCTCACCTGGAATCACTGATATAGTTTTGAGTGCTCGTAAAACCCTGAAGGTTCTCAGTGCTGAGACATTGCCCAGATCCACAAATTCTGTTACATATCTGTAGGGAGGGGAGGGGAGGGGGGCACACACACACACACGCACACACGCACAAACACACACACACACGCATGTTAGGACAGGACAGGGTAGCAGAGGGAAACGTCACACAGAGACACACACCTGACTGACACCCGTGTTTACGCGCACACGCATGCGCACGTCTATACACACACGCGCGCACACACATCCCTTACCTGGGATGACTGAGATAGTTTTCAAAGCTCTGAGCACTCTGAAAGTGCGGAGAGCTGACACATTGCCTAGGTTTACAAACTCAGTTACATACCTGTAGAATCAAATAAAGAGTTACAAGTGCACGCACACACTCACTCAGACGCACACTACCGCAACCAACATGAATTCACCAGCTTTCCTTCATCAATGTGTCCAAAACTATCTTAGCACACTCTCATTAACAGTTCAGGAAAAACAGTGCACGGTCTCCTTTTTCTTATGTTTTAATACGGAATAAAAAGCATGAGAAGCATCTGTCTTCAGAGATACTCACGCCATCATAATGACACTAAAGTCCAGCCAGTTCCAGGGGTCTCGCAGGAAAGTGAACTTCCCCACACAGAAGCCCCTTGCCAGGATCTTAATCAGGGACTCGAAGGTGTAGATCCCTGTGAACGTGTACCTGAATGCACACAAACAAAACTTCACCAAAAACAATTACATTGTATGAAATTGAAATAATGAAGTGTTAAAGATCCTATGTAATATGTTATCTTATTTGCTGTGCTGACAAACTTCTTATTGAGAAAGAAAAAAAGTCAGGGCAAGGAATGCTGATGGGCTGAAGTTACATAAAAATATAATAATAATACTAATAATAATAATAAAAAATAATTAGAAAGAATTTCCAAATAAGGATTTTATTTATTAAATTATTTATACATTTCTAATTTTCTAATTTTAAAAGTCCCCCCAAAAAAACTTTCTACTCAGTTTTGTTAGTCAGTTACAGCTATTATGTAAATATATAAATAAGGGGGAGAGGACACAATGTACAGATTACTTTTTTGGACAAAATCATCAATATGTTTAGTTCATTGTCCCGGAAGACAAAGACAATTTTGACAAATTTGTCAAAAGATTAAACTGTAAAATTATGCACAGCTGTGTTAATGATGTGACTTACTCCACATTCTTGGCCCAGTCAGGGGGATTGCTGAGGGTCATGAAGGCGCAGTTGGTCAAGATTGTGCACATGATCACAAAACTGAACATTGTGAGCAGCAGTCAAGGAAAATACACAAAGACACAAACACACACAAATATTGCATGTACACTCACCCAGCTACACCTAATGTCTAGTTCAGCCTCAGACAGCACACCTAAGGTAATTGTCTTTATATTATCAATGCATAAGAGGAAGGAATAATTATTGGATTTACCAAACATTTGCCAGGTGTGTACAGTAGCTTCAAATATTTGCAAGATATTAAAAAAGATTTTTGAGGAACCTCGCAGCAAACAATTCAACTTACAAATTGCATTTTATAAAAAAAAATATTTGAAACTTTTTATTCATTAAGGAATACTGAAGAAAAAAACAGAATCTAAAAAATTTTAAGAAGCAAAACTTTTTTTAAACATCAATAATATGCACCAAATCAGAATATTACAATGATTTCTGAAAGATTATGTCACGAGTAATGGCTTCTGAAAATCCAGCTTTGCCATCACAGGAATAAATTCCATAATTAAAATAGTTAAACAAAAAACACCTGAAACATATTTTTTTTTATACATCTATTTTAAATTGTAATTATATTTTACAATACTACAACTCCACTACTGTGTTTTCGATCAGAGACATTTTTCATCAACATCTTAGGACCCAAACTTTTGAACGTTATACAGTATGTACACTGAACAAAATTATAAACTCAAGACTGCCCACATTCTTCATAAGCTGATCTTAAAGATCTAAGACTTTTTCTATGTACACAAAAGGCCTATTTCTCTCAAATATTGTTCACAAATCTGTCTAAATCTGTGTTAGTGAGCACTTCTCCTTTGTCGAGATAATCCATCCACCTCACAGGCGTGGCATATCAAGATGCTGATTGGACAGCATGATTATTGCACAGGTGTGCCTTAGGCTGGCCGCAATAAAAGCTCACTATAAAATGTGCAGTTTTACTGTATTGGGGGGTCTGAAAACCAGTCAATATCTGTTGTGACCACCATTTTCCTCACGAAGTGCAACACATCTCCTTTGTATAGAGTTGATCAGGTTATTGATTGTGGCCTGTGGAGTGTTGGTCCGCTCCTCTTCAATGGCTGTGTGAAGTTGCTGGATATTGGAAGGAACTGGAACATGCTGTCGTATACACAGATCCAGAGAATCCCAAACATGCTCAGTGGGTGACATGTCCGGTGAGTATGCTGGCCATGCAAGAATGGGATGTTTTCAGCTTCCAGGAATTGTGAACAAATCCTTGCAAAATGGGGCCGTGCATGATCATGCTGCAACATGAGGTGATGATCGTGGATGAATGGCACAACAATGGGCCACAGGATCTCGTCACGGTATCTCTGTGCATTCAAAATTCTATCAATTAAATGCACCTGTGTTCGTTGTCCATAACATATGCCTGCCCATACCATAACCCCACCACCATCAGGGGCCACTCAATCCACAACGTTGATATCAGCAAATCACTCACCCAGACAACGCCATATACACCGTCTGCCATCTGCACTGTACAGTGAAAACCAGGATTCATCCATGAAGGGAACACCTCTCATAAAAATGCCAGACGCCACTGAATGTGAGCATTTGCCACTCAAGTCTGTTACGCCGCGACAAACTGCGGTCAGGTTGAGACCCCGATGAGGATGACGAGCATGCAGATGAGCTTCCCTGAGACGGTTTCTGACAGTTTGTGCAGAAATTCTTTGGTTATGGAAATTGATTGCTGCATCAGCTGTCGGGTGTTTGGTCTCAGATGATCTTGGAGGTGAAGATGCTGGAAGTGGAGGTCCTGGGCTGGTGTGGTTACTCATGGTCTGCAGTTGTGAGGCCAGTTGGATGTACTCCTAAATTCTCTGAAACGCCTTTGGAGAGAAATGGCACACCTGTGCAATAATCATGCTGTCTAATCAGTATCTTGATATGCCACAAACTCACGGATTCGGATTGCGATCTATTCACAGAGGAGGAGTGAGTTCTGTGATCGTACGAACCTGAGAACGCGCTGCTCACGTGACCAGTCACATAATTGTCTGCTGTAAATAAAAGCGTTTTGTGTAAAAAGCATTTAAAATACTTATCATGCAAAATGTATTCTTATTATTCCAAGCATATTTTATCATATATCATTCTATTTATTATTTGATTATTTAAATATCCTGTTTAAAAAGGCAGTCTATAGTTATAATTATGGATTCGGATGCCAATTAAATCGACTAGCCCCTGTAAATGGTGAAAATCACTTATGTCTCCCTGAGAAACAATTACTGTCCGAATAGGGCTTATGACAGATTTGTGAACAATTTTTTAAAGAAATTTTTATGCTTTTTGTGTACATAGAAAAAGTCTTAGATCTTTGAGTTCAGCTCATGAAAAAAGGGGGCAAAAACAAAAGTGTTGCATTTATAATTTTGTTCAGTGTATGTTGGTCAGATTGTCAGATGTTGGGTCCTGTCTAAAAGTTCTATCAAAATAATATGAAGTAGACAAGAATGTATGTTGCAAATGAAAAGTCTGGAGACTAGTCTATATGTTGTTTAGATGCTTACATACATCCATTCAGCTGAAAAAAGGATATGAATGCACCAGGACCTTGATGGAGATTCTCCTCAGTGGATTGAAGGGGCTCAAAATATACAAAGCCGGTGTAGCATTAAAGCGGAATATAGCCTTCCCACGATTCAATACTATAAAGGTCTGAAGCAGAGAAAAAAAAAATTGTGGTTACAGTGCACACAATCTGCGACAATATATTTTCAATCTGTTTCACGAGGTGTTATGTAACTACAGAGAATGATACACATTATAACGCCAGACTGAAGTCCTGCTGGCCATCTAAACGCAAATAACAAGCTTCCATTTTAAAATCTTCTCACACATACTTTTTGGTTGCTGTAGTAGGTGTCCAGGTCCTCCAGCGGGACGGACACAAATTCGGATGGAAGGTCTCCGTAGATAAAGGGCAGGGATTTTCCTGCTTCCAAATCGCTGTTGGGTTTGGGCCCGTTTTCATCATCATCATCAGGCCGTCTCTCGCCTTTGGGCCGTTTTGCCGCCTCCTCTGCGATGCGGCTCTCGATAGCAGCGAGAGACTCGGGCAAGAAGGGCCGGAAGCTGTCAGGTCCGGGTGGAACGAGCAGCTGAGCAGCCATATTGACATCCTGCTCTGGTAGCTGCACCAGCTAATCTCCGCTCACTCTGGGAGCTGAAGGAAGGAAATCACACATTCAGTGCACAGTGGCTGCGATAGGAGATTGATCATTAAAGTGGAAGTCATTCATTTGTATGAATTGAGTCAATCTGTGGCAATTTAAAAGATGAAATAACCACTGTCAGTTTATTTACATGACGATCAGCGTCACAGTGGAGACTTGGGAGAAGATTTCATATTCTAATCATTACCAATAAAGAGGCTGTTAATATCCATGCACTGCCATTAGATGCAGCTTGTGTATGTATGTATGTGTGTGTTTACAGAACTGGGTGGTTGTACCAGCTCTGTATGTTACAGTAGAGCAGCAATGCCTGTGGGTCACCAGGCATAAATAGCCAGTCTGGCGTGCTGCCCTGTGCTGTGGCCAGAGCTGTGAGCACCAAACTGGGCATGTACTCAGAGCAAATCAGTTACATTCCCAGGGGCTCCATGACCCCTATGAATCCCCCATCTTCTTCAAGATTCAGAGTCTCAAAGAATAGAGATGTATATGTAAGACATGGGGGGGAAGAAGGAAGAGATATAGAGATGAAGAAAGCATGAGGGAGGGAAAAAGATGAGTGTGAATATTAAAATGCTCATACTTTGTAGATTGTGGTCAATACTTACAAAATGACAATAACAAATACTGTAATAACTTTTAAATTGTTAAAAAAAATCAATTCGGATATATTTTCAAAATAATTATCAGTTTATTGGGTAGCACAACTGTTTTCAGCGCTGATAATAAGGTTATATGGCACCAAATCTGCATATTAGAATGATTTCTGAAGGATCATGATTTGACACTGAAGACTGGTCTGCTAAAAGTCAGCTTTTCCATCAAAGGAATATATTAATAAAAAATATTTAAAATTGTATTAATATTTCACAAATTCACTGTTTTTATTTTCAAACACATTACAAAATCTTACCAACCCAAACCTCTAAACATTATTAGATGACAGTATGTGATACTGGATTCTGATTTGTCAATCACAGAATTCTAATGGTCTAATGGCATAACTGACTAATTTCCTACATTGCTTTTTTTCTCTCTCACATAATTTCAAGTCAAATCAATATTTTATGTTCATTTATTTATTTGCTGTGTAACACACTCTGTTCCACAGAACTCGCTTGAATCCAAAATTCAGTTTTCGTTTCTAGGATTTTCTAGAACTAGGATTTCTTTTTACACAAACAACAGTTGACACTGCTCCAAACCACCCACGATGCAAAACCTTAGTCCTCATCCAACTGGAAAGGCATAATAGTAGTTTCACCAAGCAAACTGAAAAATCAGTAGTCTCTTTTTTAACTTACTGTAATAAGTAGTATCTTTTAAACTCACTGGATCCTGCAGATCATGTCCGCCTTTAATGAATGAAGATGAAAACATTTTCAAAACTGAGACTGTGACCAAATAAAATCTGTTATTCACTCTTTCCTTTTCCACAAATAACTACCAATTTGAAAAGCAGCGATGAAAAAAATGTTGCAGATTTTGGAAAGACATCCTTGAAAACTGCATGAAAATTACATTATGGAATCTTATCAAAAATAAAATAAAATAAATCAATGCTTAAGAAGATATATTGATATTAAAATTAAATTCATGCATTTAGCAGACGCGACTTACAGTGCATTCAGGCTATCAATTTTTACCTGTCATGTGTTCCCAGGGAATTGAACCCCCAACCTTGTGTTGATAGCGCAACGCTCTACCAATTGAGCTACAGGAACACTGTATATGTGTAAATAACCCCAAAACATGCTGAAAATGTACTTACCCTTAGGTGTTTTTTTATCAGAACAGATTTGGAGAAATTTAGCATTACATCACTTGCTCACCAGTGGATTATCTGCAGTAAATGGGTGCCATCAGAATTAGAGTTCAAACAGCTGATAAAAAAACATTGCAATCCATAAGCAATCACCATGACTCCAGCCCATCAATTACCATCTTATAAAGTGAAAGGCTGTGTGTTTATCTAATAAAACAAAACTTCATTATTGAGGTGTTTTGGCCAAAGCTCCACAATGACATGCATAATGATTCTTAAGAATGCTTCCTCCATTGAGAATAACTCTTCATCCAGTGAAAAAGTCCATCCCATTATCTTCTCACTTCACTGATATATTTCTTTACAGCTTTTTTGGACCATTTTCGCTGCTTGGTCTATGCAAATTTCTCTCCTGATTCAGACAAAAATACTTTTTATCTGATTACGTATCAGCAATATTACGACTATTACTACTTTAGCTGGAAGCAAATGTTTTTATTCTTAATGACATATATGTTTTTTTATTACAAACTCACAGCTTTTCAAATCACTAGAAGATAAATGATGGACTGGAGAAGTGTGGATTTTTATCAGCTGTTTCAACTCTCATTCGGCACCCATTCACTGTAGAGGATCCTAGGTAGATGGATCGTAGGATGCTCAAATTTACCTAATCTTTTCTGATGAAGAAACAAACTCATCAGAATCTTGGATGGCGTGAGGGTGATAAATTTTTTTTTTTTTTTTACCAGACTTAAATTTTTGGGTGATCTACAGGTTTCTTTTAAGACTCAATTTCTTGGTGCAATGACCAAGTTTGAGTTACATTAAACTGAAAAGTGCAGTTTTTCTATGCAGAGCTCCTGCTAACAAGGTCTTATAGACAAAATCTTCCTGGGTGCCCTGGTCTGCTTTGGGCTACATTTCAGTGTGCAACTGTGACTAATATTCAGCAAGCAATTGTTTGTGTGCATGTGGGTCTGTGAGTGAGCACTGTGAGCTGTCTCTCTGTGCCACCACCCAGTCTGTTCATCCTGTTCCCTCTGAGGACATCATAGGTAAAAAAAACAACTCCCTCATCCATGCATCCACCCATCCACGTACTCATCCACTGATCCACTTATTCAACCCCCTCCAAAAATGAGCCAAGCCTCTGGGGTGCCATTACTCCCAGCCCTGCCCTAATGCACACCTTTCTCCAGGGTCAAACCAAACCTCTGAGAGGAGGTGGGGGGCACTGGCACAATTTAAATATACAGTTGGTACTCCTGGGTAAAATCAGGGTTGCTACTACTCACCATTTTAATGAGCTGTCAAAAATCAGACAAATGCTTCCTCCAGTACCATGATAACGCTTGCAGATATTTCAGATAGTTCAGATATACTGCCATTACCATGAAGAAAATGTGTATCTTTCAGACTTGATCAAAAAAATTCTAAACTAGCACACACATCAGAACAAAACATGTCACTTTCGTGGATCCTGCATGCTACTTCATGTTCCTATGATACTGAAACATCCTGACAGTATGTCACTCAGGAAGGTAGATTAAAATATTCCAGGCCAACTCTACGCATCCAAAATGTGCCAGAATTTGCCATCAAACCTTTCCCTCAACTGTCAAACAGTCATGCATACATATTCAGACACTATATGCGTTTTAAAGATGATTTCTGGCAGATGTGGAGGAAGTGACACTTTACATTCACAAAGCATCTAATCTCAAAACTTGACATTTCCTAACAAAGCTGTGGCTGTTTTCTAATCAAGAATTTATACATTTTCCTCAACCCAACGTTAGAATCGTTCTGCTCCGTCGTGGATAACAGGGATTCGCAACAGCTGCTCTCCATGGTGCTGAAACACAGGTGCGCGCGCTTCCGCCTGGGCTCAGCTCAGGTCATCCGCCACGCGCTTCCTCCAGCGCGTCACATTCGCGTGTTATTCTTAATGCCAGTTTTTCAGACACATTGGCGCTTACGTGTTTAACACGAATGATTCAGTGAATTAAATAACAGCAATTAACAATGAAAGGATATTAACATAAATACAGAAATTCATAATTCATAAATAAGTTTTCAGTAGGTACATGTTGTTCCTTAGGATTTCACTTATTGATTTATATTATTATGTAGTATAACAACAATACTATTAAAGAATGCACACTGTAAACAACAGCCCAAGACAACGTTCAAAATGGACCAATGTTAATTTTGGCGTTTTCTTATAAGTACCGTTTCAACAAGTAATATATCCGAGGACCTCTTAAGATCCAAATACATGATTCCAGTCGACGGATGATGTTTATCACGATTGTTATGTTAGGCACTGTGTGGCGACAGAAGCCCAAGGTGATTTTGAAGGTCCTACCTTTATAGATGAGGATTCATCTCGAGCGCAGGGGCGAAGCAGCTGTCGCCATGTTGATGTCTCCGGCTATTTCCAATCCGCAGGCTCGAGGTCCACCCAAACCGCAACCAACTCCGTATATGACACCATTTACACGGCCATATCTAGAGCTTTATGTCAAAAAATAAACACCGCCCGAGGCTACAACAGCTCTACATTTTCACCAGTGACTACACCGACTGGAGAACCGAGATTTATGTAATTCCACGTAACGAGAAACCCACCCAAAGGGTTAAACGGTGTCTAGGCGACAGAGAAAACGTCTCTGGGCGTGCCTTTTTTTTCAATGACCAAAAATGTCTCCAACGTAAATGAGTTTTAGAGGCATAAAGGGTAGCATTAACACCACAAATTGGCACGTTTTGGCGTCCTCGGATTGTGTTTTTCAACCCCTTCTCGTGTACCGACAGTGTGCGACGGTGGGTGGGTGTGGAAATGTGAGGGAAGGAAGGGGTCGCGATTGCTCTTTTCAATGACAATCATTATCAATATAATTAACATGCTATGTGGAAATATTGGGACGTCCTCAAAACAAGAGTTGTCGTTCTGTTAACCTTAAAACAGTCGACCCCAGTCCTTCGTTCAAACAGCATCTCCCTAATTTTGATAGATCAGCCAAATTCAGCACCACCATCATCATCTCCATAGGCAACAAGCGGAGAGAAACCCAAACATCTGTCCAGTTTTTTTATATTCACTAATCCTTTGTAAAATCCCTGATATGTCTAAAAGCGATAATGCCAGCGATCCAAATCCCGTTTAAACTCGTTATAAGTGCCTGGATGATCCGAATTACTGTGCAAACATATGTCTCAGCCTCCGTGATTTTTATATAGATACGATCAATTATTTTGTTTCACGTCAATTGATCATAATCCCATTCGGTTTGATGTTGAGCAGCCAGAGGATGACCTTTAAATGAATGCATCATCATATTCTTTATTTTCCTAAAGGACATGCCTAATCACCCAGCTGTCTTTTCACAAACAAATACTTATTTTGAGATAAATATATAGGCCTATGTATTGGCTATCAGTGTTACAACACTATTTTCACGATCTTTTCGGTCGTAATAGCATATGAGGGATTATAAACCAAAAACGTGATTTTCTTTTGCCAGGCCTTTCTAGACGTTTCTGAATTGATATTTTACTCACCATAGCAATGCCTGTCAGGCTCAAACCTGGATGACGGTAATTTCCAATAACTTCGTTTTTATCGTTAGTTCCGCCTATTGTGTTTTTCTCCCACTTAAAAACGATTGTTGTCAAACAGATGGAGAAGACACGGCGATGTTTTTATCCAGTGAAAGGTGCTCTCAGCTGTCGTTTGTCTCCCCAAATATCACGGATGATAGTCGCTTCCGGTTATCGGTTGCTTGGGTGGTGGGAGTGACGCGTGCGCGAGCCTCACGACTCGACTCCAGACCCGCACGTGAGGCCCCGGCCGACCACCGTTAAGAAAACACCGAGGTTAGACGCAGTTTCACTGTGAAGAAATGTCAACTTTTGTCAAGCTTCTTGATCTTCTTTTTTTAAATTGGTTACGTCATAGGCATTTTACAGGTAGGCTAGTATCTGTGGCATCAATGGTTAATTCACAGTTTTTGTTGAGAAAAAAATAATAATTTTAATTAGAGGAAATTAAGCTATTACTCTAACAATTATTATTTTGTTAAAAAGTTAAAAACTTTCTAGAGCAGGCCTAATAGTTTTTGCTCCAAACTAAAATGTGTTTTGAACGTACATAGCATTTTTGCATATTATCTTTCACATTATTGTTCCTCCAGAAATTACTTTATTGTTCACATTGGTTTAACTATTTACATTTCAAAAGGGTATAATAGGGCATTTAAATAGCAGGGTATGGCATGTTGTCACAAAAGATTAAGGTGGTTTGAGTGCACTGTAAAAAAAAAAAAAAAGTCTTGACTTAGTCAGGTCAGAATAATGCTCAATAGCTTTTTGTAACCTTTTGATGTGCCTATGCAAAAATGTACAGCTATACTTAAAATTTACTTAAGCATTGATAAACATTTCCTGGGAAATATTATCTGCATTAAAAGTTTGATAACTAGCTCTGGACTTTCCTGTGTTTCTTTGCTTGAAATGTCAACAGAAATGTCCAATACTTTAATTAACAGTACTTTTAAAAAGATATAAAAACTTTTCAGATGTTATTTTTTTAACATTTTATTTGAATTGTTAGTTAAAATGCTATTGTTAATATTAATATTTAGTTGATAACACATGCCTTTCAAGACCAGCACAATGAAAACCAAGATTTAATTTTATACTTAACATTTACATTAAACCTTCTATATCTAAAGTTATATCATCTGTTACTGTTTTACACTTTATTTTGTAAATTGGCCTACAACATTGTGTCCAATGTTTTCATGCAAATAAGTGATAAAGGGAAGAACTGGGAAGAATAAACTATAGAACAAATTACCCTAAATAAACCATAAAAAATTTAACACATTTGTATTGGCCACAGAAGGAAAGTCTATGTTCTATCTGTGGACAAACAGTTTCAAAAAAGATTAAATGGGATAAAAATTATTTCCTGTTTCTCTGCATATAGGACTGTATTTTACTTTCGAACATCTATTGCTGCGTTTCCCGAAAACTTCTTAACTCTATGTCATTCGTAAGTTATACCTTGACGTTAATATGTGTTTCCCAAAACTTTCTTAGTTAAATATACCTATATCTGTAAGTCATTTATTCGGAAGGTTAGTCTGGACCACTCTTAGCTACACCTTTTCACTGTTCACAGTTCATTTCTGCTAGTGGCCACCACTTTGCAAAATGCTTCTTCACATTTCAGTCAACACAATATTAATTCTGTGGCAAGAAAAAGTGCAGAACTAAAGAAATATTACAATTATAAAATTGTAAACAATTAGTATTCAATTAATTGAAGCGTTTTTTATGCAAAGAATAAAAACTGTCATTACTGATGGTTGTTAGTTTTTCCATTAAAATATACAAAGGCACATCGGCTGGCAAACTATTAGGCAGCACATAATTAGGAGTCTATTTAAAGGGAATGAATGTGATGGGCAGTTTAGTCAAACCATGGAAGCGAGACAGTGAATAGTTGTCCTAAATCAAAGACGTCTGCATCTGTAGAGCCTGTTAGTGTATGTGCTTTGCTTTCATAATAGTGTCAGAATAGTTACCATGTCAAAAGAAACTATTCTACAAAAAAATTGCCTGCCATGGTAGCAAATTCAGCAGCTTTTACATCTTGTTGGTCCAACTTTGTTGAGATAAACTTGACGGAGCTACTTAAAGCCCCGAAACTGAGCTGCTGGCAGCTCTCCATTTTTATGCTGTGGGGAGTTTTCTGGAGGTGGTTGGGGATGGATATTGGCTGAGCAAGACCTTGGTGGGGTGATGCATTCACTGATCACATTCTGCTCCATCACACCACCAATTATATTATATTATATTCACCAGGCACAAAGTGATGGAGGCACATCAAGGCTTCCATGCCATTGCGGGTGTTCCGTGAGTAATTGGCCAGGTGGACAGGACACTTATCCCCATCTCCAACCCATCAGCACTCGACCAGGCCTTCATAATATATATGGACATGATAATATAAATGACAAAAGCAAGCGAAGCCAAACACCCAGTTAATGTACCTGGTTAAGGTAGAATAGTTTTGCACACTTGCAAACTTAAACGCACACGCACACACACAAACACACACACACACACACACACACACACATATACTCAACTTCTACTTTATTAGTTACACCTGTTTAATTGCTTGGTAACACAAATTGCTAATCAGTCAATCACATGGCAGCAACTCAATACACTTAGGCGTGGTGAAGACGATTTGCTGAAGTTCAAACTGAGCATCAGAATAGGGAAGAAAGGGAATTTAAGTGACTTTGAACGTGGAATGGTTGTTAGTGCCAGACGGGCTGGTCTGAGTATATATCTACTGGGATTTTCACACACAGGGTTTACATAGAATGGTCTGAAAAAGAGAAAATATCCATAGTTGTATGGAAGAAAATGCCTTGTTGGTGTTAGAGGTGGGGTCAGAGAATGGGCAGACTGGTTAGAGATGATAGAAAGGCAACAGTAACTCAAATAATTACTTGTTACTACCAAGATATACAGACTACCATCTCTGAACGCACAACATGTCGAACCCTGAAGCAGATGGGCTACAGCAGCAAAAGACCACACCAGGTGCTGCTCCTGTCAGCTCAACGGAGGCTACAATTTGCACAGGCTCACCAAAATTTGACAATATACTTCCAGCAGGATAATGCACCATGTCACAAAGCTCAAATAATCTCAGACTGGTTTCTTGAACATGACAATGAGTTCAATTTACTTTATTTAAATGGCCTCCACAGTCACCAGATCTCAGTCCAATAGAGCAGCTTTGGGATGTGGTGGAACGGAGATTCGCATCATGTATGCACAGCCGACAAATCTGCAGCAACTGCGTGATGCTATCATGTCAGTATGGAACAAAATATCTGAGGAATTTTTCTAACACCTTGTTCAATCTATGTCATGAAGAATTATGGCAGTTCTGAAGGCAAAAGGGGGTCCAACCCGGTACTAGCAAGGTGCACCTAATAAAGTGGCCAGTGAGTGTATATATATATATATATATATATATATATATATATATATATATATATGTGTGTGTGTGTGTGTGTGTGTGTGATATACAAGGTTGCATTTAGTTTGCAGTTTGGATTATTTTATAAATGCAGTGAACCCTGATGATTTCTAATATTATCAAATTTATATTTCACTTCATCACTTCACTTTACCCACTCTGTAACGCAGTGAAGGATCTCCTGTAAATGCTGTACAATTGATTCCCGAGCCAACAATATCAACCTATTCAGCACCGGTGAGCGTGACTTCACCAAGTACAACATGTTCCTGGATCAACATCCTTGTTGATCCTGGAACAACATTCCAGTCAACCAATCACAACTGAGATATAACTTTTCAGGAAATATCTGTTTTAGGCTTACAATCAGGGTAAGTTGCTTCCACACCCTTGTTAATCAGCTATCATTTCCAACTGATTTTAGGAATAAATTATGGGTAGGGTTAGGTTTATGGGTAGTGATTGGCTTAAATCTATGTTTTTGGACAATAATGTTGATCCAGGATCATCAAAAGATCCAGGAACATGTCTTGGCAAAATCACAGCGACCATTCAGCACCACCGCCATGAACAGCACCTAATAACATCACACATAAAAATGTTTACCTTAAGCAACCTCCTAAGGTATAGTTCGGGGAACACTCCTAGGAAAGGCATACCCCTAGTTAAGGTGTACCTATAGAGTCTTCGTAGCACGCTAAGAGACACTGTTATCGGGGAAAGCAGCCCAGGACTGTACAAGTTCAGTAAATACTATCGTGTTATTGTATAGGGATTGAGGCCGTTCGTTTCTCAAATTATCCAGACATGGTCAAAATGAATAATCCTTATCCATGCTTGAAAGAGGCTGATGGCTAGCACTGCACCTGAGGCATGGGAGAGGCGCGCTGCTCCAAACAAAGCGTGTGCGCCCTCTGCTGGCGACAGGGCGGCGTTTCTAACGACACCTTCACTATCACACGGAACTATGGAAGGCCAAAAGGGTCAAATTCACGTGAATTTTAACGCGTCAACAACACGTTAAATACGTGTATTTCACGCGTAAACAACACGTGTTTAACACGTTAAATACGTGTTGTTTACGTGTTAAAAATCAGCGCGTATTTAACGTGTATTTAACGTGTATTTCACGTGTTAAATACACGTGAAGTACACGTGAAGTACGCGTTAAAAATCAGTTTGAACGGGTCAATGTCATTGGCTGCTGAGGACTTGGGTCAAACCACTTCTGTGAGCTTAGAGGGGTGTAACATTCACAGACAGGCAACCATCATTTAACATGCTATAGATCAGCTTATTCAGCCTTATTATTTAGTCTTTTTTGTATAGACTATAGAAATAATATAATTTAATTGTAGTTTTATGAAATATTTATCTTTTAATAAATATTAATTAACATTTTGTGGTGATAGTATAATGTTTATAAAAGTTACAGTATTTTGTAATGAAACAGGACTTTTTGTTTAGCTCTTGACTCGCCAAAATATACTATTTAAATACTGTTGCTTTCTGAGTGCCATATACAAAAATACCAACTCATAACTCCACGAATATAGCAAGGAGAGTCAAAAGTTATAGTCTGAATCTACTGTGACGATCCAAGGGGATGTAGTATTTTATTTTGCCCAGCAGGTGTCATGGGGTAACACTTTTTGTGTCTTTAGGTTAAGTGCTGTGATGCAGGTGTGGAAAATTGATTGTGATTAACAATGCTGCCTATAAGATGCTGGCTTTCTTACCCTTTGGAGGGAAGGAGATTGGGGCTTGGTCTCTGCTGGTCTTGCTGTTTGGTGGTCAGGCGGACTTTCTCACGCTCTCCAGTCCAAGGCTTGATGTTGTGTTTTTGTATCTTTATATTTTTTATGTTTTACCTCAATGTAGTTATGTCTGTTTTCTGATTAAAACACATATTTGTGCAAATTTGATTATGTTGTATGGACTCTCTATTCATGTTGCTACTCCTTGATCCAAGGGGTTGTAACACTACGTTCTGTGAAAATGTTTAATAGAGCTCTCCAACTGATTCATGGGTTTAGGTATTATTTACATATGAAAGATCGTAATGGATTGTTTTGATTTTGGACTCATTTCAATCTTGAGAATCTGCTGTAAATAATGGTATGCCATTTTTCACAATCAGAGCATGTTTCATGAAGTTATAAAGGTAAAACCATGAGAATATTGCAGCATGTGCGCATTTTGAGTTTTTTTTTTTTTTTTTTTTTGTTATAATTCGATGACGAATATCTTCAAATCTAAATGACAGATTATTGTATAATTGGGCTCATTTTAATCGAGAGAATTTTAAATTTTCCAATATTATTAAAATAACTAAATTACTAGTAACTACTTACTGCTCAACTCTGACTTTCAGTAAATAAAATATATATTTGCACATTCTCCTGCTGAGAAATAACTGACAAAAATGTAAGAAAAAATATAGTGTTCAAGATAAATTATTTATATCCATCTTATTTGATATTCAATATCTCCGGACATACATACGTTTAGTTAAAGTATCGGTTTCAAATGTTTTGTGATAGTATAAGACTTAAGTTAGCATCGAGCATTAACATTTGTGTGGGGGAAATAGTTACAATGGAGGTAAGCAATCAATTCAGGTTTAAGATACAAACCATTGAAATCAATATCTGTCTTTAGAAAACAATCATCTTAGGAATCAACAGCTTTTATTGTGCTTACATTTACAGCTATCGCCAAGCAGGTGGCACTTATTGAAACCTCTTTTTTTGTTCAGCAATTCTGCATTTTTTGTTCAGCGATGCACTCATCAGACAATCAGTAATTAGGTACACAGGTGATGTTATAAGACTAGGGTCAGGACAACAGAAGTATTCTACTGCTACCACCGTCAACCCCCCCCCCCCCCCACCCAACACATCAATATTACTAATCATATTTTTCAAACTGCTGAATTAAAATCAATAAAAAATAGAAATCATTTGAAAGCTTAGAGTCTGAGCATTACAATGCATATATCATGTTGATCAACTCCAAAATAGTTGTAGCCTAAAAGATTAACTAACAATCTGGTCAACATAATGTATTTGAAGCACATTTCTACAAGAAAGGTAACTAACTGAAAAAGTTTTGGTGCTTAAAGTGTTTCACTGAGGTGAAATTTAAACCTAAAACATCTCAAGATATATGAAATAAAAAGAAAATCTAAATTAAGGTTTTAAGGGCTTCAAACTGAACATATCACTGCAGTCACATGCCCCTCAGATGGACAATTCCTGTAGTTTGGCCTTCTTGATCTTTGGCCTTTGCTAATCCAGCTGGCCACACTCTCTCTAGCATCAAAATCTTCCAGACTTGGCCTCCTACACTGATTCTTATCAGATCTTCCACTGTGTCTGAACAAAATGGGACAAATCAGACAAACCTGTCTGATTTAAACAGGTGAACAGTCCCTAAACAGCTTACACTTATTGTATCAGCTATTAAAATAGTTCAGTTTTATATGTAATAGCAAAGTGATTATATTTTGTTAATATAATATATTTTATTAAGTTAAGTTAGAAAAGCATTTGGAGCATTTTATGTTTGTTAAATATAAGTTTTAGTTTTTTTTTAAGTACAGACAGTGAGCCTATGTTTGATCAATTTAGCCTTCTCAAATCATCACGACTTGCCTAAAATAAAATCTATAGATATAAAACTGTTGAAGCATATGACAGTGTTTGTTAGACCCAGATAAATGTAAGCTATCCAATCATTTGTGAGGAGATGCTTCAGGACAGGGAGACGGCAGCATGATCACTTGCAATTTTTTCCTTGGATATGCCATCATTTTTGCTCATAAAAGGTAAAAGTAATACATTATTCGTAACTGTACTCGAGGGGTTCCCCTTGAATGGCTCCTTGCACCGGTGCGACCTCAGAGTTTTTTTTAGTCGCACCATTGAGAAATTGTTTGAGGCTTTGAATAAACTAGAGCGAGTTTTGTACAAGAAGTCAACCCCAGACCCATATAATAATAATAATAGGCCTATTGATGTCACCGTTTTACTTGTAACTTCATAAAACAAGATTATGCACCAGCATTTAGAGTATATTCTCCTGATTAAAAGAGCCCAAAACTATCTGTCATTTATATCTAAAGATTTTCCTCATAAATTTATGACGCACATAAAACTGCACAGAGAGCATGTAGTTTAGCCAAAAATCTATGGTAGCTGTCATGTAGGCTTTCCATTGATAACTTCATGAAAAAAGCATAGGCTATATCATAAAAAAGACAAGTCACTATTTGCAGATTAAACACTGTCGAAACTCACCATAAAACATCATTTAGATCTAAATATATATTTCATAAAGATATAACACATAGAAAAAAAACTAAGGTAATATATCTTAGAAAAAAAAAGAAAAAAAAAAAATCAGAGGTTTCAGTCCCGTGCCACTTTACCTCTTAACTTCACCAAACATGCATAGATCCTTTGATCAGATCGAAAGATTTCGTTCATAGAGCTGTGACACATGAAAGCAGACTGGCGCACTGAGGCTGCAAAGAAAAACAGCTCGATACTTCACGTTTTGTTTTCTTTCATAGCTTCAAGAATCATGCATAGACCATTATTTTCAGAAAATTATCCCAATTAAAATGAGCCCAGAGATACTGTAATCCATGGATGAGATCCAAATATATTGCTATAACAAATAAAACCCAACAGGAATAGCACAACAAATAACTTAAGTTTCACTTTGCGCTTTTATTAATAACTTCATGAAACATTCATAGTAAATCATGCAAAATCATGTCATTTTTTCAGAAAATTCTCCAGATTAAAAGGAGCTCAAATTCATGGTAATTTGTTCACTTGATCTAAATATATTACTTACGATATTATCACACACATGGAACCATTCAATTGAGAAAAAAACATAGGTTACATTTCCATTCATAACTTAATGAAACATGCATAGCACGTGGAAAATTTTAAATTCTCTCGATTAAAATGAGCCCAATTATACAATAATCTGTCATTTAGATTTGAAGATATTCGTCATCGAATTATAACAAAAAAAAAAAAAAAAAACTCAAAATGCGCACATGCTGCAATATTCTCATGGTTTTACCTTTATAACTTCATGAAACATGCTCTGATTGTGAAAAATGGCATACCATTATTTACAGCAGATTCTCAAGATTGAAATGAGTCCAAAATCAAAACAATCCATTACGATCTTTCATATGTAAATAATACCTAAACCCATGAATCAGTTGGAGAGCTCTATTAAACATTTTCACAGAACGTAGTGTTACAACCCCTTGGATCAAGGAGTAGCAACATGAATAGAGAGTCCATACAACATAATCAAATTTGCACAAATATGTGTTTTAATCGGAAAACAGACATAACTATTGAGGTAAAACATAAAAAATATAAAGATACAAAAACACAACATCAAGCCTTGGACTGGAGAGCGTGAGAAAGTCCGCCTGACCACCAAACAGCAAGACCAGCAGAGACCAAGACCCAATCTCCTTCCCTCCAAAGGGTAAGAAAGCCAGCATCTTATAGGCAGCATTGTTAATCACAATCAATTTTCCACACCTGCATCACAGCACTTAACCTAAAGACACAAAAAGTGTTACCCCATGACACCTGCTGGGCAAAATAAAATACTACATCCCCTTGGATCGTCACAGTAGATTCAGACTATAACTTTTGACTCTCCTTGCTATATTCGTGGAGTTATGAGTTGGTATTTTTGTGTATGGCACTCAGAAAGCAACAGTATTTAAATAGTATATTTTGGCGAGTCAAGAGCTAAACAAAAAGTCCTGTTTCATTACAAAATACTGTAACTTTTATAAACATTATACTATCAACACAAAATTTTAATTAATATTTATTAAAAAATAAATATTTCATAAAACTGCAATTTAAATATATTATTTCTATAGGCTATACAAAAAAGACTAAATAATAAGGCTGAATAAGCTGATCTATAGCATGTTAAATGATGGTTGCCTGTCTGTGAATGTTACACCCCTCTAAGCTCACAGAAGTGGTTTGACCCAAGTCCTCAGCAGCCAATGACATTGACCCGTTCAAACTGATTTTTAACGCGTACTTCACGTGTACTTCACGTGTATTTAACACGTGAAATACACGTTAAATACACGTTAAATACGCGCTGATTTTTAACACGTAAACAACACGTATTTAACGCGTTAAATACGTGTTGTTTACGCGTGAAATACACGTATTTAACGTGTTGTTGACGCGTTAAAGTTCACGTGAATTTGACCCTTTTGGCCTTCCATACGGAACTGAGTTCATTAATTACTAAGAAACTTTGCGCGTTCTCTTCGATTGTTTATTACATGTTTAGTATGGATGAGTGCACTTTCTTAAAAATACACTCTCAGAACAGATCAGTGATTTACTGCGTTACAGCGGCTGTTGTGTTCCAGCGCATCGCGCCTCCGCAGGGCTCGTGGTGATGCATGACGCATCGCGCTGGTTTTGACATTCACTGAGCTTCCCTCATTAAGCGCTCTCGCCCGCGGGTTGTCATCGAGGCATAGGGCGTACTGAAAGATCATCAGCCCGCCGAGCGAACAGAATACGGGTAAAATATCAATGGACCAGCTGGCTATGACAGAAGTGTTTACCTTGCAGACCGGATGAATAACCCGATAAATAGCCTGGGCTACGTTCAGCGAAAGGGTCCTGCGTTCCTCAGACACAGTCGCCTGGACAAACGATGGATTTATTTAAGAAATAGACATTTAGATGAACGTTAAACGTTTAAAAAGCCAGCCCTGTCCTGCAGATTTGCTTTATTCAGCATCAAGATCAGGGCAGGCCCTTTCTTTAGGAGCATGCTTCACAACTCCTCGTCCAAGTTCTTGACTATTGCAATGCTCTCTTGACAGATCTTCCAGCCAGTTCTATCAATCCTTTACAATTAATCCAGAAGAGGCAGCAAGATTAATTTTTAATTAGCCAAAAAGTTGCCACCTCAAAACACAAAATCACTTTCACTGACTTTTAACAAATTAAATGTTCCCTCCTGGTGGAATGACCTGCCCAACTCAATCAGGGCAGCTGATTCCTTAGCCATCATAGAATCAGCTAAAATCACATCTCTTCTACCATTTTTCGACCATCTAAAACTAGCAGTCTTTATTTTCTCTGTTCTTTAAAAATAACTTTCACTCTATTCATTTACTGCTTGTTTTCTAATAAATACATATTAAAAACTAGCTTTTCTAAACTTTTTTTATTCTATCTGTTTTCTTTTTATTTATTATACAACTAACAAAAGCAAAAAAGCTTTCTCTATTCTTTTTCTATATTTTTTTTCTATTTCTAAACTATGAAATTCCAGATGATTTGTAGTGGAAAAACTGTAAAAGGACATATTTGTAACAATTTAGTTTTCTTGTTTTTGTTTTCAATAACGTAAGTTAGGGTGTTTGTGTAAAATGTTCTGTTATTAAGTTAATGTTTATTTCATCATTGTCACATGTGTCGTGTCATTGTCTCTGTGGTCCTATGCACTGTCAATACACAAGTATTGGCCATATTTTATGGACAGTCCACTTACGTGGAACTGAACTATCATGTGACTTTCTGTTTTGCTTTATTATGGTGGCTATCTGTATATTTTAATGTTATAATAAGATATAAGTTTTGAAATATACAGGCATTCCATAATACTGGAAATTTTGCCACAATATTTTTATAGTGAATTTCTGGCAACCACAGCTGCCATGTTTTTACAGTACTGGGATGTAAAATTGCTCTAAGTTAAAGAATCACCCTTAAATGACCTAAAACATTAAGTGCTGTAAATGCAAATTGACTTGAGATTCATCAAATTCATATTTGCACCAATGAAAATTACAGCATCATATTTTTTCTTAGGATTAAAAAGGTGAATATTTGCTAATAAATAAAATACCCTCAAATATAAATAGCCTAGTCCACAGCACAGTTACATTAGCACTTAAGTGTGGCAGTACATGCCTTCATTAGAACGGCTCTGCTGAATATCTCTACTCACCCACTGACACTAAACACACACAAGTTCATGAATATCTCTTCAGATGCCAAAATAAGCACATGACCAGAAAGGCAAACAGACAGATGAGAAAAGATTCAAGGTCTGACTTTTCTGTGTGGAGCTGGCCGCTGGTCAGAGGATGTGTGAAATAAACAGTCTACTGAGAGATGGCATTGTGACCCGCTGCGAGGGGAATGAGGTCATGTTATCAACCTGAAATGTAAACACATGGACACACAAGGCTATATTTGTGCATCTTTCTTTGTGTGTGTGTGCTCCTTTGATGTAATGAACTCTCACTCCTTTAACTGACTAAAGCATTTTTGTAGCATACAAAATATTCCTTGACAGTGTTCTTCAGGGTTGTGGAGACTAGAAACCTCTGTAGTGCTTACAGATATGCCAAAAAGTTTTCCTGTTGTATGAAAGTGATGAATTACTGCACTTCTGTGTGGCTCTACTGAGCAAGCAAAATGTGTTGAAATGAATCAACGACTTGCAGCTGACTCTTTTGCACACTCTGAGACAACAGACAACCACTATAAGCTGATTACTCCTCCATCATGTGATTGGCCACCAGTTCTTGAAGATTGCTAGAGCATTAGCACAAGTAAGCACAAGTAGATTGATTTATTCATGACCACATAGACTACCATCTTTCTCTCACATTTTCTCTCAGGATTTAAGACCTTATTTACTGACCAAAATCACTAGCAACCACATTCACTTATTAACAAATATTTACCTTTCCTATATTGCGCCTTAAAAAAATGTGAAATGTAGTTGAGTAAAATCTAAGTTATGTCAACTCATTAGCCTTAAAACAGAATGTTACATGACTGTCTTTCTTTCTCACGCGCGCGCGCGCGCGCACACACACACACACAAACACACACAGGAAACAGATTTGTTGATGTCACAGTACTGGGCATGTCCATAAGGTAGGCTACCACTGACAACACTAGAGGATTACCAAAGCTTGTCTTCGCATCTACTTGTTTCTTTGCTCGTTTCGTCCTCCTTTTGTTTTTAAACGGCTGTTGTCGGAATAACCCCTTAAAGAGGACTGAAGATAGGTAAAGTAAGGATTTGAATACGATACAGGTGCCAAACATTGCGTAATTGTGTCCAAAACTTTATTCGGTAAGAAGTAAAAGCACTTAAGTTAATCCTGCTGCGATGTAACTTACCTTTTAAGATCGTTGTGAATGTATCGTTAGTCTGAAAATTACAATTTGTGAACAAACGAAAAGTTCAATTAGCAGATGGGTTAAATGTCTGTGTATTTCTGATTGCCCTTACTGAGCAATGGTTGGCCATGGTCGGTAAATGCGCACCAGGTGCACGTGCGTTTGGAGTTTTATTAGGAGTGTGTTGAGTTTATTCTCGTGGGAAATACGCGTGGCTTGATCTGCGTTTCTCCGCTTTGCACCGATGATCAGCGGCGGGGAGGCGTGAAAGAACTCACGCCCAGATATGATAAACGTGACGCTCCAGCAAACGAGCACCACACACCCAAAGGCGTTGGCTCAGCTGTATTTTTAATTTTCGTCACTTTCAGAATAGATATTTATTTATTAAAGTAAATTTTCAGTCATTTTGTTTCATTCCAGTTTGGAGTTTATAGTGATTTGGACGAGATTTTGTTTTGGTATGTATCAGCGGACACTGTGTAAAAAAACTCCACGCTGTTATCAAAATTTAGAACATACCCTAAAAACCTTGATTTGTGTGATTGCGTTTTTAGCATCAATTGAACATGTTAATATTAATGTTAAATTAATAAAAAAAAATTAGTTAAATATTTGGATTAAATAAAAGAAAAATACTGCAGTATTAGTAACAAGGTTGAAATTTTTAAGCTGGGCAATCTAGTTTGGCGCCAAATATTGATTTGTAGAAAATGAATTGTTTCCTTTTCTTGTTTGGTTTGATGATTGTTAAATTAACACAATTTATGTCAAAATATACAATACAGTTACTTACACCACCTTAAAAAAACGTTTTAAGGCTGCATTTATTTTATGTAAAATAAAGTAAAACTTTAATTATGAAATATTAACATTTTAAAATATGATTTCTATTTTAATATATTTTTAAATGTAACTTATTCTTTTGATGGAAAGGATGAACTTTTTTTAGCAGCCAGTCTTTGATATTTTTTCAATTTGATTTAATGCATCCTTGCTGAATAAAAGTTTTCATTTCAGTAAATTGATTACCAAGAAAATCTCGATACTTTTGAGCAGTGATGTATAAATAAGGAATGATTTACTTTTGTGCTCTGTTGGAGATTGTGAGAAAGTGGTGGGACAGAGTTAAATGAATTATAATAAAATTAAGAACTAAATTATATTAAATTCTGTGATTAACTGTTGTTTGGAGGGGGGTTGGGGGCAATTGATGTGTTGAAGATTAACATAACAAAGCACATTTAACCAAGTTTGTTTAATATGATATTAAGCCAAGACATCCGAGTTATTGCTCCAATGACCATGGGATATGAGCTTTTACTGCTTAAAGCAATTGTGAAATGTGATTCAATGTCTAACAGGACCCATCGCTGAAAGTTCAGTCAATGGAACATATCTGGAAATTGCACAGCCATAGCTGAGACACAGAGAGGATTTTCACACAGGTTGGTGATGTGATTAATAACAAAGCATTCTGCCATGAGTGTGTCACAGTGAATGTCACAATTGCCTTCATTCCAATGAGCTACATCCAAGAAAAACAAATCCATGGGTGACTGTATCTGGATGGGGTTTCATATCACTCCTACTTGGATAAATTATAGGGTGTTCTTTGAATGACCCTTCAATTAATTTTTCTGCTTCATCAATAGGACACCCCAAATCTACAGTGTCATCTGTCCTTCATTTACTACCTACAGAACACACACATGGATATCCAAGAAGATCTCATAGACAGGGACATCACTCTGAATGTACTGCTCCCAGGAGGACAGGAGACCACGGCCACAGTGCACGGCAGGTGAGCAAGAGGGAAAGAATATGTGATATTGCACATTTTCACCAATTCTTGCACTGAAATGACCACCCAGTCATAATTTAAATGACTTGTGTCTGTACACTTGCAGTAAGCCAGTTATGGATGTTTTGGTTACACTGTGTGCTCAACACCATCTCGTTCCATCGGATCATGTCATTAAGCTTGTTTCCACGAATCAAAACCACATCAATTTCAAACCCAACTCCATGATTGGCTCTCTTGAGTTTGAAAGAGTTGTCCTGCAAACTAAAGGATGTGATAACAAGAAGAAACCCCATGTTCCTGTGGTAAGTCTAATTGAAAGCTTGATTATATCCATATCTTATAATTTAACTTAAATTACCGTATCATCTTAAAATTCCATTTTTAGTGTGTTGTCAAATTTCAAACAGTTAATCTATGGATGTGGAACTTTTTGTTGCATAAAACGAGTGTGTTATTAAAAGTATGAACTCCACTCTCTCTCAAAACAGGCAACAGTTCGTCTTCTGGTTAACTACAAGAAGTCTCATAAGGCAGTAGTACGAGTCAATCCTACAGTGCCGCTGGTTGAGCTGATGCCCATAGTGTGTGAGAAGTGTGAGTTCGACCCTGATGCCACCATCTTACTGAGGACATATCAATCAGAGGAACCTCTGGATCTCACCAAAACACTCAATGACTATGGAATCAGGGAGCTGTATGCCAAAGACATTAAAGGTTAGGGGAGAAAAAAAATCACTGTAGTGACATTGTGGCAATGTTGCATACTGTATCATTAATTTAAAAATGATATACAATGTGCAGTACATACTGTGTTTAGTACACAGTATAGGTCTCATTCATTAACAATTGCATGAATTATTCAATATATTTGTGATAAATTTACACTTAATTGGCACATTTTCATGTGCATGGGAATGTGATTTTTTTTTTTTTACCTCATTATGTTAATGAGTTTGGAGGATCACAGATGAGTGACTGCAAATCTAATTTGCATAAAACATACCCAAACCATCTCCATATTCTTTTTTGTTCACAATGTTTATACATAGATTTCACACACAAATGTATAACAATTCACACAGTTAGTGAATGAGACCCTATGTTTGAACGAGGCATCGTCTGACCTACAGTACATTTACATATGTAAATGGAGTCATATAAATCTTTTGAAGTTAAGTACAATTTTTTTTTTTAAGTGGTACCAAACTATCCTGCTGATCCTGTATCAACCCATAAAGGTACCAAACTCCAAACAACCACATTTTGTAACAAAAAATATCTTTATATAATTGTAATATAATATCTGATGTTTGTCCTTGAAGGTTTGATTTAAGAGACTATTTTGTGTTTGTCCAGGTGGTGAGGAAGAACAGAAATCCTCAGTTAAAGAAAAGAACCACAGAGGGAAGGGAAACAAAGGTTTCTTTGGATTATTCAAGAAGAACAAGAAAACACCTGAGCAGGTTTGTACACCCGTCAGTCTGTCTGGTTTTGCAATCTGTGCAACCTGCTGGTTGTCATATTTAGGAAATGAGGGGAAATTTCATAACCGAACTGTAAAATTGTAAAACACTTGTGACGGTCCACCCATCTGTCTCTGCATCTGTTTATCTTTTGGCTTTCCTTTGCATCTGTTTATCTTGCCTTATGTTTATGGACATTAATGCAGTTTGCATATTGAAAAAATAGTCATTTTCGGCAATGTTTGACTCCTTTAAACACAATCAGTGAATTTCTTTTTTTTTTTTCCTCTCTCTCTTTTATTCTACAGGCTATGATTGGCAGTGCTCCGAACTCTCCTGAACGGAACGGCCAGCGTGTGGACAGGGTGAATGGTGTTAATGGTCACTCAGCCTTACCCATGGTCCCTGCCGACATGCCAAAGAAGAGACGCGCTCCACGGCCTCCTATGACGGCGTCCCAGAGTGTCGCCTGTGGGCATCACACCACTGACTTTTCCGACCCACCAGAGAGTGACTCTGCTAGAAAACAGGTGGGACTGCTGTGGGCGTCTCCATTCCAGTCCAAACAAACCTGTACACCTTGGCCATCCGATATTCCTATTAGCATGTATCACTGTTGTTTTATTTTTTTTATTATAAGTATTTATTGATTATTTTGAAATAGCCTTTGTTTTTATATTTTCAGTTTTCATTTTTATTTTGGTGTTTTTCTTTCCCATGCTTTGGTAACTTTTTTATTTTATTTTTTATGTTCCTATTTAACTTTAATTTATTATAAATATTATTCTTTAATAATTTTAGTATTGCACATTCTTCATCTAATATTTATTTTTTCAGCTTTATTTCAATTAAATTGAATTAAAACTGTACTAAACCATAACAACAGTGACATGCAGGAATGTGCCGTTCTACTGATCAGAATCCAGTTTTATAGTTTAAATGGTAGTGTAATTATTCAAATAAAATAGTATTTAAGTGTATGGTTCTGAGGCATGTTTTAAATAGCATGTTAATTTTCTGCAATGTGTATATATTGTCCATAATATTCACATTTTATTTGCTTGGAAAACTGTATATACCGACTTGATTTGCAAATGTAGTATTGAACAAAAACAAAATTAATTACTGTATCCCACAGTGCAATGCGCTCAGTTTGAACCTCGGTGTCCACTTTGACGAGTGAGCTCGTAATAATAGCTGCATACATTTTCAAACAGAATTAAATTTTCTTAATAAATTAAACGATTGATAATTAGCTGAATTTAATAAGCGTTGTAATGAGATTATGCGAAAACTACAGCATATTATTTTTTAAAGTTGCATAATGCATACTGTTTCACTTCAACTGTGCAAGATGCATTAAGCTAGTATTTTATACCAAACATAACCTCTTTGTGCCTTGCTCAGGGTCACCTCAGTCGTATCTTTTCCACCGAGTCCTCCCTTAAAAGGACTAAACGGAGAGCTCCGCCCCCTCCATGTGATGGCCCCACCCCATCCGATTCAGACAACAAAGGTAAACTTTTTATTTTATTTTTATAAGTGTTCTTTTAGTTTTCTATGTTTAAGCATTTGTTAATACTTGTTTGCATGCAAGTGCTGGTTTCCTAGATGCCAACTAAGTACATGCAATTTCATCATAGAATCAAGCTTGAACAAATGTGAGAATGAATACTATCTTTCTGTTTCCCAACTGTGTTGGATTAATTATTTGCTCTTGTTTTACACTATACTACCAGGAGGGGGAGCCTAACAGGCAGCAGTCTCCTTTCCTCCTCTTCTCCTCCATGCATGCTTCTCTGTTCCTGCTTTCATCGGTGATGGGCTATTTGTCCTCTGTGTCTTTACATAGCCTTCATGTCTTTTGCACATTGCACTGAACTCTGTCTTGTTCGGTTATTTAATTGGTTTCCTTGTTTAATGTCACTGTTGCTTTAAACTGTAATGTGATATCTCTTTCTCCTTGTTAGAACAAAAATAATGTAGTATTCTAGAGGAAGTAAAACACTCGGGTCAATAACAGTCAGTGTAATTTTATGCCTTAGAGAAATGGGGTTTCATTGTAGTGTTTGTATGTCTTTTTTCAGTGTTTGTCAGGCAAATCTGTAGCACTATCACAATATTTGTGCCTTAGTTTTGAGCCACAGTTCCCACGATGGCTGTCATCAGTCTTTGATATTTTTATCTACACAATTGCAGTTCAGCTTTATGAAATGTCAATCTTTTTTTATGTTGGGGTCAGAAGAAATGTTTCTAAGAATTTGTCTAAAATTATTTAGACAAATTCTTAAACTTTAGAGAACTAAAGACTTAAACTTAAGAAATTCCAAAATAAATTCATCGGCCACATCCAAAATTTTGAATTAAGCCTGTTTAGTGTTATGATTTAGCTTTTTGTTAGAACCATTTTAATGTTAAATTTGTATTAACGTTCTGTGTGCTTGTCTTTTGTTTTCTTTTTCTTCAGGCAGAATTTCATTAATTGTTATTTAATGTTTTTTTTGCCAAATTCACTTTTGAAATAAAGTTTACTAATGTTGATTCATATTTGAATAAATTAAATGAAAGTACATACTGTACACTGTGCTGTTTGTTTTGCCAAGGTGCTATATAAGTGAGAGGTTGCAGATGAGATGATTTTACACGTAATACACGCTCATAAAAACACTACAGCATCTTTATCATAACACTTTGTTTTGCTTCAGTAGAGGATGCTCAAGGGGATGAAAAGAGTTCAAACAAATACAGAGCTCACATTGCTGGCTACTGCCCTGCAATCACTAAAGTTATGAGTGAACTTGCCGAATCTCTGCAGGAACGCCAACAGAGAACACTATCTTCTACAAAGTATGTTCATTTTGTTGAATTCATTTCTTCATTGTTCACTTCTTGTGTTCTTGAAGTAGCTGATAACTGATTTCTTCTCATTTCCCTCTGTAGTTCTTGTATATCCCAGCAGCAGCTAGCAGAAGATTCTTCTAAGGGTTTGTTTTCTGAGCATCACACCCCTGAGGCTGAGCTTAAGGCACTTTCTGGCTGTCAGCTGCTGAGAAACCCCTCTGAGAGAGAAGGTTTGACCACATTCACCGTGGTTCCCCAGAGACGTCAGCAGAGCAGGCAATGTTTTGAGGTGGCGCTTAACTTACAGACACCTGACACTGCTAAAGCCGAACAAGAGCTGTGCCCTGGAGACCCAGATGCACTAGAGAACCCCGATGCACTTGAGAACCCCATTACAGAGCTTCCAGAAGCAGTCCCAACTGAACCTTTTAAAAATGGGTGCAAGGGTTCAGATAAAAGCAACCCCTTACCAGAGGTTGTACATCCTGAGGAGCAAGAGAATCAAGCTTGGACAGATGTAGAGAGTGAGAATTTGGAACTTAAAGATGAAGAGGACCAATGTATTCATCCAGAAGACATGGAGCTGGAGAGTTCAGAATCGCCCCTAAGAGGTGTTGGTAATCTAGAACATTTAGGCAGTACAATGAATAATCTAGAACTAAAAGGCACTTGGGTTTCTCAATCAGAAGCAGCTGATAAACTTGCTGACATGTCCCCAATCGATCCAAAGTCAGGCCCTGTGAAGCAAGAGGAGATGGAAGAAGATGCTTTGGTGGAAACTGGAGAAGAAAAGGATTGGGTAGAAGAATACAAAGAGAGGAGAAGAAAGTTTCAAGGTGCTGGTGGGTATAATGATGGTTTGAAAAAGTTAGATGTTTGGGGAAGGATTCAAAGAGAATTTACAAACATGCAAGAAGAGACAACAATGCAAGAAATGGGCTTCCCATCACCTCCACCTCCTGTCTACTGGGATGACAATAATAGTGAAAATAAAGAAGATGAAGAAAACAGGCGCGAGCAGGAAATGCAGACGTACGATGAAGACCTTGACCAGTATGCGAACTTGGACTCAAAGCCCAGATGTGCGCCTTATCTGCACTACTCCAAACCGAAATCCCACTCTACCCAAACTAACAGTGATCCAGGCACCACTAGTGCTGACAATAACTGCAGCTCTAATCCAGAACCTCATAGAACCTCCATTTTATCTAAATCGCATTCAAGCTTTGACCCCTGCCCCTCTACAACCGTGTCTCTTTTCGCCTTGGCTGTTTTCCAGAAAGCGAAGCGCTCCAAACCAGGGCTGGATCCTAACTGCTCCAGGAGACAGGAGCTGCCCAGAAACACACACAGTGAGTAAACTGATCAAGACATCACTGAAATATTAATAGAAGGTCATTAATATTAATGAGAGGGTCAACATTTTTGTTTGTCAGTTACAGAGAGAATTTAGCAAATTACATTGATGCCCTTGCATTGCATTGTCAACCAACTTGTTGACAGCTTATTGGGCTAAAATATATACTACCAATCCAAACTAAAAAATATATATCGAAAGTGACTCAACAAATGAGGACAATGAAAGAGCTATAGAGAGGGAGAGAGAGAGAGAGAGATAATATGAAATGTTTCTCGAGCAGCAAATCAGCATATTAAAATGTTTGTAGAGGGATCATGTGACTCTGGAGACTGAAGTAATAATGCTGAAAATTCAGCTTTGCCAAAGATATTTTAAATAATATAGCAAGTAATGGCAGCCAGTGAGCATTTGGGACAGTAACGTAGTTTATCATTTGTTGCCTGACTGGAAACACAACAGGATGAAAAGAATGTATAGACGTATTGCAGATGTGTTGGTTACTTCATTGTCACAAGAGCAAGGTTTGTCTGGGTCAGCTGAGTTATGTATTTGTACTTTGTAAGGTAAATGATGTCTGACACTCATAATAGTATCTTGTTTGTTTAATGGGCATCTTACTTCATTCAGGCATGTTTTTGTGTGCGTTTATAGTTTTTGACGTAAACTTTGATGCGTTCTAGCAGTCATGGGGTGAGTATGAATGCATTGTACCGTATGACAATGAAAAACTTTTTGAAGTGACTCAATCTAATGACACCTCAAGTGTATGCTCAGTGTAAAACCATACAATGTACTGCATGTGGCTTCCTGAATGACTGACATGTGCTAAAAATGGACCTGGCTCTGGCTTTCAAACCTGGTTCCAGGAAATACAGAGCTGCAGATGAGTCTTGCAGAACGATAAGACTTACCATGGTGTCTTGTTTTTTTCCAGGTAATTGATGTCCAGTCTGAATATGGGAGTGTTCATAAATAAGGAAGAGACGTTCTTCATCAGAATGAATAGGACACACTATATTAAAACGACACCTGTTTCTTATAAGATTATCTGATTCCGTGTTTTAGCACTATGTATATTTTGGATGGATGATGATGATGATGAATATTTTGTAAGCTTTACTTTCATTTTCTTGTTTTGTTGACTGGTTTCACTGAGACTTTCAGAAAGGAGGATTTTTCCAACCTTTTAATTGGCTCTCACAGGAACAATATGATGCCAGGAGTAAACTTTGCCTCAATGGGATACATGCATGTATTCATATGTGTGTGTGTGTATATATATATATATATATATTAATGAAAGCTTGTATTGCAGAGTTGGTCTTTTTTTTTGCCAGAGAAATTAGTCCTGAGGAACTTGCCAGGATACTGTTTTCTGCATGTTGTCTTTTGTATTTTTGAGCTTAAATAGCATTTGTTCATAAACAAATGTCAAGCAAAGTATGTGTCGTCATTCAGATTTGAGAAAAAATATAATGGCCAAGACCGAGTGGGTTGTGCTGCGTTAAAGAAATAGTTCACCCAAAATTTTTGTCATGACTGATTTTTGAGAAATGTATTATGTCACTTGCTCACGAATGGATCCTCTGCATTGAATGGGTGCTGTCAGTGAGAGTCCAAACAGCTGATAAAAACAACTCTAGTCAAAAAAAAAAAAAAAATCCTAAATTGATTCATGTAATGATTTACTGATTATGTTGCTGTCCATCATAGCTCCATTCTAATGTGCTTTTCCTTCTTAAAATGGCAAAAAGCATGCAACCATCATGGTAAAATGTTGTGAATTGTAAGAAATCCTGAGTAATTGTTGCTCTTTGGTCCCAATAGTCTATGATATACTGTACTCATCCTTGTATATGGCTTGGGTTCCAGCAAGTCTATAAAAGGTCTATACGTGGAGAAATGTCTTTTAACAGTCCCAGTGAATGATCATTCTTTGTGATATGTTTTTTAATCAATGCTGTTATACCCAAATGCAATTTGTATGGCGCAAACTCATTTAATGTAACCGTTAAGATCACTAGGAGGCAGTATTTACCAAGAGTGATAAGTGCTTGAGAACGGTGTATTGTGCATGTGTTTTTATCACAGACACATCAAACACTTTTTTTTTTTTTTTTTTTTCTCGCTGGTCCTGATGTGACTCACGTACTTTGCGGATCCTTTCAACTGTCACTTTCTTAATGATAAACACACGGGTCAAATCACAGATGAGAACTTTTAAACCAGCGACACAGTGTTTTGTGTGTTTTTAAATACCTACCACTTTCTGCTCGTAACATCTTTTCTGTCTGTTAAGACAAGTTTTATAGACTTCATAAAACTGAGGGAAAAAGCTGTCGGTCTTGCTTTATTCTCTGGGCGGCAAACAGCATTAAAAAGGATGAAGTTTATTTATCTACCTCGCTTTTTGTTTGAAGAGGACTCTTTCAAGGCCGCAACAGCCTGCAGAGCGGTTGCATCTCCACCTTTTAGACCTTCAGCCATTTCTGATTTTCCTCTCTCATTTTCAAGGCGTGTTTTCCTGCCCTCTGAGACACCTCTCTGTGGTGTGTAGGAATGGTTTTCCAACAGGCACGACTGATTGAATAGGACCCCGCCAAGCACAATGAGGGGCTTTTCATCAAATTGGCCTATTGAAATCCACGTGTGGCCATAAACACTGCGGGTATATGTTTGCCATAGCCGATTGGGGGTTAGGTGGGCTTTATTGGGCATCTGACCCATGCATGTTTTCTATTTTATAAAGCTAGTTTGGTTTACGTGTGTGTAAGTATGCAGAGGAACTGATCGAAACGTTCTCATGTTAAAATATGCACCTTGTGTAAAGTCCACTGGTGGTGCATGAGATGGAGGAAGCGTCTAGTTATCCCTGGTGGACTGGTGCCTTTCTCACCTTCCTCATCAGTATTCTGGGAAGTTTGTGGCATGCATACTTCCTACTGGTCACTGAAGCCAGATCAGCGCTCCCCCAACCCCCGCGCAGCACAGACACGCCCGGCGAGAGCAGCGCGCCATGCACACTCATGAATACTGATCACCTAAAGCCCTAATTAACAATCAGAGCCAAACTTATTTACATAAAGTCTGTCTCAGATGAAGCTGTCAGACAGATATCAGCACTTAAAAATCCAGTGAAATCTATTAGAATATGATGGGGCGCTGAGTTCAATGGCACAGCAGCCAAAAGTAACAGTTTTGGCCTGCAGAAAAATATTATCATTATATATTACATATACACATTGTATGAAATCTGTTAGACTACGATGGGTTGTTGAGCTCAATGACACAAGTGGCCTAACAGTAACTATTCAGGACTGTGGGATTAATATTGCGGTATTAATCTTCTCTCAATAAAAAATGAATATAAAAATACTTAAAATTACTTATTCAAATAAATATATATATATACATTATGCACATAATAAGTGTGTTATGTGTATGAATTAATGAATTATTCTCTTGGGGGCAACACACATTAAATCTCGAGAATGAGCATAAAATCTTAAAACACTCACGTAAACATGATACATTATATATATTAACACACACACACACACACACACACACAAGTAATTTTTTATTGTATTTACTTGATTTTCATGCTAATGTGTATTGTACCACAATAATAAATGAAATTAATATAACAAATTATCATCTGGTGGTGCATGCATGTTATATATATGTAATACTGTATGATATGTATGAATTGCCATTATGGTGGTACACACACAAGCATGAAACTCAGGCAAATACGGTAAAAACATTATATTATTTTACCCAGCTGTGTGTACTGTATAAGGAGTAATAGTTTTCATCTGAATGTATGCCTGACCTTTCCGACTGTCCAAAAATGTCACTTAGGCTTTCAGGCACGGAGCTGAGTTTCTCTTTAACGTTGCCTCCCACAATCTCTGACATTTCCTCTGATGTCACCACATTCTAACCCCCACAATGCTGTGCGGATGGCCTCTCCTCCCTGCCCTTACTCAGAAAGACAGAGAGAAAAGACAAACAGACAGGCTCTATATATAGTCTAGAAATGGACAAAAGAACTAAGAAAATTTTGTAATCACAACCTCAACTTCTTCACTTTTAGTCCTGTTTTCTTTAACTATATGCAAAATATTGCTGGTTGTCAGTTCTCTTTTCTATCCTGAATTCTTTGCATTTTGCTCATGCTGCTTTCAGATGCTTCTGTGTATTTAAAATGAAAACATACTTTTTTAAAAATTAAAAGTAATTAAAACAATCCTAAATGTCATGGTGCTCTTTCTTTTCTTAATCTCTTTCAGTGTTTATTCTTTCTATTTTTCATTCTGTCAGATTATCTCTCTTTCATTTTCTCTGCCATTTGACACCAGGGTCATTAACATGTCACGGCTTCACTGGCTAATATGCAGAAATATTCGTAATTTATGCTAAACTTCTGCCTTTTATGCAAAATGATAATCGGAGACAGGGACATGAGTGGCTCTGTAATTAGCAAACATAAGAAATGTGGATTAGAATGAAATGATGTTGAGCTTGGTGAATGAGGTGCTTGACTTATTTCCGCACAATAAATGCATGGGGAATTTGTCTGCGATGTCATGAATTATCATGCATTTTATATGTTCAAAGTTTATTTAATATACATTGGTGCATTATACACCCTAATACAGTTATTCAAATGCATATATGCACACATTCACAGTTTAAAACAAAAATGTCCACTCCGATTATAATGAACATAATTGCATTTTTTGAGGCATGTTAACAGTAGAGAGCAAAGATAAATAAAAATTAGGGTGAGAAAAAGAACAAAGGCCTCTTTGTATACTATGCATTACAGATTTGTAAATCTCAGGTACAGAAAAAGCTCTTTGCAGTTTTTTTCATTGTTTATTCAATTACACAGCATCAAATGAGTAACCTATGTGACCCTGGACCACAAAACCAGTCATAAGTAGCACAGGTATATTTGTAGCAACAGCCAACAAAAGCCTCCATTGTATGGGTCAGAATTAATGTTTTTTCTTTTATGACAAAAATCATTGGGATATTAAGTTCATGTTCCATAAATATATTTTGTAAATTTCCTACCATAAATATATAAAAACGTAATTTTTAATTAGTAATATGAATTTCTATGAATATCATTTGGATCATTTTAAAGGCGATTTCTCAATATTTCGATTTTTTTCATCCTCAGATTCAAGATTTTCCAATAGTTGTATCTCAGCCAAATATTGTCCTATCCAACACCAAAAAATAAAAAATACCAACAACAACATATAGGAATTAATTATAATATAAAGTCCAAAAAGAAATTAGACGACCTTTCATGACTCTTCATAATATGACAACATAAAAATATTTTCTCACAGTTGTTTTCAAGGACTTCCCGCCCTTACTTTGTGTACAACATCAGCGAATGTTGTCCTTTGCCATAAACAAATTTATATTTGTATAGTTAAGTTAATTCCCAAAGGATGTTTAAACCCGCTAGCTTTGGTAGTGTTTAACATGATTCAGCCTACTAGGTGTGTGTGTGTGTGTGTGTGTGTGTGTGTGTGTGAGAGAGAGAGAGAGAGAGAGAGAGAGAAACTGGACTCTCAGTTGGAGTGCGGTAGAGCGCATGCGCAGTAGGAGATGAAGCTTCTCCGCTTTCTTTTCGGCAGCTGGCGTGAGGTTCTGGAATTCCAACATGGCAGTAGATGTGGTCAGTATTTCTATGGTGGTCAGTCTCTCCAGCCCTGACTTGGAAGCATTCCAGAACATCACCGACTCGGAGTAGCCCTCATCCCCCGTTCTCAGCAGCACAGCTGGACGCTGTTGCCGTTCTCCGGCGCAGAACAGGTAAATCTTTCACTTTATTTGTGTCCACCAGCTGTCCGTTTGTACCGGAGAGAGAGAGGGGCCATGCCACAGCACGGACAGAGCGCTTGGACACTCGGACACAGGCCCGAGCAAAACATAGCGCGCAATCTTTGTTCAACGGGACTCTAAATAGCGTGAAATTATGATAGTTTGAGCACAAGGCAAGAAGTTTTATTAATGGAGAAGAGTTTTATAATTAGGCAGCATTAATCCGTGTGTGTGTTGTGTGTCCAGGCGAGAATGACAGAGAGACGTTCTTACCCATCAGCACAATTCAATATGATCTCGGACTTCATGTAGAAATCTCACTTTAGCTATTATATCAATGTTGTTTCTTTTGCAAGAATATTCCAGAATAGCATTACCAAAGCAATCCAGAGTGACAAACAAAATATTATATAATTGACATTTCAGTCAGATTGAATACTTATCAACTAAATAGCATACTTAGCCTCTCTGTAAAATCTAATTACCAATAAAAAAATGGTCTAAAATGTAACATCCTAAATAAAAGGCTACGTTTATATCTTGTTTTAAAAAATAGCTAAATAGAAATAAATATTCAGGATTTACCTGACTATTAGAGTGCATAATATTTGCGTAAAATGTTAATAGCTATTTAAAAAAAAAAGTTTTGGGGGAAATGGGAACGTTAAATAAATAAGACTAGCCTAACCCATACTAATTAACATAGGCCTATACGTTTACTTGTAAACATTTTACTGCTGCATTATGTTCATCACTTCTTTCTTTCTCCACAGTTAGGGATTCCTGTCCGCTTAAAACACTTTATTTGCATGTGGAGCGTGTCCTTCAACTTAACCCACTGGAAAGTCTTTCTCTACGCTTTGGGGAAATCGCTGAAGTGAACCTTTCACTCATTTCTGTCTCTCTCAATCATCTAGCTGATGTCAAGCAATATGATCAGCGGTGTATATGGTAGGTCATTTCTCTGTTTTGGTTGTTAATGCAGTATTTCTATTAAGCTATATTTTTGTATTAATCATTTGAATGTTTTTTTTTACCGTCAAATCTCAATCATACGCATGCATGTAGTAGTTATTTTAATTATTGCTTGGCAGAAATTAAAAGAAAGTACAGGCCCATGAAAAGAGGGTAATGGGATCGTGATATGACCCGGGATGGATTCAAAGCGGAGACACTACGAAAACAACAGCTCTCTTAAATAAGTGTTAGAACATTCTAAATCTTACCTCTCCTCCTCACCTTTTTCAATCTGTATTTTCCTACTTAAACGTTTTCCCCCCAATCTGTTTCTCATTCGGATATTTCATTCATACAGGGCGTGATTGGTTTTCAGTGATATGATAGCATTTTCCCGGCTCGCGTCAGGGGAAGGATAGTTGAGATTGGAGGTTACAGACCGCAATCATGTAGCGCTGTAGCTCCAGTCGGGCGCGCGGGCAGAGCGGCTGCTGCACGAGCGCGTAATAAACGCTCGCGCTGTGATGGGATTCTGGCGGGAAATCAGCCGTGAGCGCACAGTGGCGCGGTTAGTTAGATGTGCATAATTTGGACTCAGATGTATTGCGAAATGACAACACTTCATTTTCAAATATTCCAGTGTTCCCCTTGTCTCTCTTTGTCTGTCTGTGTGTCTGCCTCTCAGTCAGAGGCTCAGAGCTGTCGACTTGTCTGTCTGTATGAGGGGTTGTTTATCTGTCTGATTGTTGTGACACTGAGCAAGTCACACAATAAATCACAAGTTTGATGGCCATTGGTGAATTAGAAATGGACAGTTAAACTACCATGTGCGTGTGTTTCTTACTATACTTTCAGATTGCCAACTGGGTAACATCAATCAATGAGTGACATTGTCTTTTATTGTTCTGCTTGTGTGTAGACTTCAGGTTTAGCTGTTTTTTTTAATGTCCTACAAATTTAGTGAAACGTTGAAAACAATTGTGAGGATATTTGAAGTGGTCTTTGACTCTTAGATATTTGAAATGTTTATAAATCGATCAAATCATGAATTAGGCTACTTAAATCTGATTACGTCAACAGGTTTGTGTGAGGTTATAGTGTTTCAGACTTTAAAAACCATACATGAGATATTACAATGAGATATGGCTAAATTGCCTGATTGTGTGCACTTGTCAATGGCTAACAACATTCGTGTAATATATATATATATATATATATATATATATATATATATATATATATATATATATATATATATATATATATATATATATATATATATGATTAATTAAATCAAAATGACATACAGCATATAATTATCCTGTGATGCCATCTACACAATTTCAGTCAGAATTTATCATATAGTTCAAATTAGTGCTGTCAAACGATTAATCACATCCAAAATAAAAGTTTCTGTTTACATAATATATGTCTGTATATTTATTATATTTGTATAAATACAGACATAACATATTTTTCTTAAATATATACATGCATGTGTATGTGTGTGTATATATAATATACACAGTACTCACACAAAAACCTTTGTTTTGGATGCGATTAATTACGATTAATCATTTGACAGCCCTTTTCAAATGCATGTCTTTACAATAAATTCTGGTTCTTGTATGTTCTTTTTTTATTTATCCCCTTAAATCATTTTAAATCCTTTAATTGCTTACAAATTGTTCAAGACACAGATATGGCCATGGTAGTGTATAAATATCATGGTAGTCTTTATGAAATATGCTCAGTATTTTATGAAGTGTGTGTTTGTATGTCAGAGGCCTTAATTATTGTTAAGCAGAGGCTTTTTTGAGACCTATTCATTTAAATGTAGAAGACTAGGGTCATACCTTGAATTCTGCATTTTAAAAAATGTAAATGTTTGTGTTCTGTGAGGAATTGAGCGTGATGGCCAATATGAAGTCCATTGCTGATACTTACTGCTTTTTTGTGCTTGTTGTTTTCCCTACACTTCCTGTAGGATGATGTAATTAAGGAACTGGCTTTTGTTAACTAAACGGATATTGCAAAAGACTAACAGGATGGAAAGTGATATTGAGGACATTTAATAACCTATAAACTAATATTCTACAGAACATATGTTTTGTTTTCAATAAGAAAAACAAATGAAGAAACATCTTGAATATTAGTGAAATCCTTTATAATTGATTAATTGTGATATTTATATATATATATAAGAAAAGAAAACTAATTCATCTAATTTCAGTTTTTAGATAATCATCCAGTTTAATTAAGCCTATTGTGGTCAGTAAATTTAAAATGTATTTATATAAAAATGTCATTTATGCCATAACATTATTACATTACCTTTAGTACGCATTACAAAAATAAGCTTTAGAAGTCAATATGTCATATATTTTATATCCAGATCACCGGCTTGTGTAAGCAGCTAGTTCTGTAAGTAAGCAAATGTTGTTAGTCAAAGTGTGTTCCATGAACATTCTGAGCTGACACACTTGCAAAAACATTTTAGTGTTCAGTTACTCAGACAGTTGGTAAACAACCAACTATATAATTACAAAAAAATTATATATAAAATGAACACATAGTATCTCATTAATTCTCAGCTTCCTCTCCTGTCTGTCGGCCCCTCCTTCTTTTTGACAGTCAGATTATGGTAAAAGTTTAGTGCTGACAGTGTTCGTGATGAAATTATCCCTCTATCCTTTACATCTAACACCACTTTTTTTCCTCTTTCACCTCTTCATCCCTCCAGCTCAGTTCCTTCTTTCACACATCTAAAGATATTTAGCGACAAGAGGAAAGTGTCTTTGAGTGACTAATGAAGACTTTCTCATTTCTCTCATATCTGTCCCTATTACAACTAGTGCATCCATCCAGTCTGAGTGTGTATGCGTGCATATGAGAGATGATTGAGCTGTTTAATATGCTAAAGCCCTATTAAAGGCCGATGTCAGCAGCAGACGGCATGCGGCCGCCCAGCCTGCCCCGGCCCAGTGCTCTGCATTGTGTCTGTAAATGAACACGCTACTGTGTTAATTAGCAGAGGAAAATGGCGTGTGGAATTGAATTGGTCATTGACATGCGAGGCGTTCGTCTCTCGTTTAGAGAGATATGAATGTGATTTAAGCCCTTGCTATGTCTTTTATGGAGGTTTTAAATAATCTATCTGCAGAAAAGAGAAGAGTGAGGACGTGAAAGAAAAGAGTTGCCTTGTCTGTCTTAGATTGAATTTATCATGTTTTTTTTTTGCTGTGAATGTCTCTCTTTAATGTTTGATTCAGACTGATTCACTTGAATCAAAGTTAAAGTGTCAGATTTCTATGCCACTACTGTCACCAAAGAGAATTGCAAAATGATGACTGTTTTGAAACAGGTTTCCAGAACACTTTCAACACATAGTCCTGTCCCAAATACACTCCTTTAGTTGAACCAGGGATGCTCATGCAAATAAAGTTTTTTTAAAGTGCTTCATACCTAGTGTTTATACTTTTCAGTCCAAGTGAAACAGGATAATTAACAGGAAAAATGTAGGATGAGTCTTGATTTTATCGATTGGAAACTGACTTGAAGGTGAAAAGTGGCCATTACATACCAATTTACTAAAGCAACATCTTAATATCTATTTGGTAATTGAGATAAGATTTTATATAATAATGTGATCCAATTGAACGCCAACTGACACCACTGAATACAGTTTTTCAAACAGTTTCAGAGGAAGATCAAGTTTTAAAATGACAACAAAAGAAGACAACAGAATTCATTGTAATTCTCTTTTCGGAAACTCATCTCCAAATATACATGCAAACGATCATAGAGCTGTGAATATGTTTGTACCAGCTTTGAAATTTGGCATTTAAGTGTATTCAAGTTTATTCTTGTGTTGGAGGTTGAAATATTGTTGCACCTAGTTATTCTTTGTTTTCACTTAAAGTCCTTTGGAGTCTTAAGAATTTTGACCTTTTTTGAAAATTGCACCCACTTGCATACAGGAGTCGATCAGACTGGAGCTGCATGTTACTGCTGGTTTCACCTTAAAGTTTTAATTTAATGGTCTCTAACCCTATCTGCGTCATTTTAAAGTGATTTTACAAAACAAAGGTTTCAATCTCTGAGTTAAAATGTTCATAGACCTTCCGCTGCTGAGGCTACGTTCTGTCATACTTCTCTGCACCTCCCTCTCTTTCTTTTCCCTCTTTCTCTCTATTGCAACACTCAGCAGGCCAGGGCTGAAAGTCAGGCGTTTTGAAGAGAGTGAATGGCTCATTCACATTAAAGAAGAATTAGAGGGCTTCCACCCTGCCACTCTTACAATGGTCAAACAGCCTGGCACAACAGGAGAACTGTTCACACCAGCTAACACACACACACTGAAAAGCATGCCCTTTGTGTCAAGAAAAAGAGAGTGTGGTTTTGTATCAAATGTATTTTCTGTTTTATTTTTAGATGGATAATATGGTCTATACAGTACTGTGGCTCGTGAGGCTTATGTCTTGAGGAGTAAACAGCATAAATAGAAGAATGTTATACTGTATTGGGATAACTCACTTGAAAATTAAAAATTTGTCATCATTTACTCATTCTCGAATTGTTCCAAACCCCATATTACTTTCTTTCTTCTTTGGAATATATACGAAGAAACTAAGAAGAATGTTCATGCTGCTCTTGTCCATACAATGAACGGGAATAGTGACCATGGGCTTTTAAACTTCAAAAATTAGCAAAAGAATGATAATTAGTCCAAATGGCTATACTGAAGCCAGATTACTTTGTGTATTGAAATGACAAACGTACTATTATTTATTATTCATTATTGATTGACGCAACTCTCAAATCTCATTCATTTTTTAATATATTGTATTAATATAATGTCAGATCAGTGTGATATCAGTAATGCCAAAATTTTGAAAATCATATAGGTCTGGAACAACATAAGGTTAATTTTTGAGCGAAATACACCTTTAATATAATCATTCAATTCTGTACACTAGTGCCTTTTTTCCCTAAAGACAGAATTGAGTATTTTTGTGGTTCTTTGTTTTGTGTTTGTGAAAGACTTGAAGTCAGGAACCCATAGGAATTTGTACTTCAGCAGGTACTTACAGAAGTCAGTGGTCTGGATTAGATTGTGTGTGTATGAGTGGGTACGTATTTTGTCTGCGATTCTGTTTGAAGGGCTTTATCCGTTTTACTATTTTGCTGTTGGCGACAGTAATGGCTGTTTAATTACTCAATAAAAGCATTTTATGGAAGCAGTGTGTGTGTGTGTGTGAGCCTGTGTGATGTATTGATTTTGCTGCTGGAGTAACCTGAGATTTCACTTAGGAGAAGTGAGTCTATCTGTCTGTCGATGTGCTTCTGGCTGTAAATAGTAGTCTATATGCATTTACGCACAGTTGTTTAAAGAGACGCTACAGCTCAACTAACAAATTTTCAGTCAGTGAAGTGAAGATCCCTTCCTCTAAAACCAGCTAATGAAATGTCTGCCTTTAAAGTATGGAGCATTGTTTTAAAAATTGCTCTGTGTGTGTGTGTGTGTGTGATGGTCCTTCTCCGGAGGATTTGTAGCCATGGGGTATACTGGAACAACAGAAAGTCATTCTCTAAAGCACCAGCACACACTCTTTTACACACACAAAAGTACACACACACTAGATCAGCAGCTTTGCGGCTAATGGGATTGTCCAGGTAGTTCTGTAGAGTACAACAAAAAGACAGCATTTGAGAGAACATTCCAGCAAACTGCAGCTAATATGGGACTTTACAACATATCGCTTTTGGCTTTAGACTCTGGTGCGGATGTTATGTAGGAAAACACAGCCAGTGAATATATTTAGTTTTCAGATTTAAATAGCCCTCTCCATGATGCATAGTACTTTGTATTGTAAAAGAGTTGAAGGTAGGGTTTTTTTTTTTTTTTTGAAGAACACTTCGTGAACTGTTTTGGGAATTTCTGCTCTCATTTCAAGAGGTTTGACTGATGTTGTTTCTGAGGCTTTATTTTAGACAACATGTTCATCCTCTAAGGTTGTTTTATAGTCAGTCTCGGTTCTTGCAATTGTTCTTTCTCAGTGTTAGGCATTTTAACAAACCCACTTTGACGTGTAAACCTTTAAACGTGTAAATCGAGTGGCTTGTTGAGGACAGGTGTGTCATCACTTTTACAAGCAACTGGACATCCTGTAGCTCAAACAGTATATTATGGCTAGAGCATTGTCAGTGTCATGGATTCGATTGCTAGGCAATCCAAATACATAAATGTAAATAAAAAAACATCCATACACTTACACTGAAGAAATATCTGTTAAACAAAACTTTTCCTCTTCTGTTTTTTACACACATCTTATTCACCGATCTAGTTTTCTGAATTTACAATTCTTTTATAGGCAAGTATTTAAAGGGATAGGTCACCCAGAAATGAAAATTTCATGTTTATCTGCTTACCCCCAGGGCATCCAAGATGTAGTTGACTTTGTTTCTTTAGTAGAACACAAACAAAGATTTTTTTTCAGCTGCAGTCTCCTGATGTATCTTCTTCTTCTTGCTTTATGGTGGATCGCAGACTTATAAGTGCATCACCGCCACCTATCTCTCAAGTGGAGTATTTAAACTTTATCTACAATCTCAGTTAGGAGAGCAATGGTCCACTTGAGAGATAGGTGGTAATGAGGCACTTATAAGTCTGCAATCGGCCATAAAGCAAGAAGAAGATAACTCATGCACCTGCTGCTGAAAACGAGCTCAGGAGAGTTCTAACAGTTCAGACATTGTGTGAATCAGAGGAAGAAAAAAACTTATATTAATACTGTTCAGTTTATTGTACAGACTGATTGCTTTGTGAATTTACACATCAATTAATCATCACAAGCTGCAGGATTAAATTTGATTTTATGGTTTTTATTTAGTGTTATTGTATGTTTTAGCAGTGGTTCCCATCCACTTCCATTATAAGACTGACAGACTGCACCAGTTTGTGTCAAAAATCTTTGTTTGTGTTCTGCTGAGAAAACTAAGTCACCTAAATCTCGAATACCCTGGGGGTAATTTTCATTTTTGGGTGAACTATCCCTTTGAGAATTAATGACTGCTATAATGTCTCACTACCCTCAATCTTTAAAAGAGAAAAAAGCAGTTAGGTTCTTAAAAGACATCTTTAGCTCTTTCATATGTGTTATTGATATTGCTTTTAATAATTTGTCATTTTATTGTGCTTTTCTTCTTTTATCCTACCATTTCTCAGCCACCTGTCCTGCTAATAGCCATTAGTGTGATTTATACCCAGTATTGTAAGTCGCTTTGGTTAAGTGTGTGCTAAACTATACAACTTTAATTTTTAACAGTTAAAGCTATTGTGTGTGTGATGAGTTACTTTCAACCTCCTAATTTATCTTGTCTGTTAAAGTCTTTCCAGGGAAACGGTGAGAGTTGCTCCACCTCTTGTGTGTGTGTGTGTGTGTGTGTGTGTGTGTGTGTGTGTGCGTGTGTGTTTGCAGTAAGTCCAGTCTTTTCCCATGAGAGAACGCTGAATGACCTCAAGTTGCATGTATCGATCAGGAGGATTTGCTGCTTGATAGAATTGAATTTAATTGGGCAGTTTTTTAATTGAGATGGATAGAACATGTAAATTTTGCTCCATCAGCCCAAAATCAATATCCATCTGCTGTAATATGGAATATATGTCTCTTTCTTTATTTCATTTCGACAAAACATTGGATTGTTTTCGATGTGCTTATCCACAGTACTTGCCAAGTCAGAAAAATCTAATGTTTCTTCATCTTAGAAGTATTTTATGTGTTGTATTTTATAGCTTAAGGACATTATCTCTCTGTTCTTTTTTTTCCCTTCTCCCTCTGTACAGCCATATGTCAAAGTTCGATGCAGAAGAAAAGCTCTTTGTTTCACAAACTAAAATTTTGGTGGAGGAGTTTATGTGTGAAGCTGAAATGACAGAGATACAGTATATTTAGGGGTAACATCTGTTGTCGGGGGTTCAGTTGCTAATGCCGAGAGCTACATTATTGATCAGTCGTTATTACAGTATGCTGAAATATTATGTTCCCGCGTGGTGTGTGTGAGTCAGTGAAACTGAGAAAGAGACAGAGAGAGTGTAATATGAGGTTCCTTGATTACATTAAAGAGCTTTTATTTTATTCACTTGAGAAGAAGCCTTCTGCTGTATCCCAGTATCAGACCGTAATGATATCATCAGCACTATTCTTGGTGTGTGTGTGTGTGTGTGTGTGTGTATGTGTCTGGTGGGGGGGGGGGTGATTCAAGTACACAGCTGAATTTAAACTTCACTGTCAATCTACAGACCATAAAACAGCTCAGAGATGCTATTGTATGCCTCAAAAAAGAATGTGAAAGCCATTTTCAGTTGTCTTTCATTTGAATATTTAATATCATTATTAATTTTTGTGCTTATGTTTTTTTGACAAGATGATTATGCAGAATTGGTCATTATCTGGAACTGGTAATTTTCTAATAACGTTAAATTAATCTAAATTGCTCACATTTTCTCTCAGTGGTGTTTTTGTAGCACACTTAATTTATATTACGATGGAAATAAGGTTCAATAATTAATATGATTAATATGATTTTTCTTTTAACAGAAATATCATATTATAGATATGATATGACATATGTTATTTATGTTTCAGATTTTTATGAATTTTCATGAGTTTGATTTGACATAAATTTTTTTCACTGGCAGGCGTGACCATGCAGTGGAGCCCTGAGCAGTCCCAGTGGGCGGAGCAACACTATGACATCACCTCCACCACTCGTTCACCAGGGCGTAAGATCGAAGCACTTAGGGATCCAAGGCTAACAGGTTCGACCTCAACTGCAGCGTATCAACATTCGTGGGCAAACGATGACATTTCAGCTTTGACCGCTTCTAACCTGCTCAAGAGGTATGCAGAGAGATATTCTGCCATTCTGGATCTACCCTGTGAGAGTGGACTTATGGGATATCCAGACACTGCCATTTCCGTTAGCGTTAGGGGACCTGGTGTTGTGAATAACGGCCCGCCCCTTCTTAATGGACGGAAGGTGGAGGCAGAGCCTTGGCTGGAGAGTGTCTACCCTCCGTTAGGTTGCGTCCCTGAGCTTCTTCCCAAAGCACCACTCAGTGTGATGGATGTGTCTGTCAGTGCGTGTAACTCACCAGTTATAGGCAGCGGGAATCTTCCGGAGCCTTGTTTCTCCAGCATCAGTTGTAACACTCAGACTGGAAATCAGGAGTACAGCAGCACTCCCTACAGCACTCCCTTCATGCAGCCCGTAGGCACTTATGGTGGCTCCCTTTTCCACCCTACCCCTTCCCATGCCAGTCTGGTATCAACCTACAGTGCTAACACCTCACCAAACCTAGCTACATACAGTTACCCTAACACCCGTTACCCCTCACAGGCCATTCTTCCTGCTGGCTACAGTCCTCCACCTCCTCCTTCGGCGTACCTATCTGCAGGTATAACTCCTCATAACCCTCTTCCAGCTGTAGGATACTCATACCCAGCCACCAGTGTCTCTGAAAGTGATGCCCCAAGTGCTAGCAGCCTTTCAAAATCATATTACCCATCAACTCAAAGCGAGATTGGAGTGTTTGAGGAGTTTGACTTTGGTGGCAACTCTAATTCAGACTCTAGGTCTGAAGGCAGCCCCCTATACAGACCTTCAGGAGATGAAGCGGTGGACAAGCAAAATGGGTTCAACCGAGCGGCTGATGTAACAACTTCATCCTTCAAGCCAGCTAATCATGGAGACTCTTTAAGAAACTTGGAGACTCTCACGGTAGCCATGAGTGGACGGAACAATGGTACATCTGGACAACACTTCCCATCTACCTCAACATCTGTTGTCACTTCTCATCAACATCTCTGCCTTGACACAAACACACCTTGAACGGATGTGCTCACACTCAACCAGAAGTGCTTGAGCTGATAAAGTGTGAGTGCTCCCCCTAGTGGATTGGAGGTAGAGGGACTTGCTTTAAGCCATAGTGTTAGGGTTCGATGCAAGGGCCTCAAAATGCAGGTGAAGCAGGGTAATTCTGCCAAGGAGGTCTCTACATTAGACAAGAAGGGATTGGTTTTTCCATTCTGGAAAGAGGACAATAATGTTTATGCACCTCCAAGCTGAGCTTAATGTCATTGTGAGACACTGACCTCCTCACTTTGATAGGAATGGACAGACCAGTATATCCTCCACGACGGACACATATATCTGAGAGGGATGCAAAGAGTTTGCTCCTTCATTCTGAGAGATTGGAGATCACATCAAGGGAATTTATATGTCTAATGGATGTGTTGTGGCTGCATTGGGGACAAGGAGTAACGTAACAGATGTGGTGGTTGGACACTAGCTTTGGTTGACCATATTGCCATGGTGTACATTCTGAGTGTGTGTGTTTGTGGCCTTGTAATGGTTATTTATGTGGTGAGCTTTAATAGTAAATCCTGTTCCCCTTTTTCCACAGGAGAATTGATAAATCCTGAATGTTTAAAAAAATCCATGTGTGTGAGTATGAGAGAGATAGATAAATCCTCAGGAAAGTGTCTGTCAGATAGATGGCGTATGCCTGTGTGTCTAAAAGAGAAAAAGAGGGCGTTTTCACATACCGTTCTTAGGAAAAACCCAATTCAATTGACTTGAAACCAGGCGGTCCAAAGCAAAATGTTTTTTGTCTGTTGATAAGTTTGTATGCACTTCTGCTGCATTTTAAGAGATGACACAAGATCATTCAATGAAACATTATGCAAAAGTCTTTGCAGTTCTTTAAGTTCTTAAAGCTGCTGTGTGTAGTTTTTTTTTTTTCATTTAATATGCAGAGATAACAGTCAGTTATTTATATGTTTACTTTCCAAAAAATGTAAACACTGCTGTTCCATGGAACTTTGTTTGAGTGTCCCGACTGATCAGCACTGGCTTAACAATTGGTGTGTATTTGGCGGCAAAACTTTTGTTTGTCCGACCAATTTCAAGTGAAGGGGAATGTTTGAATTAAAAATCTTTATTTTTATAATTCCAAACAAAATGACCAACTGCAGCTTTAAAGCTTGCTGTTTGATTCAAAATGTGTAGTAGATAACAGTAATTAACAGTCATAGTTCTGTTCTGTCTTTTCCACCAATTTTTGCTGTTGTCTCAAAAATGTTGTAGACTATCTTGAAAAATAAGCATACTGAGTGAAACATTACTGCAGACATAAAAACAAATGGAATTCAGACTATTCCGGCCACTTCCTGAGACAGTCTTGGCCTGCTTGGCCACCAAAAATAAAACATTGCCTTAAGGGCCAAGTGTGAAAATGCTCAGCGAGAAAGAGAGCACATGAATTTGCATGTTTGTCTTTACTAAATTTTTGTGCATTTTTTTAAATAGTGTCGAGTTTATTTTATCCCAAGCACTGGAAAAAGGTTTGGCTGACCTCACTACAAATCTTTCTGTTTACTTCCTTTCCCTTCTTTGTGAAACCTACCAAAAGGAATTAAGATATTATACTTATTTATGAAAGTCAATCACCAAAGCAGCAGAGTGGGAGCCAAATCACAAGGAAATGTTCAGCCAAAATCACTCCCCCTGTGTGAATACTTTTTTGTCTGTTTTATTTCTGTCCAGTTTCAATACAGGAGGATGAACTGGTTTCATTCCAAGAGACAAATGGAAGAAATTCCTTGAGAAGGCTTCTTAAAGATCCATCAGGTCAAAATTGAATTGTGAATTGAACCAAGTCGGCTGAACTGAACGGAACAATCCTCAATTGTGATGATGAATCACACTCTGCAATGGAGTACATCATTGTTTCGGTGTTATTACTGTGTTATCACATGCTCAGTCTGTTCATAACTTTCCTGTTGACAACAAGCTTTAAATCTAAAATGTAAGAGTTATTTAAGTTATTGTAAATTATTAATTGATTGATCAAATTTAGGTTGAATTGATTGATTCATGATTAGGACATAAACACTTTTCCTTACACAACTACACACATTTATCATTGCCTAGATGAAAGCACATGTAGTCTTTAACCATTTGTTTGCTAAAAGTGCCATTTATATTTCTTTATTTTTAAAGAGAAATGTTTTCTTCCACATCATGTTTTTATATTGTGGTCATTTGAAGGTTTTTGTTTTACGTTTTCCTGTTTTATTCTCTCTGCAGCTTTTCTGTAGGGTTGTTTTGGTATAAAGATTTTAGAAGTAAGGTACTAAGAAGCTTGATGGCCTTTTTGGTCACATAGTTTCAATAGATAGTTCTAAATTCAGTAGTCTGTAGCATTCTATGCAAAACTCTGTTCCTAAACCTAGTGAGCACACTCTCGACGTGATGGCTGTTCCAAACGTCAGAAACATTGTGCATAAAAATTTTACTTAATATTTTGAGCTATGTATTTTTTGTGGTTATGAAGTTGTGGAAGTTGTTAGCTTGCTAACATCACTAACTGTGTTAGTCTGTGTTAGTCTCTTTTCATTCTGACTGAATGTTTTTGATGAGTCATTTGAGGTTTCATAATTATTAGGATGCTGCCTATGTAGGCAGCCAGGCAGCTCACTAGGATTTGGAACAGAGATATTTGTCCATTTTTGACAACTTTCCAACAAAATATTCGACTAATTAGAAAAATGTTGTAAGAATCCTTAAATTAAACCCCTCTTATTCTGTACATTTTATTTATTCATTATTATTATTATTTTTTTTTAACTAGGGAAAGAGTATGTCTACAGAATGTGATGTAACCAAACTAAAGTAATGGGTTCTCAAATAATCCTTGCATAGAGCAGAGATGAGAATAGGTGACATGGAATGAGAGATGTTGAAAACTAAATCATAAGCATATCATAAAGTTTATTACCACTTTTACAGCCATAAACAAAAAACCTTGGCCCTCTGAAATCCTGTAGTGTTTGCAGTAATGGTGCACTAAACTCACTGTAGTTTTTCTGTATACATTAAAACTTTGGACAGCTGTGTTTCTGAGTGCGGTATTTCTGAGTGCTGGAATTAGTGTTAAAGATGCATTACAACCACACATGATGTTTCACTGTGTTAATACCACTTTTACATAGTGGTTAGTGACTCCTTTCTGCATTTGCATTTGACAGCGTATGTTCACAATATATAAAATACAGTAACATTTAGAACTAAGTTGTGAGTTATTGCAGTCAAAAAGAGAGAGCGTGTGTTGCCATATTCTCAATCGACTCTATTGTGTTTGTTTTCATGACTTTTGGAGTATTGTAAACAATTTGCTAATTAAATATGTTTATCTTAAGGCCTTGTTTACTGTGTTCAATGGATGTGAAACACTACATGTGAGTTTTACTTTTTGGACAAACCCAGAAATCAGCTCAATTTGATAAAACACATTTTAGGGTGAAACTATAGTGTTCAAGTAATATAACCATTCAAGTAAACATTTAAGCTAGAAATGCACAAATATAAGTGTGAAGCAAGTTCTTTTAGTGGTAGTATTTGGGTTATGGTTAGTCAGAACTAATCAGCTTAAAAATGAGCATGTAGTCTATAACATTTCTTCTCTGAGATAACTAAACTTTTGTGTGTGTTTGGATGTGTGTGTGCGTGCAGTTAAGGATGGATGTGTTATTTAACTCTCTATTAAAGCACCTCACAGACCTTAACATTTTTGATCACTTGAATTTTTTTATTTCTCTTTCTGTTATGTGTTCATCCAATTTTTTTTCATCACTTATGATATGCAATAATGCAGTTTATAGATGGATATAATTGTGATAAAATTGGAGACACTAGGTGTGAGTGTGAATGTGTGTCAGCCGTTTTATGGACCGGACATCCGTTGAGGGTGTTTCTCTGCATTAAACCCAGAGATTCTGGAATTTGCTCCTGGATCACATACAAGTTAGGAAAATGGATGGTTAACTAATTGTAATATTATATACACCATCAATTTCCGATTATGTGGGCTGTAAATGTTATTCATGTAAATGAGATCATTTTGTTCTTTTGTATTTTTCAGGTGTTTGTTGGTGTTAAACCAGTGTGTGTAGGAAAAATATCTTAAAGTGAGCTTTTTCTTCTCAAGGTTTTTTTGCACTTTTTTCCTGCTACATTCTCACACAGTGACGTATGTTTTAATGGCTTTGTTTTCTTTATTTCAAGTTAAATGTTATTTTCAACAATTAAAGAATGCAGGGCATAATTCCATTTAAGGGCCCTTAAATGGACAGTCTATGCAAATTAGAGGAAATTGTGCAAAGGCAAAAGAGAGAAAGAAAAACATGAATAAATTATGCAAATGACAAAAGGACTTGACCATTTGAAAGCCTAAATTTCCAGTAATAAGCGCAGTCTTTCATTTTTTATTTTACCATGATGTTATGAAATGACAGTGCTCCAGTGTTTGTGTGTGTGTGTGTGTGTGTGCGTGATGGATTTTGCATGGGGTGAATGAACACAAACAGCGCTAAATGCCAGTGTGCATGTCTGTGTGTGCGCTGAGGCTTTCTGGATGAAGCTACATTTGCGGGGTAATTATGCATAGTATTGGAATGAAGTTCAAATTATGTGTCCATTTGTGTGTGTCTGTTTGTATTTTCTTTTACTTTGAGTTATTAATTTGATATTTTTTTTCTTTCTTTTTTGTACACAATAATTTGAATGAATTTATTGGTTTATTTTGAGTTGTTTATGTGTGTGTGTATCTAATTAAACACATTTTACGAATGAATTTGTTCCCTGAAATGTGTTAAATTTGACAAAATCTTCCAAATCTAGTTTTGGGGACATCCTCATTTGTAAAAACATACAGATTTAGATACAGTAGAGATTCAGATTTAGATATAAGTAAATGCGTGAAAAATACATTAACCAAATATTTAGATTAAACATATTTATGTGCTGGTCCTCTGTGCTTTTTTTTAAATGGTGTTTGCTAAGGCAACAGAAAATGTAACTATATAAATAACATTTTAATCTTTTTCTTGAAGAACACTTAGGTGCATTGTGGAGCATAATCCTCAAACACTGTTTTGGCTTTCTCAAAACACCCTCGACCACATAGCGCTGCATTAAAATCCCAAGAACACCTTAGCAATCAACCTTAATTTTCTCTAAAAAATGTAAAATCTAGTTTATTTTTCGCAGTTTGAAAAAAGCTTGAAAAAAAAAACGAAAAAAGGCCTGTCCATCCACAATTTACATGCAGAGCTCAAAGCAAAAAAAAGAAAGACCTACGGCTTATCATTCGATCCAATCAGCTGCCCTGGCATTTGATCCTCTTTTTAATGTGCCTGAGTTGCGGGAACATTTTGTTCTAGATGAGGGCTGATAACAGTGATGATGTCTTCTAATCTCAGACAATTATCTACATGTTATTGTGGTTAAGCTAGAATGAAGATGTATTCATCGTCACGATTCTCTATTTTAATAGACACCTTAATTACCCCCAACACAAGTCATTAAAATGTAAGGTAGAGTACTCATTTGAATAATCATAGTGCTGCCTTGGCAGGCACTGAGACCCCTTGTTCACAACTGAGAGTTCAACACTGAACCGTTAAAAATATAGCATTTAGATTTTGATTTGAGCTTTATTTTTATTTCATATAGATGTCTTTCAGAGATAGATAGGCGTGCTTTATTCTGTCTTTATCTCCAGTTTTGAGCTATTTTTCTCTGTCTCTGCTTTCATGGTTGCTACTTTTGATGGCACACTTTTTTTACACCATTGATCCGATGCAATGACAGGCGTGAAATTTAGCCATGAAAGGTAAGTTTATCTTTCAGGATAAGCCTACCGGCCCTTTTAGGGCCCTTTTAGCCCACAATCACATTGTCCGTTGTAGAAATACGTCTTTCCTCTGTTAATTTGCATTAAAAGCCCATTTCAGATGTAATCCATAATTTGCTATATTAATAGACTTTGATATTTGAAAACATGTAAAAGTGCCTTTATGACCCTGCATTAAGAGGAAATGGCAAATGTATAATCTGATCATCCATCCACATCTACAGAAAGAAACACTGGCATGTTCAGGAATTTAACTTAGCCTACATATATAGAAGGTGGATGAAATTGCTATTAAAGTAAATATTAGGCAAATATTAAAAGTATCCTGTCATCATCCACTCAACCTTACCTGTTAGCTGCTGTGAATGGATCAGTTGACCTCAAGAACCAGATCAGTGAACTATTTTCCTCTTTATGGGCTGGGAAAGCAAAGCATGAGTAAACTTCTACAGAGGTAATTGGGAGACCATATCAAATATAATTTTCCCATTTACTCCAACAGCAAAACAAAAAAATCCGCTATTGCCTTTCCATGGCTCTCTAAAAGGGGGAAATACAGAAACATTGATTTCAGCAGTCAGAAGATAGAAAGATATACAGTAATTACCTAACAGCATTATTAGAAACCCACTGCAAGTGGGTTTAAAATAATTTTTAACACAAAGAATAGTGTTATAAATGTACATTAAATTTTAAATAATAAACATAAACTGTTAAATTTGCAATGTTAAAGGGGGGGTGTTTTTTACACTGTTAAAGGGTTGGATTCCCATGCTAAACATGGACAAAGTTTCAAAAATTAAGTTGTACATTTGAAGGAGTATTTCTGTTCCAAAAATACTCCTTCCGGTTTGTCACAAGTTTCGGAAAGTTTTTTTCGAGTATGGCTCTGTGTGACGTTAGATGGAGCGGAATTTCCTTATATGGGTCCTAAGGCACTTCTGCAGGAAGAGCGCGCGCTCCCGTATAGCACAGCACTGAGAGGCTGAGCACAGACATTCACTGATCAGAGCGAGAGCTTCGCAAAATGTCACAAAAGGAGTGTGTTTTTGGTTGCCAGGGCAAGACAACCCTGCACAGATTATCAAAAGAGAAACACCATTAAGGGACCAGTGGATGGAGTTTATTTTTACAGAGCATCAACGGAGTTGTGCAAGTGTCATCAACAAATATCAAACAAATATCATTTATTTCTTAAGGATAATGCAGTCCCAACGAAAAAGGGTCACGATCGTGTGTTGGAACCGCAGGCGGTGAGTAAAACTGCTTCAAATATCTCTGTGTTGTTAACTTAGCTATCGGCGTGTAAGCACATCAAGTAAACAACATGCGATGTTGTCATCAAACTGCACTTTCCACATGTACAGCTTAAAAAAAAAAAAAAAAAAAAAAGACGACAAAGTGGAACTTTTATTTTCCAAAACCGCTAAGCAAATATATACAGTTTCAGTACATTTCACACAGAGACGTTGTTGCTGATACTGCTCTTGTTAAATTTCAGCCTCTGGATCTGATTCTGGATCATAAATATACGCTGAATCTGACTGTTAGCCATGGTTTGTTTTGGTTGTCTTTTTCCTCACGACAATGTCACAGCTTCCAAACGCTCTCAACGCAAAAGCCTACTGGCACTCGTGATTCTTTAGCTCCGCCCACACGTCACACCTCCAGTCGGTCGTGTTTTTCCGGGAAAAATCGATACAGACTATCTTTCTCTTATGAATATAATAAAACTAAAGACTTTTTGGAGTTATGAAGGATGCAGTACTACTCTATAGGTACTCAAGATTAACAGGATATTGAGTGAAAACGAGCATTTCACCCCCCCTTTAATTGTTGCGAAAACACTTCCTTGCAGTTTGTCTGGTCTAAACGGATCATTTTGTGAATGACTCATTCAGACCTGTTTTGACGAATGAATCGTTCGCTAATTTTGCTGCTTGTCTCTTGAAGGCGCATGAAACAGTCTTCAAGATATCTCATTTTGTGTAGGCTTCTCCACGGAAGTACAGATGTCATACGCTTTTGGAACGACATGTTGGTGAGTGAATAATTTAAGTGAACCACTGTCACAAACTTAGCCTCTGAGGGAACCGTCACCGGAATACTAACCGGCCTGCCTGGACTACATTTCCAATAACCCCGTGCCTGAGCTTGATCACCATTACAGGTGTTTCTCATTACCCAGACTATTTAAACAGTGCCAATCCCCACACTCGTTGCAAAGTTCTGTTTTTGCTATTGCTGACATTTCCGTGTGTTTATATTCTGCCTGATTCTCTGTTACCTAGTTTGGACTGTTTATCTGTTTTCTGATCGATTGATGCCTGCCTCATTGACCCTCCTTGCCTCTTGGATGCTTTCTATTCACTGTCTGCCGCCTGCCTCGACCCTTTGCATGAACACTGTTTATGATCAACCCTGCCTTCGCTGTACTTGATGCTACTGATTGAACTCTGCCTGTTTGACTTGTTTCTTGTGTTATCAAAGCTGCACATGGATCCCAACGCCACTGTCTCCTTATTACAACTACAAAGCGAGTGGCATTTGTTTGAGAAAGAAACGGGGAAAGAATGCCACCCAAATAGCATGACGGCAATCATATGCCAATGTAAAAAAAAAAAAAACGTTGATGTTAAATCGTTGACGACAGCTTTTAGTGTGCAAATTAATTAAATAAATAAGTAGCTGCAATGATCAAACTTGAAAATGAAAACCAGCGTAAGGATTCATATTGTAACTGATCACTGTTAATTAAGTAACATGACAAGACCGAAAGAAAAAAAACTATCAACAATACTAATAAGCAAATGTATTTATTTTCAGAATATTCATTATTGTTCAGTTTTCTCTACATAATGATGTCACTACCCGGCTCAGTTGTCCACATTCAGTCTGAGCTACACATCTTTTTGTCCCAAAGAGCAGAATGGGTGTCCAACAAGGAATAAATGCCTTAGCTTTATAAGTTTAGGTCCCACTACGTCTGTTACTTCCTGAACTTTAGCCCTTTTCCTCCATGGCATTGCCTCTTATTGGCTGAGAATGAGGTAAAGAGTGAATTTTAACCCACTGAAATACAAATAGCTTTAATGTACTGGCCTCTTATTCTATAATGCTAGCCGTACGTCTATGGGTGTGATGCATCGTCTCTCTGGAGACACATTACACGGCTAATGGTCTGAGCATGCTTCATTACTGTTTAAATCCAACATAGTGAGATCATTTAAACACACACACACATACACATAGACCCTTTTTATAACCTTAACACATTTGTTCTTTTTGTTTCTCGATCACTGATTTTACCTCTCTGTATATTTTATTTTATTTATTTATTTATATTGTGGAAGCATACATTGAAATATCATAGATTTGTAAATAAATGGTTTGGATGCCTCTCTCTCTGTAAAGGCTCGTTGTCGCTACATATTTCTAAAGCCACCCTTCAGCAGACGAACCCTGCTACCTCCACCTTTTTTATCTCTCCCTCTCTCTTTTTCTTCCTCTCTGTAAATGCCATCTGAGAAGAGAACATTCTGACAGGCTGACCTTGAGTCAGCGCCCATAACTCAACAGGTACTTACAGTATGAAACAAATTGCTTTTATATGGGCCTGTAAAACAGATCCATGTATCTGTCTATTCACATATGACTCATAAAGACCAGTCAATCATATACCTATCTATTTGTGTGCATTCTGTCTCTCAGAATTTTAGTTGGAAATTTGCCCGATACATCTACAAAAGCAAACAGTAGCAATACAAAAAAAACAAGAACTTTGACTTCTGTTCTGGTATGGAGTGACACTTTTCATGAGCCAATCAATTCCTGATGTACAAAATAAAGTCCTGTTCCACATTTTTTTCTCATTGAATATTTTGGAGCTGATCGCATTCAACTAGGGCAGCAAGGTGTATGTATGCAACTTCAGTTTTTCAGCATCTTGATTCACAGTAAAGTTTCTTTGAGACACTGAAACATTGTTTCATTAGCTGCACATGTGTAAATGCACTTAGTGCTACAGTTAACTTCACAGACTTACAGTCTTACAGTGTATATATTTATTTGCAAGCAAGTTAGAAAATTTAACTAGGATACAAAAAAGTTGTATTATAATTTTACAGTTATACTATACATTTTTTTAAATACTTAATTTTTATTTTTATTTTACAGCAATAATATTCCTAGTTCTCAGATACATACTGTAAGTAATTCAGAGACCTGGAGGAAAAGACATCCATAGAACTGTACAGGTGCATCTCAATAAATTAGAATGTCTGTAATGGAAAAGTTCATTTATTTCAGTAATTCAACTCAAAATGTGAAACTTGTGTATTAAATTAATTCAGTGCACACAGACTGAAGTAGTTTAAGTCTTTGGTTCTTTTAATTGTGATGATTTTGGCTCACATTTAACAAAAACCCACCAATTCTCAAGAATCTCAAGAAATTAAAATATGATGACATGCCAATCAGCTAATCAACTCAACACACCTGCAAAGGTTTCTGAGCCTTCAAAATGGTCTCTCAGTTTGGTTAGGCTACACAATCATGGGGAAGACTGCTGATCTGACAGTTGTCCAGAAGACAATCATTGACCTGGGTTGAGCCAAAATCATCACATACTATATACTAATTCTAAAATGCCTGAGAGCAATATTAGGGCAGTACACCATGGCAAAAACCTAAAGACAATAATCTCAATAAAACACAGTATTCATACTCAATTTCTGATTTTTTCCATGCCCTCAAAACGGATCTCACACATTCCTTGCCATCAGGAACTCCGTCTGAGTTTTGGGTAATGTGTAAGTGTCCTTCTCTGAAATTACTGTGTCTACTGTGATTCCTTATAGTCTCAGACACTGATGCAGACACACTGAAGATCTGTACATCCTCGTCTGTGCAGTGCGCATGAAGGTATAATTAACCACACAGCCTCAAGTCTCCTCATTTCAATCTCAGCATATTAAACACAGCATGTCTCGGCCGCATTTGGTATTCTAAGTATATCCATACTTGAATTGCGCAGACAAAGGAAAGGCTTTGTTTCTCTTTCATAATTGCATTGTGTGGACTCTGTGCAGTGACCAGCGAACAGTCACGAGGCGAGACGGCACAGCCTCTACACGCGTGCTCTCCGTGCTCTGTAAATTAGCATACCATCTGAATTCAGTGAGCACACGCAACTCTGGGGTCAATATTCATGTCAGCGGCGTGTGTGCGTGTGAGAAAGAGGGAGGGAGACAGAAAAAGGGTTCTCTCCAAGAAAGTCAAGTGGGGTTGACGGCTGAACAGTCTCTCTGCTTCTGTGTTCGGAATGGACGATTCTGTTTCCTACGCTTTGGAAAGCCAATCTCAGACTAACCCTAGTGAATAATCACAAATCCTTCTCTGTGCGTTTCAGTCTAGGACAGAAACGCCACACACACATACACAGATGTATCTTTGAATCTTTGAGAGGCAGCTAATCCAAACCACTTTAATAACTTGTGTCGATAAGGATGTCAATTTAATGCTTTTCCAAAAGACTGTTAATATCTTCACATGCTTAATGTCCTCAGCCAGCACCAAGTTTGACATCATTACACCCCCAGCTTTTGCAATCAGCTTTTCGCTAATAATTATGCATAGCAGTTTTGTTTAATTACATTATGAGTTTAATTTGCCTCCGTTTTAGCGCTTCAGCATTACACATCTATCAAAGCTTTCTCCGAACATGTGTGTGTGTGTGTGTGTGTGGTGGGTAATTATGAAATTGCATAGCTGAAAACACACACAGGCATACACACTGATGGCCATCACAACTACCATTAATTACCTTTGCAATTAATTGCATCTTTTATTGTTATTATTGTTTAATCGGCTCTATAAAACAAAAGCCAATAAAGAAAAATCTATGATCCATTATAATCAGAGGTTGTGGGTGACCAAAGAGGGTTGAGAGAAAAAGGAGAGAAACTATGTAATTACCACCCTTCAAACCACAACAGCACCATTCTAATCAAGCCTGTACAGAGCCCCAGCACACACACACACACACACACACACACATACCTTCTCAGGTAGAGAAATCTAATTGAGGATGAGGGCTGAAAATTAAAATGAAAGCTTAACATTAGACACACATAACCTTGAGATACATTTTGAAGTAGCAAATTCTCGGAGAGAGAGAAATGTTACAACCTCGTATAAAGAATGCTAACAAAAAATGAGTGGGTTGGAATAATGAGTTTTTTTCTGTATTAAATTCCTTTTTTATGCCGCGAATCCATTTCTTCAAACCCCCAGTCAGGAAGAGCTCTTTTCGTTAATCGCTTCATTTTCCCGCTCAAATGGGTCGGCCCACTCGCAGACCTTGACTAAGTATGCAATGGCGGGATGTAAAGATGCAAATATGGGGCAAAATTATGAAAATATGAGGTTTGGATAGAAGGTTACTGCAAGAAGTAATTACGGGTGTTTGGTGAAAGGAGCTCCAGACCCTTTTCGCTTTCGCTGACAAGCCTCGCCGAGGCAAATACGAGAGTGTGGAGCTAATGACTCTTAATTTGGCGATGCTGGCCATAATTTCATAGTCCTCGCTCTTAATAAGCGTAGATGTAATGAATTGGTATTTAGAGGAGAAACTGTTTCCATATATCCATATAATGCCATTACTGAGCAAATTAACCTTGCAGGGGATTCATTAAGCTCTGTTCCAATTGGCTGATCATGCGGGTGGAACAGGAAACGTATTAAGGATGGACAACCTTTAAAACGCCGAGCTTCAAAGTTTTAGTGTCGGACAAAGTAGTTAATAACCACAGCTGTAAATGCAGGTGACATGAGCGAGCCCACCGTTATGACTAAACAACACTTCAACCCTTCCCCCAGCCCACCGCTGGAGTGGAGCTGATTGACTCGTGATGTTTGAGAACCGCTTTGAGTTCAAGTAGGAGTTGAGTCGTTTCACTGAAAGGTCATAAACGAGAAGATGATTGACATATGTCTTTATGACTCAGTCACTTTGACTGATGTTCTACAAACGGCAAGAACAGATGAGAAAAAAAAAAAAACACGTGTCTTGCCATCAATCTTACTGTGAGAGCGAATCAGATTGATTCAGTATCTTGATATAGCGTTCATTCACTTTTTTTCCTCTTTTTTTTTCTCTCTGTACTTGCTTTGTCTCAGTACAGCGGTTTCTTTGTTTAATTCTGAAAACATAGCAGACTTCTTTCCGTACTGATGTAACCAACTAGTTAAAGACAAATAATGTCAAATTCAGTCAGTAAAAGAATTGAAGTAAATTATGACAGAATTTTTATTTTGGGTTGAACTATGGTAGTTGATGCATAAAAATAGTTTAAAGATTTTAGTTTTAGATTTAAATATAAATATATGAATATAAAAGGTGTTGTGACCAGCAACCATATCTCTCACTTACCATTTTAGATGTTGTGAATGATTTTTTAAAAGTAGACATGGCATGTAGTCTTTCGTGTGATATGGTCATAAAACCTCCATTTGTAGCAATAATAAAAAAATTTGCAAGATGTTGTTTAGATGTTAACCTCCCAACCTACTTTGTGTGAGCTACCCATGAGCATTTTAACACTTCTGGAGTTCACATTAATATCCTAAAGTGCAGATCTAGCGTGGGCAGCATAATCAAAAGAATGAGAATAAGACATGATCATTTGGAAATCATTGAGTTGCCAAGAGAGACAAACTGCAATTCAGGGACAAATTATGATTTTACTCACGTTAATGAAAGAAAATTAAGGTTGGACTGTCATGTCTTTAACTGTTGAAGAAGGCTCTTAATTATGCTCCCTCTCAAAAGAAAAAAATTAAATCAAACTGTTTTCAATCCAAAGTTCGCTTTAAACAGACTTTGTAATTGGGGAGATTTATTTATATAATTATTCTTTTATCTTTGTTTTTAGCTAGACGGGGGGATGAGATTAAATCCATTATATTATAATTAAAATTTTTCATTTAACAATGAGTTGCAAATTGGAGCGCAGGTCTTATGTGTGGGTGTTTGTGCCTGTTTGTTTGAAATGATGTGAATGAAGGGAGCATAAGCAAACAACTAAATCCAGAAGAATTTAGATCCCTTCGATTTCTTCCTTGTGGCTGTGCCTCTACCTACAGCGCAACCCAAACAGATGACACCGTCATCTTAATTACTTAGAGTCTTCAATTATCAAATTCATTAGATAAGAAATGATACTTTTTGGAAATGAAAATGTTGCTGGGTATTGCTTCATGTAGAGGAGAATGGCAATGTACAATTACTGTAAATATAATGCAGTATCTAAATCATGCAGTATGTATTTAATATTTTTACACTCACCTAAAGGATTATTAGGAACACCACATAATACTGTGTTTGACCCCCTATCACCTTCAGAACTGCCTTAATTCTATGTGGCATTGATTCAACAAGGTGCTGAAAGCATTCTTTAGAGATGTTGGCCCATATTGATAGGATCCCCCACACCATTACACCACCACCAGCAGCCTGCACAGTGGTAACAAGGCATGATGGATCCATGTTCTCATTCTGTTTACGCCAAATTCTGTTATTTCAGTCAAAGTTGCTCTTCAATCAGCTTGAATCAGTTGGCCCATTCTCCTCTGACCAAGGCATGCTGGACTGCTGCATAATGGATGTTTTTCCCTTTTCACACCATTCTTTGTAAACCCTAGAAATGGTTGTGTGTGAAAATCCCAGTAACTGAGCAGATTGTGAAATACTCAGACCGGCCCGTTTGGCACCAACAACTATGCCACGCTCAAAATTGCTTAAATCAGCTTTCTTTCCCATTCTGACATTCAGTTTAGAGTTCAGGAGATTGTCTTGACCAGGACCACACCCCTAAATGCATTGAAACTGCCATGTGATTGGTTGATTAGATAATTGCATTAATGAGAAATTGAACTGGTGTTCCTAATATTCCTTTAGGTGAGTGAGTGTGTGTGTGTGTGTGTGTGTGTGTGTGTATACCTGATACATGTAGTGATTCAATAGCAGCTTTAACTCCTGCTATATAACTAGCAGGGTCTGTTTTAAGTGAACCATCAGTTAAAAATGTAGAGTAGGTATAATAGATGTAAATGTGCTGCCATCTACTGTTGGATGAAATTCTGTACAACATTGGAACTGCTTTGTAAATAGTCATCTTTAATCTTAAATTAAAATCTGCTTGATAGGATCAGATTTCTCAATTACTCATTCTGACACTGTTATTTTAGTATTATGTACTATAATAGTTTTATTAATATTTTGGATTAGCTTTTTTGTTTTTGTTTTTACATATTTTTAGTTTTCATTTTTGGTAATTCTATTATCAACTTTTGTCAATGTTATTAGTTTTTTAAATATAAACATTACTGTCTAGGTTTAGTATATTTTTGTTGTCATTTCTAAATTCATCAACTCTTTATATTTAATTTAATTTAATCATAATTATCTTTGATTGTAATTTCTGATGTTTATGCAAAGCATATGTAAATTGTCCAGAAGCTTTGAATAACAATGGTTTATCAACACTTTTTATTCACTTTTTGGCTTTTAAAAAGTAATCTTTGAGAATCATATAAATGGACTCGCAGAGATGGATTATTTGTCTAAATATCTTTGTTTGTGTTCATCTGTAGAAAGAAAGAAATATGGGATGGTATGAGAGTGAGTAAATGATGAAAGAATTATAATTTTTGCTGGGAGTTTCCCTTTAATTGTTTTCTCCCAATTGTACAAACTGTTCAGCTATCTGCAATTCTGCATTCAATGCTGTCAGAGTCAGACAGCTGATTGCCATCATCACGAGGGCAGAGGTCAGATGTCAGACCATGTTTCAGTGATACAGACATACTATCAAAACAGTGCTTAATTTGCAAAGTGTGGGACTGAGCCTGTGTTTAATTGATAATGATTTGGCAGACGAAATCCTAGAGGCTGTGTAAGGTTTCTTTAGATCTCTTTAAATATCCACTCTGTAAATATTTGAAAGTAAGAAACCGAACCCAGTAGGGTAAAGTCTGGCAAACCCAGGACTGAGTGAATTAACAAATGACCATTTAAAAGTTGTTAAGAACTTCTTTATATATCAATATAGCAGTCATGTGCTTCTCCAAAAGAAAGAAATATTGTAGCAAATAGGGGTGCTCCGATCACGATCGGCCGATCGTTAATGCGCATTTCGTCAGTAAAGCCGGTTTTCTAATCAGCGGTTAATTCCATCAGGTGCGTGATTTCACATAGAGCAGCTGTTACTACACAGAGCCGTTGTTAACTGAGAAGATGGGCCAATAAACGCTGAAAATTAACGTGATTTGCGCATCTTCTCTATTAACAACGGCTCTGTGTATTAACAGCTACTCTATGTGAAATCACGCACCTGATGGAATTAACCGCTGATTAGAAAACCGGCTTTACTGAGGAGATACGCATAACGATCGGCCGATCGTGATCGGAGCACCTCTAGTAGCAAAGTAGCAAAACGCCCCCATGGCTAAATCCTATTGTGTAGGAAGTTTCACATATATGAAAACAAAGATGTCAGCATTTTTTTCAGACAGAAAAAAGTAACATGAAGGTGTGCTACATTAATTTAAAGCATGATACTATATGAATTTAGGTGCACTCTAAAAATGATGGATTCATTAAATTTTATTCATTTTAATCAGTGTGAGAAAATATTTTTTTCACAAGTTGAAAGTTTGTGAACCCTTCAGAAAGTTAAGAAAGAGAATCAAACAAATTAGACAAAAATATACTTTGTTATCTATTTATTAAGCAATCTAGTTTTACATATAGTATCAGAAAGTGGCAAAATATGTGACTCTTTGCTTTCAGTATCTGGTTAGCAGCAATAACTACATCTAACTGTTTCCTGTAACTGCTGTCTTGCACAAAAGCTTATAGGAATTTGAGACCATTTCTGTGATTTTGGTGGGTTTCCTTCTATGAACTGCTTGGCTTTTCCACGACATTTCAATTGGATTAAGTCCAGACATTGACACGGCCATTCCAAAACATTAACTTTGTTCTTCTTTAACCATTCTTTGGTAGAACTGTGGATTTTCTCTTATTGTTTCGTTGATTTAGTCTCTGGTCTGTCTGTGCGATTTCAAGTGTTTTGAAGGAGGCATGGCTTTGGAGAATGATTATGCAGGAAGGGTGGTGATCTTGTTTTTGAAGCTAACTTGTTATCGCTAGCCTTTCCGAAATCACCTACCCTGCTTTTAACTGCTAATCCTAGAGATTCAAATACTTTTGACACTGTGTTATACAGTATATAGCCTCTCTCTATTTGACACTATACAGTCACTAATTAGTAATTACTCACCCTCATGTTGTTCCAAAACTGTAAGATCATTGTTCATATTTGGAACACAAAATAAGATATTTTGGATTAAATCTGACAGCTCTATTTTACAGATGTCCTTGCTACGTTTCTGGACCTAGGAACATTTCAGTTGTGTTGATGTCTACAGAGGGTCAGAGAGCTCTCAGATATAATCAAAAATATTTGAATTTATGTAGAAAATTAACGAAGATTTTAAAATATATGAATAAATAAATGGCAAAGTTTTTTTTTTTTTTTTTTTTTTGATGGGATTCTCTGTCAACTTTCAGGACTTCTGTGAAAATCTGATAATCTTTTGGTTCATATTTATGCAGAAATCTGAAGGACTCACAAACTGGCAAGCAGCACTGTATAGTTTTAACAAGACAATACCATGACAGTAACATATTGTTAACTTAAAATATTGTTTTTAATCTAGTAAAAAGCAACAAAAGTGCATTCCCATGTGTTTTTATATTACATATATTATTGTGATGATTTATGTATGCTTTGCTTTTTTAACATTTATATACTGTAAGTTGATGTGCAGTAGGCTGTACTTTCATGAAATGTTAATTATATTGGCAGTAAAATACATTCAGTAATTATACATTGCCATCATGTTTTTATGGTAATTCTTTACAGCTGCTGGGTTTTTTGCTATTATAAAATGAACAAAATGTTTACTACAGATGGATATAAGATTGAATTAAGTAGGTTTCACACATGTCAGAATTGTTGGTGCCTTTGGTAAATATGATCAAAGAAGGCTGTGAAAATAAATCTGCATTATAAATCATTTTGATCTTTTATTTAAAATCACAAAAAATCACAAAAATCTAAAATTTAATTGGAGAATAAGAATTTAAATATGAAATAAATGTTTTTTTTCTCAAACACACATTGGACACAATTACTGGTACCCCTAGAAATTCTTATGAATAACTTATATCTGAAATATATTCCCATTCATATTCACAGTTTTGAGCACACCAGGGTGATTATGAACATAAAATTATCCAGCCATGGCTTCCTGTTTCATAGAAATATAAATAGGAGTGAAAACAAAGGCCAAATTTCTAATTAATCACCCATCACAAAAACCAAAGAATATATTTCTGATGTGCAGCAAAAGCTAACTGAGCTTCACAAATTAGAAAGTGGCTTTAACAAAAGAGCTAGAGCAGTGAAGATGATCATTTCCACCATCAGGGCAATAATTAAGAAATTCCAATCAACTAAATTTTTTTATGAATCTGCCTTGAAGAGGACATGTCTATATCGTCCTAATGCATGGTGAGAAGGAGAGTTTGAGTGACCAAAGACTTTTCAAGGGCCACAGCTGGAGAATTGCGGAAAATTTTTGAGTTTCGTGGTCAGAAATCCTTACAAAAAATATATCAAACAGCACCTACATCACCATATGTTGTTTGGGAGGGCTTCCAGAAAAAAAATCAAGAAAAGAATATGCTTTCACCTAAAAACAATCTCCAGCATATTCAGTTATCAGACACGAATGGAACTTCAAATGGGACTGGCTTCTATGGTCAGATAACTAAAAAAATATAGCTTTTTAGCAGCAAACCCTCAATATGGGTTTGGTGAACACAGATAAAAAGTATCCCATGTGTATAGAATGAAATATACAGCTGTATTTATAATGTTGTGGGCCTATATTTCTACTGGAGGTCCTGGACATCTCGTTTAGACACATGGCATCATTTATTCTGTCAAATACCAACAGATAAAAAATAAAAAGTAACTGACTCTGTTAGATATCTTATAATGGGCCATGTTTGGATTTTCCAACCGACAATAATCTAAAAACAACACAAAAATGGGTCACTGGGCACAAAACCAAGCTTCTGCTATGGCCATTTCAGTTCCCTGACCTGCAACTTATATAAAATGAGTGGGGTGAACTGCAGAGGAGATGCACCGTCATAGAGCTGTGAATCTGAAGGGTCTGTAGAGATTCTGGATGAAGGAATTGTCTCTGATCTCTTGTCAGGTGTTCTCTAACCTCATCAAGCATTATAGGAGAAAACTCCTATACTGTTTTGGCAAATGGAGGTTTCAAAAAGTATTGAATAAAAGGGTACTGTTAATTGTGTCCAATGTGTATTAGAGAATTTTTTTTATTTCATATACATTTTTTTATAGTTTCTGATCATATTTACCAAGGGTACCGACAATTCTGACCACGTGTGTAAATGTAGCTCCAATTTAAGCCAGCTATATTAATTAATTTGCTCTGAATTACACACTGATCATATTTAAAGAATTGATGGTGCACTGATCTAAATCTCCAGCCTAGCACAGCCTATAGAAAAACAAATCAATATTACACACATTGTCTTAAAATCTCTCCCCTGTGTTCTTACCTTTCTAGTTGTTTTAATAATTGACAGATATCAAATTGGATTGCAGGGAAGTAGGATTTGACATTCTGAGAAAATACAAATTAGTTTCCCACAGTAACTCAAATACACTGACAAACACACTTGCAGATTGACACGAACACACATATACCACACGTGTGTTCTTTTGTGCCAGTAAACCTCTCCATTACAGAGGAGCAGACATTACCAAAGGGGTCTGTGTCACTTTCTAAGTTTCATTCTTGTGAATATTGCATACAGTTGAATTCTGATGAGTCGCACTGATAAATAATGAAGGAAAGAGCTGATTTACTGTAAGTGCTTCGGTTGTATCACTTTATGGATTTACATTCAGTTCAAAAGCATGCCTGATACTTTCATTTTCTCTCTCTCACATACACACTGTACCATAATAAAATGTTTGGGGTCGGAGAGATTTTGAGAGAGAGAGAGAGAAATGATAAATGATTTTTTTTTAAATCAGTAAAGACATAATAATTTGGTCAAAGGTGACAGTAAAAACACAAGATTTTTATTTTGAATAAATGCCATTCTTAATGCTATCTATTTATAACAATAAAAAATATTAAGCAGCACAAGTGTTTTTAATTTAAGAAGAAGAAGAAAGGAATAATAAGAAGAAATGTTTCTGAAGCAGTAAATCAGCATGTTAGAATGATTTCTGAAGGATCATGTGACACTGAAGACTGGAGTAATGATGCTGAAAATTCAGTACACTTACACAAATGTTGCAAGCTGGTCGGTAAATACCTTTATAGTGCATTTTCTTGTTTTCACCGCTAGATGCCAGCACTGTTTTTTCTTCTTTTATCTTTTCCTCAGCGGGGTTTCCCTCATATTTCCGTGACATCAGAGGTCACGAAGAGGCAATAATGATCTCCTAACAAACACTGAATTGCAGTAAACCAGTCAGCGTTTAAGCAGTGGAAAGTGCTGAAATGATTTATTTGTCTTGGAGTTGTAGGAAGACGCACGCGATCGTTTTCTCCAGGCGTTAAACAATGTGGACAAGGCCTTACAATAAGATTTTTAGTATAATTAGATTTTTTGAATATTTTTCCATAAATTGGGTTTAGTGGATGGATGCAAACGTTTGGTTCGTTCTAGTAGTACAAAGGACGTGTTATCTGTTTTCCCTTTTTTTTTTTTTTTTTTTTTTTTATAAATGAACAAAGGTTTGAACACTTTCCTTATTCGCAATAGCCTTACACTCCATTTAGATTTTCTGCAAGCTGATTATGTTTTATCGAAAAGCTGATTTTTATTGTGAAGGCTGTTCTTTGATTTAAAAAACAAAAACTAAAAAATATTAATGTGAAATCTTTCTCACTCTCAGTCAAAGTTCATTTAGCCTACTCTTTTTTATTGTTATTGGAGGAACGCTCTAGTTCCGGACTGAGAATTTCCAGCACCATGGACAGTCCCAAATTCACCCCAATTTCGAATAAGCACTTTGTAAAGTTCGTTTACTTTTCATAATTTGACAGGTTAAAATGTAGAATTTTACTGTTGCATTTTTTATTTTTTTTTTAGTTTTTTTTTTTATTATAGATCCAGATAACAATGTAATTGACCTGTCTAATTTAGTCCCAGCCGCTCTTAAGTTCACTGTCATGGATATCCTAAAGGTGGAAAAAGAAAACCGCACGTGTTGTGTTGTTTGACGTGGTTTGCGGATAGCGATCCGTGTGAACTGTGCCCTCCTCCCGGGCTTTTCTCGCGCAACACAGAAGCCGTTTCAGCATCTTGCACAGCGTCGCGCGCAGTGCGCGAGGGCCCCTCGCGGAGAGACAAGACGTCACTGCTGTCAGTTTGTGGCCGTTTGTCACATCGGTGGGTTTCATTTCGACTGAGATGCTGCTCAGAGCCGCAGCCTCCTCACAGAGCACCTCGTCTTCTCGTCTTTCGTTTCAAACAGCGACTACGGGTGAAGACAAAAACGGGAATGAATCACGGAAAGCGACAATCTAACGGCGGAAAGAAGGAGAAGACGTCGCCGGAATGACCCCCAACAAAGAAACGCGTTTCCTCGCGCAGCGCTCGTGAAGCTCATCCAAACAGATTCAAAGGCGCACAACCAACCGTCAATCATGCCGGTGCGACGAGGTCACGTCGCGCCACAGAACACGTTTCTCGGGATTATCATCCGCAAATTCGAGGGTCAAAGTGAGTGTCATCTTCCAGATGTTGCAGCAGCGTATGTTTATTTCATTGCCACAATATGAGCTGCATGTAGTGCGATTCAGCTATGGTTTATTGTTTAGTGTGATCCCCAAAAAGAGAATGTACCTTCACACACTGACCGCGAAACTTATTTTAGCCTTACTTTTACGTTTAAACTTAGAAATAAATAACGTTACTTTGAATTATTAGCGCTGTTCTATTACCGTGTCTCATTATTGACGTAAACATTGATTAGTTAAGTGGGAAAGCGTATTATATTTTGGATAGTGTTTGTACTCTTTCTCCATTAGTCGTCTGGGAGGAAACTGTCCATTATGTCACAGCTAACATCATGTCAGCATCTGAAAATGTCACCGTTTGTGTTGTGTTTGAGTGTTAATGTGTTTACTCACACTACCAGGGGCGTTCAGCTGAGGGGCCCAGTGTCCGCTGCCAAAATATCACTCTTCCATGACTTACTGTGTCTGCTGTTTTCTCTCAAATATAACTGTTAATAGAGAAGGAGAGTTTCTGGTCGACAAAACATTAAGAACATTTGTGTGACAAGACCACCTGCGTAAATGTTTTTTAAAAGGAACGTTACGGGTTCAGTTCATTTCAATCATTGTTGGTTACCACAATAATAATTTTGGAGAATAAAAAATCAAATCAAATAGAAGCATATTTTGTAAAAGCACTATACAGTACTGTACATCAATTCTTCTTTTAAAATATGAATTGTTAAGCTATTTATATTTTTTTTTTAGAGGAAAATGTTACTAAATGTGTTTTCAAAGTAAAATCATTTTTCAATCAACCTATTTTTTTTTTTTTTATTATTTTTATTGTGGCTGTAATTTTGCAATACTAAAGTGTACAAATTAGCCCAGTTCACTTCCATTGGAAGTGCCTCATAGTAAACTGGATTTTTGCTGTTTTAAAAAAAAGGAGAGACATGAGGTAATCAACATTATGCCTCAATTGCTTGATTGAGCTTTACTTATTCAACCCTAAATATTTCTTTAAATTGTTCTATAGTTTCACATTTTATAGATGCAATACAATTTCTTTCCATCAAGAATGCATGGACGGTTAATGATATTATTCACCTATATTTTATTACCGATATTATTCACCTACATTTTATATATATTGTCACGGGAGGAGCACAAGACAGACACAGTGGGCGTGGCGTCAGGCCTCGGAGAGGCTTTTATTAACAGAAATCATAAAACAAAGGGAATAAAAGTGGCCAAAGGGGGAAAGTGTCCAAAATAACAGGGAATCTGGTGTCCTCGTCGTGCTGCGGGATTTGTGTAGGTCGGGCAGTGTTCATCAAGGAAGGGTCCAGGCAAGGGGCGGAGTCCGGCGGCCGCACGCGCTCCCCTCCTTGGTCCGGGGCGCGAGGGGCGGCGGCTTCTCCTAGCGGCCGCGTCTCTCTCGTTGGCCGCGGCGCTGGTAGGGGATGGACGGCCCGGCATCCTGGCCCGTCGGCCGTGTATACGGGTGCGGTTCCCATCCGGATCGCGGGTCCGGCAGCTCACGTCTTGGTGGCGCGGGAGTCCCTCAACGCACCCTTCCTGGACCCACGAGGACACCAGTGTGCATGCACGGGGAAGAGACCGGTCTCCCGAGGAGAGGCGCGTTGGGCTTTTAAACAGCGGCGGGGATGAGGCTCCATTCACATCAGGTGTGCCCCATCACACGCCGCCAGCCCTGACTCGTCCAGCGCCCCTCCTCTCACACACCCACTCCAGTCGGGAGCCTGGTGAAGGGCGGCGATTTAGGACGGGGTGCCGGTGACAATCAGGGAGGAGGCAGCTGACCCGTCACATTCCCCCTCCCAAGCGACATCCCCGTCCCCAGAGCGCCACCCACACGGGAGTGCTACCATCCTCAACCAGACTCCAAACGGTCGGAGTGGGCGGGGATTCCTCTCCGGGCGGTCCTCCCTCTCGCAGCGCACCAGAACAGGGACAGAGAAACCGGGTTTTAGTGACAGCCTCAACCAACCAAAGGGTAAAATGACAATGGAAAAGTCACTTACCCCTTGTGTGGCTGGGAGGCTGTCCCCAGTTTTCCTCCGTCCCAGTCTGGGTTCTCACGAACGTTTGCAAGCGAGAGGGAGTGACGTCACCAGACGTTTCCCAACTGCGCTGTCTAGGCTCCGCCTGCCCGCATTCTCCACCAGTGTCACGGGAGGAGCACAAGACAGACACAGTGGGCGTGGCGTCAGGCCTCGGAGAGGCTTTTATTAACAGAAATCATAAAACAAAGGGAATAAAAGTGGCCAAAGGGGGAAAGTGTCCAAAATAACAGGGAATCTGGTGTCCTCGTCGTGCTGCGGGATTTGTGTAGGTCGGGCAGTGTTCATCAAGGAAGGGTCCAGGCAAGGGGCGGAGTCCGGCGGCCGCACGCGCTCCCCTCCTTGGTCCGGGGCGCGAGGGGCGGCGGCTTCTCCTAGCGGCCGCGTCTCTCTCGTTGGCCGCGGCGCTGGTAGGGGATGGACGGCCCGGCATCCTGGCCCGTCGGCCGTGTATACGGGTGCGGTTCCCATCCGGATCGCGGGTCCGGCAGCTCACGTCTTGGTGGCGCGGGAGTCCCTCAACGCACCCTTCCTGGACCCACGAGGACACCAGTGTGCATGCACGGGGAAGAGACCGGTCTCCTGAGGAGAGGCGCGTTGGGCTTTTAAACAGCGGCGGTAATGAGGCTCCACTTCCTTCAGGTGTGCCCCATCACACGCCGCCAGCCCTGACTCGTCCAGCGCCCCTCCTCTCACACACCCACTCCAGTCGGGAGCCTGGTGAAGGGCGGCGATTTAGGACGGGGTGCCGGTGACAATCAGGGAGGAGGCAGCTGACTCGTCACAATATATAATTTTTTTATTTGCTTATATGCTTATTGGTGTGAATAGTAGAAACCAAATATCTGTTAGTAATCAGATTGATGGCTCAGTTAGACTGAAAAGCCTTCATGTAAACACCTTAAATGATCTGAGTTAGATCCAAATGAAATGTCGATCGGATTGGAAGGAGTGGTGTAGATCTTTTCTAATCTGATTGAGAGGACATGTAAATCCTTGATCGGATTGAAAACCAAAACTGAAAAGTACTGCATATGTGCAATGGCACATAAATTTTGTACGCGTGAAGCATGGAAGGAGCTGTTGTTTTTGTAGAATCAAGTGTCATAAATGAGTGTCAAATTATTCAAAAATTCTCCTTCCACTCATCATCTGTGAAGTGTTGCAGAACAAAGTCCCATCAGTCCTCACTTCATACTCTCATTTACAGACGGCTTATTTGGGCGATTTTACTGCTTGATAAAAGCAGCACGGCACAAAGCTTCTTGTGCTCATTGTCTTCTAATTAGGTCCCAAAATAGATAAATTTTAAGACTGCTCTTTAAAAGCTAAGAAAAAAAGCAATGGTAGGAGAAGAGTATGTACAAACAGCTAGAAACTCTATGTTCATTCAGTGTGTGACTGTCAAAAAATCAAATTCAGTATTGAAGCTTGTGATATGTAAAACGTGCTCATCAACCCAATAACTTTATATAGAGTTCATGTAAATACTACGTTCAGATTCATAAAGCAGAATGATTTATTCCGATTACACAAAAAGCATCCATGTAAACATAGCAGTGACTCAAATTTACAACCCTACATTTGCTAATCTAAAGGTACACAAGTGCTCATTTTTTGATTATGATTTTTTATAAAAGCTTCAAAAATGATTTACTGTATCTTTTCACCTCCACTACATATATACACCTTTCTTTATAGCAAAAATTCTCTTTTCTGCCTGTTTCTACAGACAAGAGATTTGTCATAGCCAATGCACGTGTCCAGAACTGTGCCATCATCTACTGCAACGATGCCTTCTGTGAGATGACAGGGTTTTCCCGGCCGGACATCATGCAAAAGCCATGCACCTGCGACTTCCTGCATGGACAACTGACAAAGCGGCACGCTATTGCGCAGGTAGCACAGGCTCTTCTGGGCTCAGAGGAACGCAAAGTGGAGATTACCTACCACCGCAAGGACGGTGAGTATGTGAGCTTTATGTGTTAATAGTAGTTCAATGAACCTGAGAAAGTCTGTGGGTTATGTTTACTGAATGTTATGGTATTGGTTGAAAGGAAAAAAGCCCTTTGCCTAAACAAAAGGAAAATAATGTTTTACACAGAGTTGCAGAAAATATGCCATTGAACAATTATATTTAAGCTATTAAGCTGATGCACACCTTTGCTTGGTAACACTTTTTGTTAAATATTTCCAACTAGCCAATAGATTAAAGTTGGGGAGGGGCCATGAGTTGACTGACCAATGGCAGACAGGCAAAGTAAAACATGTTTGAAACCTGTTATTTTTTAAGTTCCATTTGATGATGGTAGTGGCATAGAAATTACACTCTTCAGCTTTAAATTTCACATTAATGATGTACTTTGATTTATCAGTCAAATTTCTGTCCTTTACACCAGGGGAAAACACTTTCCAATGTATATTTCTTTGTCACTGTAATGTATTTTGGGCTATATCACTTTTTTATTGAATTGTAACTTTATTTCCTTTTATACTGGTTTTCTAGGAATAAACCGATACTTCGGATATGGAATGTAAACAGAGAGAGAGAGAGAGAAAGAGTAAAAGGCAGAGAGTGTGTTTGAATTATTGCACAAGAAGTTAAAGTTAGCACTGAAATGACAGCTCTTATTGTCTTCGACAATTTTGCTTCATATCACAGAGAAACTGCAGAGAGCTGAGATCGTTTTTTTTTATTTTATTATTCTTTTTATCTTGTTCAGCTATGTAGTGAAAGACTTTTTGTCCTCAACAGAGGACATAGATTTTTTCTTTCTTGTAAAAGAATCACTATAAAACCCTTACACACATTAAACCCTGTAAATTACCGTAAAATTACCAGATTGTCTTTCCCCTGAATACAAAAACATGCTATTCAAATGAACGGTGGTGTTCTCGCTTTTTACTGTTAAGGGACCATTATAGCTGGTTGGCTTGGTTCATGGCTTTTAATGCTTTAACAAGACTTTATTGAGTGCCGAAGTTATGACAACACTTTGTAGGCCAAAACTCGGAAGTGGGTTAGCATTTTAGCACTTCCGGTTCCCTCGCCCTAAAGTCTGGGTTTTTTTAATGGGTTTTTGCTAAATCGCCTGAAATAAGATCTGTGGTTAACAAAGCCTCTAAATATTTTCACGTTTTGATCTATGACATAAAACACACCAGTTATAACCTGCTTGTGATTTTTTTAATTTTATTGTGTCTTAAAAATGGTGGTTACTAACAAGTTGCTAAAAGGGACTACATCCTTTGGCGGGGACTTTAGACGTCATTATGACAAACTGGAAATCTCTCACTAGCCCGCGTTTCAGCCTCACGTTCCCAGAGGTTTACCTTTTAGTTGATATACATAACAAAATTAGTATAAATATGGATCATGTAGGGACCATATATGGTTTAATTATAATACATTATAATAAGCATTTGTTGATGCTATTGGACAATTCTCTTACAATAATACGGGTTGTCCTACAAAGTGATGTCATAACTTCGGCACTCTATTCCTAAAGAAATTACAGAATATTTATTTTTGGGTGAACTAACCTTTTAATTTACACGAAAATGACAAATCATTCAAACACAATTGTAATTGCAAAATAATATACAAATGGTTACCACAGTGCTTGCAAAGACACTTTCTCCTCATCATATTTCATCATATTCTCCTCATCATATTTCCGTCCTTAGTTTTCATCTCTCAAGATTATTCTCTGGAGAACTACAATGGGAGACTCTATCTGTCAGGGCAAAAACATAATTTCTTCAGTGCGGAAGTCATAACCACAACTATTACATTCCATCTTAATTGAAAGTGTAAACTAGTAATTGTGAATCATACAAAAGGATATAATGCATTAGAGCCATCACAGATCATTCATGCCCTTTAAAAATTCAGTAGCAGTTTAAGAGCCTTTTAAATAGAATTCCTACCTGGAGTGAACATTCATATAATTCTGTCAGTCATGCTGCTCTGAGTATAAAATCAGCCGCAATTTATCTGACATCCCTTCTTCATTAAACTCCATGACTTCTCTTCATAGTTATGTCCCAGGGGGAACTTTGAGCTACTGTTTCTAGATTCTTTACTGTCAGATGAAATCTGTTGACTCTGTTCTGTATGTCTCTTAGACATCATATGAACTAATGGACATGTCATTGCGTTGGTTTCCACCCCAGAAACCACATATAAATTCATTTTTTTCTCTTTGAGGTGTAAATGAGGCTGCTCTCCTCTCACTGAGCACAGCACATTCTGGACCTGCTCTTTATAGTGATTTTAGTGGCTTCTACTGTGAATGCATTAAACTTTGAACGATGAGCAGGTGTGTGTGGAACAAAAGAGCTTTGTATCTTTGTCATTGTACAACATTTTTAAGCTACACTGTTTATTCTCATTTTATTTTAGAATATTATCTATGATATCTTATTCAACTCCTTAGACCCATGGTCAAGGCTCATTTACTCCATCAAAACCAAAACATAAACATGTTCTTTTTATAAACTGGATGACATTTAACATTCAAATGTATTCACTTTTAAACTAAACACAATCAGTATATAAAAAACAGACTCACAAAGTCACTTCATTTCACCTTCACTTATTCGTGGAAGAATGAAGCCTACTGAACTTGCTATATTCATCACACAGTATTAATGGAAATTCAGTTTTAAATGTCAAATTGTGAGTGTAAATGACATTTTGCTACTTTTATTGCATGAACACTTTAAACATATCAGCTAGTATAATTCTGTTTTAATAATTATCACTTATTCAGTTTAATATTTAAATGAAATAGTAATAAGAAATGGCAAATGTAAATCTGTTATTGAAATTGAATTAGCATTTTTATTTTGCGTAACATATTGCACATATGGGTGAATGTAAATTTAAATACTCAGATGCCATTGTGCATTACATTTCAAATTAAATTTAGCCAATCTACTTATGTTTATAACGCTGATCTGAAGGAAATATAATGCAACATAAAGAACGTTTTTAATCATATAGCCAAATCAAGCGTCCTATTCAACACAAAGTGTTTTTGATTAGAAGAGGGTTCTTTGCTGAAGAGGGTTGCTGCAAAGAACCACCGAATAGCCTTTAACAGTGTGTGGTTATATTAGAGCTTATTCAGTTACATTAGTCACACACCCACACACACACACACTGAATTGTGCCATACAAAGCTAGGTCCTCATGAGTATGGGTCATGCCTTATTTAGCATTTATATTGCAGTAGAATGTGATAGCCCTGCATAATTCTTCTGAGACTTCCTGTTCGAGAAGACACTGTTATCCTACACTGCTGGCTTGGCACATTGCTTGCTGCAAAGGATTTCATTCATTCAATAGGAATAAAATAAATAATACAATTCAGCTAAAGCCAATTCTTACATTTTTGCATTCAGCTTTGTATGTTTTCATGTTGCAGTGCATTACCCACAATCCTTCTCACTTCTGAGTGCTATATTTTTTACATTTGAAATGTTTTGTCAATTGTGGTTTCATCTCAAGTCCTTCATAAGCTGTTCTTGAGTATGTTATATTGAGAAGGTATCCCTAAAAATAGCAATAAGAAAATATAATACATTATTAAAAGTAAAAGTTATTAGCAGATCCGTTATGTACATTTACTGTAATTCTTAATTAACATATTGCAATAAATCTGCAAAGCATTGTATTTTTTGTTAATGTTGTATTGAAGTTATGAAGTGTGATCAAATATGAATTTTAGATGATGTTTAAGTTTTTGTTTGGGAGTGAATAACACCAGGCTCATGACAGTGTATATTGTCAGATAAGGAAATGTTTGGAAAAGAGTGACCCATGACTCTCTCTGTCTCTTATTCTTTGCGCTTTGCTTCGCTAATGAACATATGCTGTCATGTTGCCCTGCAGGCTTCTCTGTATGATTAATGAGCTGTGTTTATTAACACAGCTCCACCAATCAGTACACAGCTCCATGTACCAGTCATTTTAAAGACTGAACAAAACCTTGTCAAAGGCTGTATACAGTAGATGCTGTGAGTACAGAAATCAGGTGATGAATGGCAAATTATGACAGCCCTAAAATGTATAAGGTGGATGTATAATGTATTCTTACATTCAAAATTCACTTGCTTTAACATCTGGCTCAATTATTCTCTTCTTTCCAAAACTCTGTCTGTCTAACAAACATAATCTTCTGGATTTACTTTCTAATGAAATTGGAATTATTCACACTTGTGGCTCTGTATCTTGTTACCTAATTCTGTGAAAATGAAATCTGTCGATACAGATCCTCTTTCTATTATGAGCCGATTAAATGTTACAGTTTCACTTTGGCAGAGACAGAAGAGAGAGGAGGACACACACACACACACACACACACACACACACACACACACACAGAAAGAGATATTTATAGCTCTTGTGCATTTGGTAGGTATGATGTTTGGAGTCTCTGCTCAGGGGAACAGAGACACAGACTACACTGCTGTAATGTTAAGCCACAGCAATATAGCATAAACTATCATCCCTGGTCAATATTATTTTTAACCAAGAAAGTAAAATGCTTTGTCTGATTGTAAATGCTTTTAACACTCTGCAGAAGGAACAAGAATATCACAGATTTGTTTGAGGAAATGCTCAAAGTAATACCTACCAGACCGTAAACATATACTGTATATACACGTCCTGGCAGGCTACAAACCTTGTCTCATCACCATGAGTAGAATTAGAGAAGCACTGAGCAGATGAGTGTTAGAGCTCTGTAAAGAGATACAGATAGTCATTCTGAACCTATAAGCTCAACAGTCAAATGGAGATTGCGTTAACATGACTGGCCTCTACAAGACAACAGGCCACATTCATTCTAGTCTCAGGCACTAACAACATACTGAACATCATAGGGCAGCCTGAGTTAGGAGTTTGGGTGCATATCGCTTGTTATTTTGTATATAGAAGTAAATTGTTAGCTTAAGGAGCTTTTTCTATATGATCTAACCCTTGAATTCTGTTTTGTTGGTATAATGTAATGTATTTATTGATGGAAACTAATAATTTGATTGGAACAGGGCTCAGTGCTAGAGATTTTCACTGGCCCCACCAAAGAATAAATATATAGAGAGATAAATAAAATAGGTAATGTTTTCTTTGTTTTTACTCATGTAACTTATTCTAATACATAAGGTTGGCACCAACATTTTAGATACCAGTGAAATTTCATAATTCTAGACTTCAGTCTTCGATACTATAGCATAAAATAGTACGAGTCCAGACTCGAGACATTTTTCTGTCGTCTCGGACTTGTCTCGGACTCGTTGCATTTGCACTCGGACTTGTCTCGGACTTGGCCATTGGACTTGCCAAGTCTTTTAGTTGGTCTCGACCGAGTCCAGCAAAAAAATAAAATACAAAAATTCTCCTTCAAAACAAAACTACATTGGCATGATGTCGTGACTGAAAACGTGTGGAAAACGCTAGGCGCGCCACTCTCCTTATTTCCAAAGCACTGTGTAATCTGCGCTTGCGCTCCAGTGGCGTCTGCTGTTGCTGGGCAACCATGACCCGCTCTCCGTGAAGACGATGAAGTTTCAACAAAGAATAAATGGATTTCCAGCACTAAACATCGCTTGCAGTAGCTCTGTTAATAGATTCATTTCAAAATGGCTATCCTTGTACAACTATGATCATCTGTTTCTCCATCTTGCCTTAGCTTTCAGTATTGTTCCGGGAAAGGATGTGCATGACCAGCGGTGCAATTACTGCGACCTGAAAAGTTTAGATGTTTCTAATTGTGTTTTATTTACGTCTACACCTAGATAGCCTTAAACGTACCCTTTACAATAATGAAATACTAATTAGTAGTTGTTGTACAGTATAGGGGTTGCAAGACTATACTGATTTTCTACTAGTTGATTTTTTAAATAAAAAAATGCTTGAGTTACTTGACTACTCTTGGTTCATGCTATTGTAAATGAAAACACGTTAAATAGTTTTTGTTTTTACTTTGCACATGCTTTTTGATTATTACAAATAATAATGTAAATTTATTTTCTTAGAATAGGAGATATGCTGTCTCTTGCATCACATACATTATCAGTAGTTAAGTATGTGGTCTTGAAGTGGACCCTTTTTTTTCTCATTTGGACTTGGTCTTGACTTTGACTCGAAACTTTTGGACTTGGACTTGACTTGTACTCGAACCTCTTTGGACTCGGTCTTGACTCGGTCTCGACTAGTCCTGGACTTGGACTTGACTTGGACTCGACAAAGCTGGACTTGACTACAGCTTTAGTGTGCAATATAACATGTGTTCATGTTCATGTTATATATTTTTCACACAATTTACTTATCTGTATACCACATAAAAACAGGCTGATGACTTCCTTGTTCTATAAAGTCCCTCCTTCAGAAACACGTAAACACTTAGCGCAGAAACACTTAGCGCACGTTGCGCAGAAAGGTCACGCCTCTTACCATAACATGGAGATGCATGCGCTCAGTGTTATTGTAAACATGTCTTTAATTTTACCCTATCAATTTGAGCCAGAGAACATAGATGAAGAGGATAGAGTAGAACCTGTGCAAGCACGACTTTTGCAGGATGTTTCACAATGGTAAGCTGTTTATTTAGTACAATGATTCGCGTGGCTGCAGCTAAACCAGCATGTGGTTAAACAGTAAACAATATAATCAACAAATAATTTAAACTGATCATTACAAACACCAACAATCGATGGTGTCCGGTTGAATTACTACACTTTTTTTTTTTCAATTCGTTTTTTGGATTAGTTTCAATTACCATCTAGTTAACAAAGTTAAACAGCGTTGCCCTTTGTGTAATAAGCTACAGAAACTGTTAAACGCACCAACTTAAATAATAAAATACACTTACCATTTGTGGTCCATAAACAACGCCTTCTCCAGACAAAGAGGGAACTGCTCCATCTTTCAAGAATAATCTTTGTGCAAATCCGGCATTAAACTTATTGAGATTGAGGAAGCTGTCCTCAGCAAAATGTGCTGCACATAGTTTTACAAGTGGATTATAATTTCCGGGAACCACGTTAAACATAAATTGTAACCACTGATCTCTAAGTACAGCGTCCCTGGGAAGGCCAAACAAAGGTGATTGGACTCCGGGATGAAAATAACAGCATTTCGACGACATGACGACAAACACAATCTACTAACGCAACTGTTCCTCTCCTCAACAAGTACACACACCCTTTTTTGTGTATTCCTGTGGATGGAGGTTAGTCAAAAAACTGTACTAGTTACATCATTAAAGAAGGAAGTAGAGGGATGTAGTCCAAACTGGCCGTTCGATGTAGGCGACTTCTGTTAAATAAAATAAAATATCTCGCTTGGCATTAAACTTTGAGTTATATATATTGAGTTGTAACTATATGAGTTGTATAATTTTACAGATATTATTTATACTCTAACAACAACATTACACACTAACTAAAGTTTGAAACATGGGATCACGAAGAACGGGACCTTTATATTAAATATACAATAAATTAAATGTGACCACATGAAGCACAATTTTTAGGTTAACATTTTTTTCAATGTTGTCCCAAAACCTCCTGTTTACAAATTGACAGATTGCTACAATTAATTCTTAATTGAAATGTAATAACTTGGTCTTCCAATGAAATGTTAGACTTCTATCTGGTGACGTATGCTGGAACTTCTCAGATCATTTAGTCTGCATTTAGTCACACAAGGTCACTTTATGCTTCTGCACAGTCATGAAAAGATGAAGTGTAAATGCTTTTGAGATGCATTCCAAGGCTCATTCTCAAAATAATTTACACTAGACATTTAAGACATGCAATGAGTAAATGTACATAGGTCTTCACTTTAGTTAATGACAGAACTTTCTTGGGGTTGTGATTAGTTGTGTAGTCTTGGACATTCACTCTCACTCAGACAAACAAGTAAAACAACTCGCCTGATCATTTTGGGAAAAAGTAGGCATAAGCAGCACATAATGGGCCTTTCTGACATGTTGACCATCAGTTGTGTGAGTATGTTACAATGTTTTCTGTCTCATCTGTATTGCAGTAATAACCAACCTTTCACCTCCTCCTCAAAGACTGATCAGTTACAATGCTTTAACCAGTGTGTGTGTGTGTGAGTGTGTGTTTGCATTAGATAGCTGAGCTGGGAAATTGAGATTGCAGACAATGAATAATTCAGCCAGACAGTTTTCTCACCTTATACATTCAGGATACACTCATAAACGTAATGTACACCTTTTCACTAAACTCTAAAAAAAGTTATTTTTTGGTTCTTTAAATGTTTTTTACATGTAGCTCCATCTTGAAGAACCGTTTTAATACTGAAATGGTTCTTTGTGTCATAGTTTAGGGTTCTTTATTCCAGCCCTTTTGTTTTTCAAAACTGTACCTGTCAAAGCACCTCATTACTGAGTTTCTGGAGTTCAGTGATCCAACTAATGTTACGTAACATTAACGTTAACTGTCGACAAACTCTCAACAGGTAAATTATTTCATTCTTAAATTTACATACAAATGTAACTTTAAATTTGTATCTTGTTTTCAAACAATCATGTTTTTTTCTCTTTTTGGATCACATGTAAGTGTGAGCAGCTCTGGCTGAGGATATAGGCTACTCCTCTTCTCCACTTAAGCCCCGGTTATACTTTCCGTGTCCGCGAGTCCGCTAGTGTCCACTATGGTGCACGTGACATAAAAATTGTCAACAGCTAGTATGAGCGGAAGCTCTAAGCGGATGACCGCGTGCCTGGGCAATTGTTATCAAAAATACATTTTGGTCCAAAAATAGCAAAAACTACGACTTCTTGACTCGAGAATGAGTCAATCTTTTGTTCGTTATCTGGCTCGGCTCAGTGTTCATCTTCAGTTCTCTCTTCACAGCAGTTCAGTCAGTGTACTGTTTGAGTAAATGAATTACTCCGGGATATTGGTTTGTTTGAACTCAAAGGGAGTGTCAGCCCGATTAATACTTATGCGAACCGTTTCAAATGATTCAGTTCGATTCTGTGTACTGGTTGACGCAAATCCGGTTACATCGAATGATTCGTTCACGAACCGGATATCACTACACTTCAGTGTTTTGAAATCTCACAACAGACATGAAGAGAAGACAATGCTGAATAAAGTCGCAGTTTTTGGACCAAAATATATTTTTTTGATGCTTCAAAAAATTCTAACTGGCCCCCTGATGTCACATGGACTACTTTGATGATGTTTTTCTTACCTTTCTGGACATGGACAGTATGCCGTGCACACAGCTTCAATGGAGGGACTGAGAGCTCTCGGACTAAATCTAAAATATCTTAAACTGTGTTCCAAAGATAAACAGAGTTCTTACGGGTTTGGAATGACATGAGGGTGAGTCATTAATGACATAATTTTAAGTGAACAAACCCTTTAAATGCACAAAATTCCAGAATCATTTTAAATCATAAAGTTTATTGTTAAAGTGGTAAATACCCTGCCTCCATCACATAGGCCTATGTTTGTCACATCATCTTTTTATTTAGGCTATATACTGTATTCTATATACAGTACCAGTCAAAAGTCTGGACACACAAATGAGAAGTGTCTTTTGACTATACAGTACTATAATATTGCCTACACATAAAGAAAATTGGACAATATATCGGTATGTTTTTTTTTATTCCCTAATATCGGCATCTGCCCCCAAAAAACCCATATCGGTCGGACTCTATTTTTCACATAAACACAAACAAGCACATCGGCACATTTGTGCATAGTAATGGTGAACATCACTGAATGGATTGCTCATTCAGGAAAAATGTTACCGGTTTCATAAAGAAAAAGAGTACAGATAGAACGAATGGAGTGAAAGATTTTCTCTATTGTTTTGAAAAGGCATGATGGGTGAATGTGAATGCTTGGTGTGTGTGTGTGTGTGTGTGTGTGTGTGTGTGCTGGTGTGTAGGTGCGTATGGATTACTCTGTTTAAAGAAGTCTCCACAGGCTCTGTAGGTTTAATTATTGATAGTGGAAATTGAATCTAATGAAGTTTCCATCGTCTTGAAACAAGAACTGAGCTTAATACATTCTGTATGTTCATATACAGAAGAAAATGAACATGCACACTGCTTCAGAGCATTTCTAAGATTTATTCTACAGAAAAACAGATCATCACCCTTCTAATTAGAAAGCATATGACCTTAAGGTAGGACAAGGGAATATTGTTTTGGGAATAAATCTGAACCATGTGATTTGTCAGCCTTTATTAGAGTTTCTGCTTATAGTTGAGCTGCTTTTTCACCCAACATTTTTTGTAGTGAAACTGTAAATGCATTATTTTGGTCAAAGTTCTTACAGGAAAGCTCAACCTTTAAGGGGTGCATACTTAACATCTCAAGTAACACTGGAAATTAACACACAGACAGAGAAACTGAGGATTGTGTCTCCTTTAAGTGAAGGAAACAGCCAATGTGGCAGAGCTAAATAAAAAAAAAAAAAATTAAATAAAAACCTTTAAAAGCTCTTACCCCACACATTACATAGTTTACCTCAGGACAATTGCAACATGAGCATTACCTGAGCGGCATTTCTTTTAGTCTCATGGTGTGATGGTCGCCTGTTCGTTGCCGTTGCTGCTCAGGAACCTTGTAAGAGATTGATAGAAAATGGCATGATCAAAGCAATAAAAATGCTGATAAAATTGTACTACAATAAGAGTGCTGGTTCCACATGACAGTACTATTTCATCAAAGACAAAAAAAAACTAAAATCCTTTGAGAAAATTTTTTTCTCTGGCTGAACAAAAGTGTGGTTCTGATAACTGTGATTGTTCAGCTTGGAAAGTAAAAATGTCCAACTTTCTTACAAAACTTGTAACAATTGTGAACGTTCAAGCAAATAAGATTTACCAGTGAGTATGTTGGTCTCATTCACTAATAATTGCAGATTATTCGTATTTATTTCAATTCAATTATTTATTTTAAAAGGAGAACTTCTCATTAAAACATTCTATTTCATAACACATCCATACATGCACACAAATTTGTTGTTAACCTCGCTGTAATGCTAATTAATTTGGAGTATTCTAAATGAGCTACCATAACTGACATTAAACACACCCAAAATTAAAAAGGAGTTTCCCCACAGCCTTTCATTGCTCAGCAAAATTCAAATTAATTTTAGAACAAGAGTTACTGATGAATCATGATTTGTTCATGAAAATGTTTGTATGCAGATATCACACACAAATTTGTGCATGCACATGGTTAGTGTTACGGAGTAATCATAGCATGAAGCGTATGGATCCATCTGCAAAGCTTTATTTAAAGATGTGGTCATGAAACAGGCTAGAGTCAGACAAAGGCACACAGGTATATCGAGGGCAAGACAAGAGCAGTTAGTTAAACAGGAGTTTGTCAATCGACGTGGACATAATCCAAAGGGCGAAGCAAATGGGTAATCCACAAACAGGCAATAGTACAGGCGAGGTGCAAACCAAGTCCAACTGACAAGATATAGATATATTGAAGACAGGCAGATAATCAGGTAACAGGCAATCTCGGTCAGGGATCGGAATTGGCCCGGATCATAGACCGGAATATTTTGAGCCGATCCATTTAATAACGTACTGTGCATTATTTTAGTAATTTTAGTAATTCCCGCAGGTTTAACACTTACACCAAAAGCGTGCACCCCACCACTGATCTATATTAGTGTCTATATTTAGATCTATATTTATCCTCGCTCTCTTCTCTCCGATGACACCTTCTCTCTCACACACATCTCATTCACACCACTTAAATAGTGCTTGTACTGTGCATTATTTTAAAAATTCCCGCAGGTTTAACACTTACACCAAAAGTGTGCACACCACCACTGATCTGTATTAGTGGAGTGTACAAGCCGCGCTCAGTCTCAAACAGCATGTGAGCCATAAATACCAAAGTAAGTGTCTTACTGCTCTAAAATGTTCAAATACATACAAAATTATGTAAAAATTCCCGTCTCGGCGAGTGTACAGTTAAACAGGCAGTTTTGGTAAGTTAAATAGTTGATAGTGATGTTTCATTCATGAACAAATCATTATTTTTGAACAAATCTTTTAGGTGAATGAATCGTTGTTGTAATCCATTGACCCATATTTCTTGTTCAATTAAATTCTTCCCTCCATAACACAGTGGCGTTATTAGCACTGCATGCTCAGATCAGTGAACCAGGTAGCTCTGTGAACTGTTTCTTCCTGTCAAAGAGTGACTAAACCTCGAGCAAATAGCCTTTGAGTATGAGATGTGACGGAGCATGTGATTTGTTGAATAAAGTGAACGAATACGCACACCTTAACTGAATGAGTTTCATTTGAGTCTGAACGAGATAGAGAAATCTTCACATTCATGAACAAAATTACTTAACTTGTATATGTCATTCATGAACGAGTTGAATGAACAGCTACATCTCAATTTGTGAATGGAATAACTGAACTGGTACACATCTCATTCGTGAACGAAATGAATGAGAGTATACCTGGTCAGTCTGCCATTTAGCATGTCAGTATCGATCAGCAGAAAGCAGATGCAAAGCTCAGTTATAGGTACTTTGCACGCTTGTTTAATTTATATTTAGCACACTGTACAGAACATAACTCCACGTTTAATCCCCGATTTATGAATGTGTAACTTTTTGACCAAACAATTAAAATGTTAATTAAGAAAGAAAACCTTGTGCTTTGGTCATCTGAAAAACGTTAGACTTTATTTATTTATGAGAATATGCACACATTTTAATAAAGCCAAATCAGTTTTTGTAACAAGTGAATACATTTTATCACAATTTCAACATCCAGTTCAGCACATCAACCACAAACCTCTGAATTATAATTGATGATCAGCTGATGTTCTCAGACCACATTACTAAAACAGCCCGGTCCTAGAGATTTGCTTTATTCAACATCAAGAAGATCAGGCCCTTTCTTTGGGAACAAGCTTTACAACTCCTTTTTCGTGCTCTTGTTCTGTCCAGGCTGGACTATTGCAATGCTCTCTTGGCAGGTCTTCCAACCAGTTCTGTCAAACCAATTAATCCAGAACATGGCAGCAATATTTGTTTTTAATGAACTGAAAAGAATGCCCGTCACACCTCTCTTTATCAATTTGCACTGGCTACCAATAGCTGCTCGCATAAATTTCAAGGCATTAATGTTTGCCAACAAAACCATGAATGGCTCTGCACTCTTTTACCTAAATTCATTACTTCAGAGTTATATGGCCTCTATAAGCTTGCATTCTGCAAGTATACAGAATATTATTGTGCCATCTCAAAGAGGCACAAAATCACTTTCACAGACTTTTTCATTAACTGTTCCTTCCTAATGTAATGACCTGAGCAACTCAATCATAGCAGTCTTTAGCCAACTTCAAGAAACAACTAAACACATCTGTTCCATCTTTATTTAACCCTCTAACTCTAGCACTTTCTATTTAAAAATAGCTTTCAATTTTATTCTATCTATTTGTTTTTCTTTGTATTTGGAAACCTTATTTCTTTCAGAGTAACAACAATTTATCTTTCCAGATAATGTAGCTCTGACATTGCAACACCCAACATAATCACTTGCATTTTATGCATCTTATCCACTTTATTCCTATTTAATTTATGGTATTCATTTAGTAGTTGTTGATTACTCTTGTCCATCTTTTGTTAATAAAGACTATTTTATTACACTTGTGTCTTCCTCGTGTTGATGATACAGAAAGAGGTTCTACAAGTTAGAGATCCCCCTTTCTCAAGTGTCATGTGATCCAAATATCATAACGTCCATCACTACACTATTTCGACTCCCTAGGTTGGTGGAAGCAAAATTCACTACTCTAACTTGCTCTGTTCAATCTTTTCTTAGTTTTTTCTCTTTCTTTTTTTTTATTATATGAATTTAAAAAAAAAACTTTCTGTGTGTACTGCATTAAGCTAACTGAGACTTGTAATAGCACTTGGATATCGATGCTCTTTTGTTAATTTTGATTGCTTCCATTGTCCTTATTAGTAAGTCACTTTGGATAAAACCGTCTGCTAAATTACTAGATGTAAATGTAAATATGGCTTAACTCTTTAATAGTTTAAACTCATTAATACTGAGATCTTAATGTGCCCTGTTAACTTCTCTCAATGTATCTTGCTTTACACATTCGAGACGAGCATCAGATCACATTTCCTTTAAGACGTCATTGGGTCAACAGATTCATTCTTTATTTATGGAGGTCATGGTAATTAGTCGATTTGAGTGTGTGTATATTCACAACCATATAAACAAAACATATTACCTTTTCTTCAAAATCTTTTTTAAAACCGAGAACTAGAAATAATTGTCCTATTGATCTTTTTACTTAGCCAATAAAAAAATCTTTGCATGATGTAGAACAAATCATGCAAATATATTTTTGTCTAATTAAAAAGATCCCTTTTTGGACATTCATCTATAGAAAATTTGTTTATAGCCTACATTTTATGTTAGTTAATATATAGTATTAAATAATATTATACTGTATACAAAAAAAAATGTTTATCAAAAAAAAATATATATAAATATACAAATTTGCTGGAGGTTTTTCATCTGCCCCACTAGACTACTTAATTCATTTAAAGGGGCACCACAGCAGCATGAAATTCAAGCGTTTAAAGCACTTATTCAGTTCCATAGGGCTAATCTCTTAAGCTTCTCTTGTCCTTTCAGTCTACACACACACACACACACAAACAAGAATTTCCCCAATGGTTTCCTAAATTTGCCTCTCACCTAGGTTAATGCCGAACATAACCAACCAGGACTGTTTGGGATTAAAACTGACATGTTGTTGCACTCCGCAAACATTTTCTGCTGTAAAACGAATATTTATGCTCAGTCATGCAATAAATTCCATTCCACACAGAGCTAAGCCAATATCCAAAGAATCCAAATGGCATCATAAGCTCTGGAAGATACCATTCCAGGCTAGTTTTTATAAGAGTTACTTTATTGTAGTATACTTTTTGTAGATATTTTTAGATGCCAAAAATGACATACCTTCTATGGTAATGCATTGTAAAATGAGCTTGCAAAAACGTGACATTTTATAGTACTTTTGAAGTATTACTTTATATAAATATGTTAAAACAAGACAGACAGTTTTCTGTTTTCTGTAGAAGTTGATTTAAGTGGAGGTAGAAAGTCTGTTTGAATTAAAAACTGTCCGTCATCAAGTGTCTGACATAGTAAATTCTGAAAATGAACTACTGGAGCTTAAAATGCTTTTCTTGCACATTTTTCCACATGGCCTAGAGTGATCGTGCAGCATCTCTCTCCCTGTTTCAGGATGAATTGCATTATGTGGTAATATTGACAGTGATTTAGTGGAGGGTCATAGCCTGCTTACTCTGGGCATACAGTACCTGCCTCTCGTATTCCATTTGTCAACTGCAGAAAGAGAGGGATAGATTACATTAAATTTGTTAGTACACTTCATCAGTATAATTCAATTTAAAACTTTGCCGTACTGGCAACTAATTAGTCTATACAGTGTTCCAGTTGTGCAAAAATACACAGAATACTGTGATAGGAAATACCTGTTCACCTAGATGCTACATTACTGCACAAAACTCATACAGAACACTCTCTGTCAAAGAAAATTCATTTGTAGATTAGAGTATGATTTGGGATAGATATAATTTATTTTTAATTAGTTGACAAGGCTGAACAATTGGCAAACAACAGTACCCATAACCTACTGAATGGAGTTAGTGTGTATCCTTCACAGCCCCATTTTATTCCAGTTTAATGAAATATGACTAATAGTAAATACATTTTAATTTCATTGGCACAGCTTTGAGGGTTTTTTTTCCCCGAAGCTGTTCCGTCTGACAGAGGCTAAACACATATTATTCCAACTCTAAAACTCTGATGTACTGGATTGAATTTCTATTGAATTTCTTTTAGTTATCATAGTCTGTTTTCTCTGAATCGAAGAATAGTTAAGCCATATCACCAGTTTTATAGCAGGGTTTTTCAAAATTTGAAATATAATGATTCTATTGCGGGGCCCCGTAGAATATAAAGGCAGCAATATTTTTCATTTATAAACAATTTTACATTTTAACAGGGATTTTTTTTTCTTTTTTTTTATTATACCTGGAAACTATTTACTATTTGCCCTTTAAAGCATCATTAAAGTACTGTTATATACCTAAAGAGAAACTTAAACAACTTGAAAGTCTAACCATACAAAACATTTTAATAAAAAAAAAGATCAATCTTGTGAATTTCTGAAACAGTATAAATATTTACTTTTGTGATTCTGTTCTCTTTTTCTTATTCTGTTCTATTCTATTCTATTTTTTACACTTCTTTTGAAAAATTATGCAGACCCTTGTTTGAAAACATTGTGTCACTGGACACATTATAGACTGATTTGCTTTTCATTAATTTTAGAGCAAATGTATACAGTAGTTACTGTGATTTGCCTTTGTACAAAAGTAAATAAATAAAAAACTCGGAGATTATATATAACCATGAAACTGATGTGATCTGAACTGTGTCATTGTTGCTGCCATTATGATGATATTGTTTATCTGAGCTATTTAAGTAATGATTGCTGCTATTTCCAGGTGTGTCTGTGTGAGTGTTTGTGCATTATAGATGTTCTGCAGGTGGTGATTGCAGAAGCTCTGTGGTGTGTGTGTACGTGTGCACACAGCTGCTAATAATATCACAGATTGAAAGAGAGACACTGGGCACACAAGACAAAATATCGGATTTATTTATAGATCACATGGCCAAATAAAGCTGACAAACAAACACTACTTCTTTGTTCTGTGTGTCTTTCTATTTGATATGCTATCATTCAAAAAAGTTTATTCTAAACTATGCTGATTCTAACGTCTCACACACATAGGCTGCTTCTTTAGTCTGCAATAATCGATCAGGGAATTCTTGTCACAATATATTCTGTACTGCTCTCCAATTATTGTTGAGATAATTCTCAATAAACTGACAACAGTAGCTGTCAAAGCAGATGAACTCATCGTACTGAAAGGGTGATCACACTGACAGCGATTTGGAGAGAACTGAAGTTGCAGTTTCCATCTTCATGAGTGACAGTGGCCACTGGTGATGTGACACAGTTGAATAGAGATCAACTTTTCATGTAGTAGGGATGTGCATCTCATAAGTTACGCTGATGCAATATGCATTTTGATGCATAGCCAACGATACGATACATTTAAGGTACATACGAAGCAGCTACCGATATGATACAATACGATTCACCCCTATTACTATGCAGTGCAATCCAGTTTCAATTTCAAAATGAGTCAATGCAATACAATGCAATGGAAAAAAATATGATCGCTTTTATTTCTTTGCTTCAGACAGACAGCAAATCATAAATTAACTTAAATGTCTTCTGACTTCTAACGCCTCGAGGCCTGTTGCATAAAACAAGTTTACCAAATAAGCCAGGCTTATTTCAGTTAGTCTGACTCATTGTCAAATGCTTTGGTTCTATAAAGCAAATGTAACGTCCGTCACTGTGACAACATATGCTGGGAAACTAACCTGGTCCAGGGCAGGCTAACTGTCAGGCTAAGCTGAGTTCCTCTAACATAAAAATGGAATGATATTACTGCTGTCTCTCTCACATACTGTACTATTATAGCCATGCAGCCTTTCTCTCTGGTTTATTAAAACTAATATTTTACAGTATAGTTAGCAGAACAGATAGCAGAACATTAGAACATTACAATCAAAAATTGCTATTTAAAGCATAAAAAACACTAAAAATAAATAATAAAGAAAAAGACTACATTTTAATTGCTACAAGGAACACACATTAACTTATTTGAGCTTAGTAATTAGGACTGTTTAATTGGCTTTTATTTTGTTTACCCATTACAATAGTCCCTTTACAGTTACTGCTATCATAAACATACATATATGTAGGTTTAAATTCTACAAAAAGTACATTTAATGTCCAACAACAATTATTTTAGCATAATGCATAATTTACTCAGAATTATTTTTCTAGCATTCTGTTGCGCTCTGTTTGTTTAGCATGCATGTGCGCAGCAGCATGTGCGCAGCAGCACTTGTTCACTTGTCCACTGCTGACAGCAAATTGCAAGACTTTCTAACATTAACAGATGAAAAATATACCTGTGAGATGTCAGTTATGACATCTTAAAACGTATTGTCTTAAATGCACTTAACAGCACAAATATACTCACAGTTTGCTATGGGGTGACCATGAATAGTTGACGATTCGATGCTTCGATTCGAGGAACCTGATTCGACTACCAATCTTACAGCCGATTAATCGAGTGGTGTTGCCACTGATTATACAATTTTGTCTATATCGGGGAGCTCAAATGTCTGATATCACTACTGCTTTTCTCCCAATAAGTTAATATACAGCCTATTATGATAAAGCTCTAAATAAGAATCCGAAAAGAAAAAAGCTTCAAATAAATATTTTAAAGTGCGCAAATAAATCCAACCACCCCTATAGATTTATGTTTCACTTTCCATAATCCGTGACCGACAGAGGAGTATCTTGGCAGCAGAATGATTAGTTTAATCCCATTGATTAGAAACTTGCTATCAAATGCATCTCTACTGGTCATCTTCAGTGCATACAGCTCAAAACAGAAATGCAGAACATTAATAACTACTGTCATATTGATGTTATAATGAGAGCACTATTGTAAAAAAACAAAAACAAAAAAAAGTTATTTGTTAGGGTTTCGCTGACGTTTAGTGTTAACTATCTTTTAATCAAAACATAAAACCCTGTTTGTATCTGCGAGGCGTTCATTACCAATTTTCCCTGTAAACACAGGTTGTGCTTGTATTGTTTGTAAAAAAAATAATAATAATAAATAAGGAAAAAAAGAGGATATACAAGGAAAGTGTCAGTAACTGTCAAGTTTAATACTCTATTAAGAATTTTGAGTTTATGCAGAAGCAGTGACAGTGTTTGTAATCTTGTTTGGTAACTCCAAAAAGAAGTTTCCCTTCTTCCTTTCATTGCAAAAACACTTGAACTTGAACTTGAGAGGTGAGGTGTCCAAGTCACAACATCTAACTACTGGGGTGCCTCAGGGCTGAGTTCTTGGACCACTTCTCTTCTCTGTCTACTGTACATGGCATCATTAGGTTCTGTCATTCAGAAACATGGCTTTTCATACGACTGCTATGCTGATGACACTCAACTCTACCTCTCATTCCATCCTGATGATCCGACGGTAGCTATTCGCATCTCAGCTTGTCTAACAGACATTTCTTCCTGGATGATGGACAATCACCTTCAACTCAACCATGCCAAGACAGAACTTCTTGTGATTCCAGCAAACCCATCGTTTCATCACAATTTCACCATCAAGTTAGGCACATCAACCAAAACTCCTTCAAAAACAGCTAAAAGCCTTGGAGATTGATGATCAGCTGACTTTCTCAAACCACATTGCTAAAACTGTCCGATCAAGATCAAGCCCTTTCTTTCGGAACATGCTGCACAACTCCTTGTTCAAGCTCTTGTTCTGTCCAGTCTGGACTATTGCAATGCCCTCTTGGCAGGTCTTCCAGCCAATTCTATCAAAACTTTACAATTAATTCAGAACGCGGCAGCAAGATTAATTTTTAATGAGCCAAAAAGAATACATGTCACACCTCTGTTTATCAATTTGCACTGGCTTCCAATAGCTGCTCATATAAAATTCAAGGCATTGATGTTTGCCTACAAAACTACCACTGGCTCTGCACCCATTTACCTAAATTTGTTACTTCAGACTTATGTGCCCTCTAGAAGCTTGCGTTCTGCAAGTGAGCGTCGCTTGATTGTGCCATCCCAAAGAAGCACAAAGTCACTTTTACGGACTTTTAAATTAAATGTTCCCTCCTGGTGGAATGACCTCCCCAACTCAATCCGGACAGTCCTAAGAGTCCTTAGCCATCTTCAAGAATCGGCTTAAAACACATCTCTTCAATCTTTATTTGACCCTCTAACTTAAACACTTACTATTCTAATTCTAAAAATCTAACTACCTTTCTAATCTTTTTATATTCTATTTTCTTTTCATTAATTATGCAATTGTATGTGTGTGTGTATGTGTAAAGACCTCTAACACTAGCTTGCTCTATTCTTTTTTTATTCTATCTGTTTTCTTTATATTATATTATTTAAAATCCCAAGCTAGGTGTACTGTGTTAACCTAACTGAGACTTGTTATAGCACTTATATATCATTGCTCTTTTTGTTGTTTATGATTGCTTCCACTGTCCTCATCTGTAAGTCGCTTTGGATAAAAGTGTCTGCTAAATGAATAAATGTAATGTAATGTAAATGTAACTCCAGCGCCAGTGACACTTTACTATAAGTCAGTTGCGAATGCACTGGAAAAATGTAATGATTATGACAATGATGAGGATAATTGGGTCTTTAGAGATGGAGGCCAATGGTTTATTAGCATGTCTGAACTATTGTGCCCCAATAATGATCAACTCAAATCCACAGGTTTCTATCAAATGTGAAGACAAATCAGAACCACGTCTCTATTTTGCTTTTTCTCAAGGATCGTCTTGCCCTATTGTTACCATGGTGACCATAGTTACCATCTTTGCCTGTCAGAAATAAATCCTGAACCTGTCTAACTGAATGAGCGTCAACATCAACACCCAAAACTGCATTTGTTTATGTAGTAAAGTAGCAAATGTAACCTGCCCTTAACAACCTGCGTATTTATCAGTACACTTATGCTAATTAAGCTAATTAATATGATAATCCTAATGAATCAGAGGTCAATGGTTGGATTTGTTTTGCTATCTAAACCAAAAGATAATAAATCAATTGTTTTTGTCCACAGGATCTGACTTCCTGTGTGCCACACACATCATTCCAGTGAAGAATGAAGAGGGTGTTGTCATGATGTTCATCTTGAGCTTCGATTATGTGCTGAAAGAGGGCAGCATGGATTCATTAGACCAACTCAACCACACCTCACCAGCCAGACAAGAACAAAGTGAGGCTCTTCCTTTACTATTTTCTTTCTTTCAGTCATTTCCTCTCTTTTTTTTATTGCCATCAATACGATGCATTCCCAGCATCTGCTTTAATTGCTTACTGTATGTCTGCCAGATGATAGAGAAGAAGAGAAATTCAAACAAATAGAGAATGGTGGCTGAGAATGAATAGATGGAGAGGTGTGCAGGAAGAAATATGGAGAAGGTTTTATTTGCTCCATTTATTAGCTTTTATTTGCTCCAGTTGCTCTTGCTCACCAGCACACACTGTCAACACTAAACCCAGTCAGCCAGATAGGAAATTAAGTCGGGGAAAATAATTTATGTGACACAGTGTTACAATTATTTGGATCCCTGAGGCCAGGTGGTGAACGATGCTTCATTTATGGGATCCCGTTCAGGATAACGGCGCCCACTAAACCATCCAATACAAACAGAGTGTGTGTGTGCACACACATGCTATAATTATGACAAATGTTCAAAGAGACCCGTAAGCAATAAAACTGCTGCATTGCATTTTCTCCAAAAAATGCTACTGCATCATTTTACACACGTGAACACACCCAGCTTGATGTCCTCCTCTAACTCTGTATTAGAAAGTCACATCTGAACTATGAAATCCAATTAATATCCAATGCTAATACAGTCTCTGTGGTATCATAGCAACAGGGAATGTTTTGAAAAGGACATCTGCATGTGTTTGTACTGTATGTGTGCAAGTTAGAGGCACTGTTTAGTCTGGGCTGCTATAAACCGATGATTTGCTATGGCAGTGCAGTCAGTGTTATGCTGAGACATACAACATGATGCTTTAAAAGAAGAAACGTGCAGCTGGGATGAATATAGATTTCCTAGATCTTGCTTTCTCTGAGAGCAAGGCTGAGGGCTAAATAGATAGGAAGTGCATTGAACCAGTAAAGAAGAGACAAACTAGCTAGTAAAATTTACAAGCTTTTCCATCCTGACTCTGTCAATGATTTATTAGGCTTTATTACTCTGATAAAAAATTGAAGGACATACCCCTCCAAAAAGCTTCTTTTGTGGGGTGCATTGGGTTGTTTTGATGAAGGAGTGATAAAAATAGCCCAGTTTGGAGAGATGTTTAATTAATGCTGGCGTGGTACTGAAACCCCAGGGAAGAGACAGACAGAGAGAAAGAGAGAAATCACAATGCAGAGATAAAAAAAAAAACATGTAAAGTAATGTACAAGATCTGAAGAAAATTTATTTAAAAAAAATATGTTTTAATGGTTTTTAAAAGAGCACATGACATTTCGGTCCCTCTGCACATCCTGGAATACCCAAGTCAAAAATGTGTTAGTAACACTTTTATCGAGGTCCTTTAACCATTTCAGGCTGAATGCAACTATTTGTGTTGCACATCAAGTGTGACTTGTGTCAGATTAACAAAAATGTAATGCAAAGTAGCTGTTGCTGAAGTAGAGAGCAAGAAAAAAAAAACTATATTGCTGTTTACAAATGAGTGGACCATAGCATGCATCTCATTTAACATATGATGAAGGGATTTATATGGTGTCTTACAGGTGGGGCAGTAAAAATGGCATTTTAATTCTGAGGGACAGAAATGGGGGTAAAACAGTCATGAAAACCTTTAGATTTTTCACCATTTTAATGACCATTTTGCTTTTTTTGCAGTTAACTTATTCCTGCAATGTGACAAATATATTGTTAAAGTGTTAAAGAAAAATCAAAAGTCATAATTTTATCATGCTAGACTGCAGAAATATCATGTCAGACTGCAGAACACTACTGAGGCTGCTTGAAATGTTATGTCAACAACACAAATACAATAGAAACATGTCACGAATTTTCCTAGGCCAACATAATGTTCTTGTAGGGTATCAAGAGTTCATGAAGCTCTCCTACACTCAATGTTGAGGTATTGCCCAATAATATAATATTTGATTAAGTTGGTCTCACTGGTCCATAAATAATTTATCTGTATTTTCTCTGTGGTTGATATGGAGCTCAGGTAATGAAATCCATGCAAAGTTCTGCGGCTGGCTTGCCCTCCAGAGGAGAAAGATACAGAGAGAAAGCTCATTTGATCCTTGTCTCCTTTCGTCTTCTCACTGAATTTCATTGATGCTGATGTCCCAGTTTTCCCTCCATCAGAAACATTTCTGCTTGTTTAACATTCACAAACTTCTTGTAAAAGATTCACAGTGTGGGTAGGACATTGTGGCTGCAGAGGTGTTGCTGCAGAGACCCCATCAGTATAACCTTGTTTGATGGCTGCTGTAATTCTGCGATGTGCACCGTACATGAACTCTTTTAAGAAGTATCCTTGGTTATTCTGGTGTTAGAAATAATCATGTCTATTCTACTTTATATGTACATTCTAAAGATCAGGAAAAATCCCACACATACAACAAGCCCATAGACCCTCAGCCCAAAGAAATCCAGGATGTGTCTCCCTCATCTAATTGTGATCCAATTGACCAAAATGCATCTTGATACCCGGTGTCAACAGGGCCAAAGAGACGTTTGTTGTTGTGTTCTGCAACACAGGTTATTAACTTTTATAGATCCAGTGGCCCCTATATGAAAAGATAGATTTTATTCATAACACTTCATAATATCATCCATAAAGAACATTATCTAACATTATTACATAATACAGTGATTATAAAACAGGTAAATAGCTAGAAAGTTTGAAATTACTTAAAAGTGAGAAATGCCTTGAAAATATAAATATTTATCTTTATATCTTCAAGTTCAGAAATAAGCTTTTCAGTTTAAAGGCTACTCACTGGAATTGATTTGCAGGGGCATTTTTTATTATTATTTGTAAGTGGCATTTTTATAAATACATTCTTAAATGTATCAGTGTTGTCTTTTGTCAAAACCTAAACCATTCAATGAATCAGAATATTGATATGAACACAATTCTATCAACATCAACGAAAATAATAAAATGAAATCTGCATCACTAATAGGGGAGAGGACAGAATTTGGGATTTGAACTCTCCCGAAATCCAGTGACATTATATATTCCAGCATATATGTTCCATTGGGCTATTGGCTCCATATCATACTCTTATTGACTTAAAGGCTACATACACAGAGCTATCTAAAAGCTCTTTATGAATTAGTTTATTGCGCAATAAAAAAATCTAGATATCGCATTGGTTATTTTAGTATCATGAAAAACTTTTTTTTTTTTTTTTTTTTGCATTAAATTATATGAAATTATTACAGGACATAAATTAAATTGACTGCTCTCACAAAAATTCTCACTATAATCACTAAAGCTGTCCACACTTCAAAATGAATCTCTTACTTGCACTGTATCTGCTCTTTGTTGTTCATGAGCAAATTTGCAAGAGTGCAGAATTCATAATTCACATAAAAATTTATCAATGTTGACTAATCTGAAGGCTCTGATTGGCAGTTGCATTCATATGCTTAACAGTGCTGCAAAAATATGCATAAAAATGATTTGATGCAATATGAGCAGGTCTAAATCTAATGCTAAATTTAAACAGTCATTATTACAGTCACTGTATTAATATTACAGTTATTACAATTTAGTTATCACCCAATATCTTGCATTTGTCATACATTTTTGGTAGCAGTTTTACCCTGGTAATTTCCAGGAAAGACATGTTTGACTGTTAACTTAACCTTTTTTACAGTATAGAAGAATAAATGCATGACTCTTTCTTGTTACCTCTTGTTACCCTACTGTGTCTTTTTTTCTTTTTCTTTTTTTTTTTGTAGAAAAAGGACGTTTCTTCCGTTTTCGTCTGCCTGCACCTCTGAGCATGCTGGGAGTGAGTAAGCAATCCCTCCCTCAGGAAGACCCGGATGAGGTGACCATCCATTCGGCTGATCAGAATGAGAAACATTCTTCCTCCTCGTCATCTCTGTCTCTTTCCCTTTCTCCACGTGAGCTCCATCCACCCACCGGTGAGAGCTGTAGCCCCTCCTACGGAAATGACACCTGGGCTCTGATTGGCCAGAATTATCTGGGGTCATGCTCACCTATCTCAGGGCCACAGGATCACTCATCTCCAAGGGGCCCCTGGGACCGGGTGGAGCCGCAGGAGCCTTTGTCGGCTGCATCTAGGAGAGCATCACGGGCCAGTATGTGCACGTTTAGGAGAGTATCATCTACACAAGATTTAGAAGGACTCAGCACGCAAACGCAGAGGATGTACCGTGATCGCCATGCTAGCGAAGGTATAAAAATAAATACATTTTATAAATACACAAGCAAAAGCTTTTAAGAAGAATTATGTGAGTGCTATTGGTTGTGTCAAAAGGAATTGTCTACCCAAAAATGACCTCAGACCACCCAAGATGTAGATGAGTTTGTTTTATTCACCTGAACAGAACTGGGGAAATTTAGCATTACATAACTTGCTCACCAATGGATCCTCTGCAGTGAATTAGTGCCATCACAGTCCAAACAGCTGATAAAAAACATCACAGTAATCCACAAGTAAATAAATAAATCCAGTAAATAAATAAATCCATAATTTTAACTTTAAACCGTCCCTTCTGGTCATAATCCATAATGTTTCCTCCAGTGAAAAAGTTTATTTAAAACTAAAGTCTTCTCACATACAAATCCAAATGTTTTGGACTGTTTTTTCACTTGTAAATGGTGCATGATCTGTGCATATTTCTTTTAATAATTTTATATTATTTTTCCAGTGTTGTTTAGTCTTAGGATGTGTGGTTTAAAGGGCTATTTGTCTTCATTAGTTAGAGATAAGAGAATATGTCCATTTCAAGGTTTTTAATGTAATGGGAAGTTGTTGGGAAGCAGCAAACTTCCCATTACTATTTCTTGTGGTCAGTGCTTAATTTGTAAATGAATAATTGCCGGATCCAAAACAGCAATTAAAAGGCACTGTAACTGACTCTGACAATACAGCTTAAGTTTTCCCGGAACATTCAATGACGTCACTAAGTGGTAATGCCACAATTATAAGAGAGCATCGTTCACAAGTTTCTGCATGAACCTAACTAGGAAACAGCCTCAAACCCTGGGGCAAAAATGGGTTACCAGGATGATTTTAGGAAAATGTACATCTAAGATACATAAAAAAATAACAATCATAGTATAGGTATTAATATGCAAAAATATTTGACTTAAGTAACAGTTTTAATTAAATGCGGATACTTGCTTTATTTTACAAAATCACAAGTTATTTTGAGTGTGCAAAAATAAAAATAAAACACTATCTGTATGACCAAAAATGATGCATTTTATGTTTTGGCTGTTCAGTAGTGCCATCGCTTTGCACACACACACACACACACATATTCGTAACTTAAACATGACATCGCAGTCCATTCATTATCAAAATAAAATACAGTCAACCAAAAATAAAAAGGTTACACTGGTCAATTTAAATACTCTGTGTTATAACTGGTCCACTTTGTATGGCAAGCACATATTTGATCATGTGAAGGGGATATTTCTGTCAATATACAAATGCGCGTGAAGTACAAAGCCTCTACATTATCAATAATAGTTTAAATCAAATACATTGCAAATATGGAAACATTATGATTTGTGCCGAATGAGAGGTACGTGGTTATAGGTTTATATATTTTCATTTCATTCTTATTCTGTTCTGAATACAGTTACATTTATATATGTTTTGGAGTGAGCTATAATAATGTATAGCTATGTATATAGTATATTAATGTCTACATTATAATATTTCACTTTATTTGGTATTATTTCCCTCTCTCCAAACGTTCTGCTACTCATAAACAATAAGCAGTAAGCAACAATCAATGAGAGGAAGTTTGAACTTAATAAAGTTGACTGGTCACGGTCAAAAATATGTTGACCAATATATAACCTCCAAATACATAAACCTGCTCTCGCTCTCATATGCACGCAGGCACTGTCACAATCTAATGCCCGATCCTTAAAAACAATTACCGGAATGCAAAAATCAAAAATCTGACATTTTCCAGAACAGAATCCGGCAGGATCCGGCTCAAATTAAACACTGCTTGTGATATAATAACACTTATTGGATTTGTATTGGTCAGACGAAGTAAACTTTTTTTTTTTTATCATCATTATTTCATCCACTTCTGTTCTTCACTGGTTGATAGAGGATCAATACGGTTTGAGTATCAGACAAAACACTGGCTTGGGGTACCAGACAAGGCTGTTAACAGACAAAACTGATATTTTCTGACAGGATCTTGCTGCCAGATTCTGCCGTCTTGCTCTGGATCTGATATTTCTGGCATGGAGGCATAATCTTACAGATAGATTTTCTATTACAAACTCAGAGCTTTTCAAGTCACAAGAAGTTAATTGATGGACTAAAGTGTGGATTATTGTGATGTTTTTATCAGCTGTTTGAACTCATTCATTGCAGAAGATACATTTTTGAGCAAGTGATGTAATGCTCAATTTCTCCAATCTGCTCCAAAGAAGAAACAAATTCATCTACATATTGGATGGCCTGAAGAAAAAAAAAGTTGTGTGAACTATTTCTCCAAAGTGGGTGTAAGGTTAATTCGGTATAATGTACTGCTTTACTTATGTCATTATAATATGGTTAATAATTCATATTAATTTACAAATGCTATAATATTGAATGAGGCACTACATATGAATAGGGTGGGCTATTTCATAGTGTAAAATATTACTAAAAGGTGCTGTATGTAAGTTTTTGACTCATAAAAATGAGAAAAAAAGCATAAAAATGCCATAATATGTTTGCAGATATTTAAGAAACATGCTAAGTTAATATATTTGTTTATCTGAAAAACAGTGCTACAGTCAGTTATTCTCCTTTGAAAATGTGCGTTCCAGACCGGAATTTCCGTCTCTGTTTTGGTTTGTGAAACCCGTCCCCTGCAGTTTCACCAATTGTATTTTGGCACCCCGGGTTGCCAGCTGGCGGGGAAAGCAGCGTATTTCATTTCAGTCATGGAAGCTGGCAAACAAAAGGGGATAAATATAACTTTCTGCCCATCCTAAAAATGCCTCGACATCCATCCAAAGAACTTTATGATCAACAACAATAATAAAAGCAGAATAAAATTAGAGAAATGCATTTGAGAGATGAAGACAGCTTAAAATAGACAAAGTTTTAAAAATATCCTGATGGTGTCATCAATCTGGCAACCTGCATGTTCGTCAAGTCTGATGAAGAGGGACCGGGTGAAAAAAACCCTCTACAATATTTTATATTATGACTTCAATACCTAGTTCAACCACTTTTTGTCAATCCTGCATGCAGCACTTGTAAGTATGGGTGCAAGGTCAAAGCTTTAACATAGTAAAGTCAAGGTATCTAGCCCAAAGTATACACAAGTGAATAAAAGGTTTCTATATTTTACTGTGCTTAAATATTTAAAAGTAAAAAGTAATGGTTTTTCTTAGCCCTTGAAACTGACTGATGAAATCAATAGACAGGGCAGATTTTCTCCTTAAAATAAGTAATTTTCTCAATGCTGTGACTTTGTAAGGCACTTGGACACAGCAGAAGTTAAACTGTGACCTGTATCCTGAAATGTATTACCTGAAATTGCTAAGCATTAAATTCAACTGCATTTGTTTTTTATAGTTGTTTGGCACTTGGATATACATAGTTGTTAATGTTTGCATTCCAGTCACATTCTTCTTCAGCAATAGCTATAACATCATTAAAACATCATTGTTGTTGTGAATACAGAGAGATGTCTTTACAAGGACGAATGACTACAGGTTTTGCCAAGGTCACATTAAATTTTAATATTTATTGGCCATGTTAAATAAAAATGAATGAAATCCACAGGAACGTGATGCGAGTTGTTGGTTTAGTATGACAGGCAAAGATATATATTTGTAGTATAGATAATCGATACCCATTATGATAAGCAATAAAATACAGTATATAGCTTGTACATGAAGTAAATTGTATGGTAAGAAATTTATTATTTATACAAAGGGTCAGCTTGTTAAATATGCAAACATTTGCTAATCATATCAAAAGTAACGAGTTCAAGGAAACTTTCACAACATTTTGATTTAGTGTGTTCAGCAGCTCAAGGTTGTTTATTTACCAAGCAATTTATTATATCTAACAAACCGTCTCACAATTTACAACATTATTAAGCACAAGTTAATTTTTTATGATCTATATCTAAAATATAAAATATTACCTAATATAAATCCACCCAAAATCATTATTTATAGCTATACTTGCTCCCCACCTAAATGCTTTATTGTCTTAATAAACTGTGTGAGTAACTTCTGAATAACTTTTAGGTTCTGCAAATCTTGTGGGGATTTTTATTCACACATACTGTACCCTCTCACAGTTTAAAAACATAAAAGATCTCACCTATCAGTACTGATGCTTTTGACTGCCTTTCACTGTCTTTCTCTTCTTTCACTCTGTCCATCCGTGATCTATTGCTTTCTCAGATAATGGGCGTAGTATTAAAGGTAACAGAGCTGTTACTCAGCATGTGCTTGCCTGCCTGCCTTTGTAAAGCATGCTCAGGCTTACACTGAATGCTCCTGAAACACACCAAATTGACAATCACAAAATCCTGAAAAATAGGTGTGAAGAGGGACAGAGGAGAGATTTGCATGTGTAATTCCTTATGTGGCGTGAAAGTGCATGGGACAGAAACCACTTGCTGTATTGTTCGAGCTGATATTTAAGAACTAAGTTTGAGCTTTTGCACCTTTTCTATCTTTCTTTACTTCCTCTCTTTTTTTTCATCTAAATCTCTTTCTGAACCTACATGGTTTTTCAACCCTTTAGGTTAATAATGTATTCCACAGGAGAATTGATTGTTTAGATTCTTGCAGGGTTCTTGTCCTAAATCTTTTCAATAAACAAGAGTGTGTAGATCATTTTAGTTTAGTACCTGTGTATGACAGTAAAAGTTTTTGAGATTATTCCAGATTCTCTTGACCTTTGACATCTTAACGTTTCGAAAGTGAAATCATTCTTTGCTCCCCTTCCCCCTCTCTTTCGCTCTCTTCTCATTGGCTAGTGTCGCGTTCTTGGATGGCTGGGGGTATGGCTAGAGCTTCACTTCTTTGATTTTAACCGTTGTCATGTCTCTGTCGTCTGTGTGTCTACTGTCTGTGTATCTTGTGTTTGCAATTGACTCAAATGTTGTTGATATTGGTGGTGCTGGTTTTATTGTTGTTCTTAATGATCAGTGTTGATGTCACTATTAAAGTGACTCCTGCTAGAATGTTAATTTTTTTAATAGAGAGATAGAGTTGTATCTTGCTCATAATGTTTGTGTATTTGCTTTAGGACCATTTAATCAGATCAAGTCCAGCATTTTGGGTTCCACGTCTGACTCAAACCTCATGAAATACAGCACCATCAACAAGATCCCTCTCATCACTCTCAACTTCTCAGAGACCAACAATGACAAGCGGGCATCATCTCCGCATTCTTCAGAGAAAACCATAATTGCACCAAAGGTCAAAGATCGAACACACAATGTCACAGAGAAGGTCACACAGGTGAGAGATGGACATTACATCATGGAAATATTAATTTACTGCTCTACTGTTAATGCAGCAACAAAACGCAGTTTCCGTATTTTTCGGACTATAAGTCGCACCTGAGTATAAGTCGCATCAGTCCAAAAATACGTCTTGGTTCATTTCTCTCGGTTCCTGTCAAATTAAATTTGATAAGTCGCACCTGACTATAAGTCGCAGGACCAGCCAAACTATGAAAAAAAGTGTGACTTATAGTCCGGTAAATATGGTAATTACTACGAAATATTATATTAGTCTGTCTCTTATGGGAAAGTCCGACATGTTAAGGGTTATCTTAATAATTATATAGAGAGGAGAGCTTGAAGTGAAAGTTAGACAAGACTAACAACACACACACTAATTCAACTCAATAACATTTAGTTAGAGTATACCTGAAATTTTAAAATAAATTTGCCAGTAATGTTGTTTGTATTAATCAGTGCACATTATTCCAGTTAATAAAATGTTTGTCTTCCTAATCTTTAAACAAAAAGTAATACATTATGGCATTTGCCAAATAACTATTTACTACAAACCCGATTCCCAAAAAGTTTTGACACTGTACAAACTGTGAGTAAAAAAAGGAATGGAATTAAATTTAAATTAAATTAAGTTAAAATTTAAATTAAATGTATGCATTTAGCAGATAACATTTATCCAAAGAGACTTACAGTGCATTCAGGCTAACATTTTTTGCCTAACGTGTGCTTCCTGGGAATCAAACCCTCAACCTTGCACTGCTAACGCAATGCTCTACCACTTGAGCCACAGGAACACTATATAATAATAATAATAATAATAATAATAATAATAATAATAATAATAATTTATAAAATCTCATAAACTTATATTTGATTCACAATAGAATATATATAACATATCAAATGTTGAAAGTGAGACATTTTGAAATGTCTTGCCAAATATTGGCTCATTTTGGATTTCATGAGAGCTATACATTGCAAAAAAGTTGGGACAGGTAGCAATAAGAGGCTGGAAAAGTTAAATATACATGTAAGGAACAGCTGAAGGACAAATTTTCAACTTATTAGGTCAATTGGCAACATAATTGGGTATAAAAAGAGCCTCTCAGAGTGGCAGTGTCTCTCAGAAGTCAAGATGGGCAGAGGATCACCAATTCCCCCAATGCTGTGGTGAAAAATAGTGGAGCAATATCAGAAATAAGTTTTTAAGAGAAAAATTGCAAAGAGTTTAAGTTATCATCATCTACAGTGCATAATATCATCAAAAGATTCAGAAAATCTGGAACAATCTCTGTAATTCCCTCGAAGCACTGGCAGACACAAGTGGTTTTCTTGCAACGGGTTTATTTGAAGCTTATCCTCCATATCCACCGTGAAAACTAAACATACAGTATAACGAGAAAATAAAGACTGCATTAGCTTAATATGAACATACAATGGCATGCGCAGCATGTAAAATAACATTCACCAAAGTAAAATACAGACACAAAACAGCATACCTCGTTGGCTGCATGCTGTACAAAAGGGAATAAATGTTTCCTTAGATCGCTGACATCCACTATATCAACTTTAACACTTTTATCAGAGCATTAAATTGTCCATGCTTCTCTTGCTGTTAGCTTGACGACTCTCTCACACGCGTACGTCCCCATAAGACCTTGCGCGGAAACTTCAAAATAAAAGCACTTCACTTTTACCAAGTAAAATCACAAAATAATACTAAATGCGATTTATAATTCTAAATTATGACATTGGTTGAAAACAAATTAAATATTATAATAATGTTGTGACAATTACAATCTCTGTACGTAAGGGTCAAGGCTGGAAAACCATACTGGATGCTCATGATCTTCAGGCCTTAAGGGGCGGTCACACTAGCCTTTGAACATGCTAAATAATTTTGGACGCCGCTGTCAATATGGGCGGGAGCAAGATATAACGGTTTCCCCTCAATTATCACAACATGGATTAATCTGTGCTTTTACTGTGTCTTTTGCGACGTCATCGAAAGCGTCTTATTATATTGTACTCTGTCTCTCTCTCTATAAATATATACACACTAAACATAAAAAAATTATAGAACGTGTCCTCATTCAAATGTACCATCTGTTCCTGTTTTCATTGACACTGCGAACCATGCAACTTCCTTTTTTTATTATATTTTAAATATGTATTATATAAAATAGGATGCTGCGCTATGGCTAAAATTAGCACTTCCTTCATTCTTTAATTTCTGTACAGAGAGGTCACGCAGTGACGTATCGATCATCTACTGGTCATACGACTTCACATGATGCGAATTTGCAGGTCAGAGTTCACCAGACTTGAACTTGAGCCTGCGTTTTCGGTCTGACGCATTCGCATGCGTATGATTGGAAGTCAATGGAACGAAAAGTGCAGTGTGACCGCCCCTTTAGACAGCACTGCATCACATACAGGAACGCTACTGTAATGGAAATCACAACATGGGCTCAGGAATACTTCCAAAAAACATTGTTGGTGAACACAATCCACTGTGCCATTCGCCGTTGCCGGATAAAACTCTATTGGTCAAAAAAGAAGCCATATCTAAACATGATCCAGAAGCGAAGGTGTTTTCTTTGGGGTAAGGCTCATTTAAAATGGACTGTGGCAAAGTGGAAAACTGTTCTGTGGTCAGATGAATCAAAATTTGAAGTTCTTTTTGGAAAACTGGGACGCCATGTCATCCGGACTAAAGAGGACAAGGACAACCCAAGTTGTTATTAGCGCTCAGTTCAGAAGCTTTCATCTCTGATGGTATGGGGTTGCATGAGTGCATGTGGCATGGGCAGCTTACACATCTGGAAAGGCACCATCAATGCTGAAAGGTATATCCAAGTTCTAGAACAACATATGCTCCCACCCAGATGTCGTCTCTTTCAGGGAAGACCTTGCATTTTCCAATGACAATGCCAGACCAAATACTGCATCAATTACTACATCATGGCTGCATTGAAGAAGGATCAGGGTACTGAAATGGCCAGCCTACAGTCCAGATATTTCACCCATAGAAAACATTTAGCGCATCATAAAGAGGAAGATGCGACAAAGAAGACCTAAGAAAGTTGAGCAACTAGAAGCCTTTATTAGACAAGAAGGGGACAACATTCCTATTCCTAAACTTGAGCAACTTGTCTCCTCAGTCCCCAGACGTTTGCAGACTGTTATAAAAAGAAGAGGGGATGAATCAAGTTATTTTTCCCTTAAACTGACATTTTTTCAGTTTAAACATTTGATATGTCATCTATGTTGTATTCTGAATAAAATATTGAAATTTGAAACTTCCACATCATTGCATTCTGTTTTTATTCACAATTTTTACAGTGTCCCAACTTTTTGCAAACCAGTTTGTAAATGTCTTAGGGTTCTTTTGTAATGCAGCCTTTCTCAAATCCTTGCAAAACAAGTCATGTAAGTAATTAATTAGTGCACATGTGTGCATGCACCACTAATTACTAGACAGCCCACGTTACACCTCGCTTCATCTCTCTTCATTGGCAACTGGTCAGTGCTTGCATCAAGTTCAAGACATTGGTTCTTGAGTAGAAAACAACCACATGGTCTACATCCTCTTACCTCCAATCCCTCTTAACCAATTTACATCAGCTACAGAATTCTGAGGTCAGTGCGTGAGCATCATGTCATGGTACCATGACAGAGAGGCACAAAATCATGTCTCCAAACATTCACATCCATGGAATGATTTTACAAACCTGATATTCAAGAAACCACTAAAAACATCTTCCATGAGCAATTATCAGCATCTTGCTGACTCTTAAAAAAATCCTCTGCGTTTTCAGCATTTGATAAAACCGTCAATGTTAGATGGTTCATGCTGTTTCCTGCTTAAGAAGCATCGCTTTGTAATTTTCCTCATTTGTATGTACACTACCATTTAACAGTCTGTGGTCAGTGATATTCTTTTAAATGATACTTTATTTTTCAGCAAATACACACTAATAAGAAATTTTTTTAAGCAACAAATCAGCATTTTAGAATGATTTCAATAATATAGCCAGTTATTTTATGCTGTAATAACATTTCACAATTTTACTGTTTTTGCAGTATTTTTAATTAAATAAATAAAGCCTTGGTGAGTATAAGATATTTTTTTGTTTTTAAAAATTTTATCTACTTTTAATTAGATTAGATTAGATTAGATTCAACTTTATTGTCACTGCACATGTAGGTACAAGGCAATTACTATCTGGATCTGGTATATAACACCCGTTTTCATTATTTAGTCAATTCCTGATGGATGAAAGTTTACTCAGAAACATGTCATGCTACAGAAGTAAATTAGAGCGCCCTCTCACGGCTGGAGGCGGTAATGTTTTCTATTGGTTCATTTCTCTCGGTTCATTTCTCTCGGTTCATGTCAAATTAATTTTGATAAATTGGCTCAGTTCTATTTCTGTCAGTGGTGCTGTTTTTGTTTGTTTGCCACATTATAGACTTGTTGCCTGTAACTATCCAGATGGCCAGTTACACACACAGATGGCTTGTTTCGTCTTTTACATTCTTTGTGTTGTGCTGGTTGAAGAGTTGGACTAATTAAACTGGGTCTTGGCATCTAATCTTAAAACACAGCCTCCCACGCACCCGCAACCTTTATGCCGAATGTGATTTCACTTTTTCTGACTGACCCCTTTTTATAATATATCTCTATAAACTCTTTTTAATAATAATGAAATCCTTAAGTTATTAAACTCAGAAAAGTTAATGAGCTCAGAGAAGTCACTTATATTCATGTGCAACCATGTGTTTTTAACACTTTCAATAATATTAAAAATAACCAAGCTATTCACAATTATAGCTTAAAGATAAACAGAACTTGTGCACACACTGTAAAGTTGAATCTGAAGTAAGCCAACAAAGGTCACTAAAAGCAAGAGTTTGATTACCACACTGCTTTGATGTCGGCACAGATGAGACTGAGTCTGTGCTGTTACCATCCACTGACCGCCTGGCACCTTCTGTGAGTACAGCAAAGGTCACAAAAGTGCTCCATAGTGTCAATCACAGAAAGGTGGTCGTTCCAGACATCATTCCAGGAAGGGCACTCAGAGATTGAGCAGATCAGTTGGCAGAGGTTTTCTGTTACATCTTCGACCTCTCCTTGTCAACATGCCTCAAGTCTCCCACCATTGTGCCCGTCCCCGAGAAAACAGCTAACAGCAGTCTTAATGATTACAGACCTGTGGCTCTCCCTTCCACTGTGATGAAGTGTTTTGAGAGGTTGGTACTCAGACACATTAAATCATCACTTCTCTCCACCCTGGATCAATATCAGTTTGCATACAGAGCTAACAGGTCAACTGATAATGCCATCAACAAAGCTCTCTACACTGCGCTGAATCATTCAGAACACCCGGGAACATTTGTAAGGATGCTGTTTGTGGATGTTAGTTCTGCATTTAACACTATCATTCCCAGCAGAATGGTCACCAAACTGATAAACCTGGTTGTCAGTTATTATGTATATCTCTGGTTAAAGGATTTCCTTAACAAACCGCACACAGACTGTCAGGCTGGGGGGCCATCACTCAACCACTCTGACTCTCAGCTAAGTGCACAGTCCTCTGTTGTACTCACTATACACCCACGACTGTACACCAACGCACAGCACAAACACAATCATTACATTTGCTGAATGGCTGAACTGTGTACTCAGAATGGTTCATCAATAACAACCTCTCTATCCATTGGAGGAGAAATGGTGGAGAGGGTGACCACCTTTAAATTTCTTGGCACACACATCTCTCAGGACCTCACATGGACTGTTAGCACAACATCTCTGGTCAAGAAGGCACACCAGTGGCTGTGCTTTCTGAGGATGCTGAGGAAAACTAACCTCTGCTTGTGTCCTTTTACTGTTGTTTAGAAGGAAGCATACTTTGCCATGGCATTCTGGTGTTGCATGATGGCTGCACTATGGCTGAGAAAAAAGCTTCGCAGATTTTTTCTTCACTTGCTGTCATCTACAGCACCAGATGCATACGATGGGCCAGAAGTATAATAAAGGACTCCTCCCACCACGGCAACCACCTCTAAACTCTGTTGTCCTCTGGAAGATGCTACAGTTTCCTTAAGACATGCACCTCCAGACTCCAGAACAGTTTCTATCCATGTGCCATCTTAGAACTGAACTCCAATTAATGGAAGACATTTCACTCAATCACAAGCTTCAAAGTTTGTGGTATTCTAAGGACTATACACTCACCACTCATACAGTGGTAATATAGTGGTACACACTGTTCTCATACTTATATATTTATTCCTTAATGTATTAATATTTCATTCACTTTTGTAAATTTTTGCTACATTTGCACTATACCTATTTTGCACATTTGTTATATACTGTATAGCTTACGATAATTTTGATTCACGATTCATAGGTTTTCGATTAGATTCAAGAATGATTTTTTTCAAATTTAGAACGGTTCGATTCGATTCACAATTTAATTCAGTTCGATTCGATTCGATTATAACGATTCGATTCTGCATTCTTTAAGTGCATTTACAGGATTATTTAAATGCTTCCCCTAAATTTTTAAATGCTTAGTCAGGGGGCAAATTAAACAGCAGCTTTTATGGTTAGAGAACCATAGGTTAGAAAAAACTTTTGTATATTGATAGATGCTAGTTTAATTATGACATGGCATACATAAAAATGTATGTAAGCAAAGATTTTAAAAAAGAGCTTTAAATGTATTATGTATAAGCTAACATTTTGTCACACCAGGGGCGTAGCCATCATTTCAGAAATGACAGAAATGTCAAATACAATAATTTTATATATGTAGCCTATGTATTATCATAATAATAATTATTTTTTTTTTTACTCTATTCTTTTTTATTACTTTTAATTTGCTGTAAGAAATCAAATACACAGCTGGACAATAATCAATCATTTGTAATTGATATTTTTTTCCTAATGGCAATTTATGATTGTTTTATATACTACATTTAATTAGCAATTATTTCAATTCTCTGCATAGAATAAGGTAGAAAATATACTTCATAGTTTCAGTACTGTAATAAATTATGCCAATTATCACTGCATTATTCATAAATTTATTTATTTATTGTGGGGTGTTATTTTTTTTTTCTCAACTTTTCATCAGTTCATTCTGCTTTTATTCAGTTTAGCTGCAGATAAAGCCTGGCACATCTATGAGAGCAAGATCACTTCTCTTTCAGTGTAAAAACTTCTTTATCTCATTTACACAAAATAAAATGCTATAGTAGCTATTTAACTTTTCCTCTCCATCAGCGAATGATGATTCCGAGAGAAAACGCACCTGATGTCTGTTTGCTAAATCAACAAACAGTACTTTCATAGTGGAGCATGTGAAGGATAGATGTGAGGCACCATTAATTTGTGCTTGTAGTAATTTAATGTGTATATATTTTGAAAGCATTGAATCACTATAGAATTCGATTCAAAGCATTTTAAATCGATTACTGTCCGAGATCGGCGATTCAAGATTCAAAAATCATGTTTCAAGATCGATGCATATGCACCATCAGGGTTTGTAATCGATGCATCGAGAAAACGAGTGAATTGTTACACTCCTAATACAATTGTTTACATTTGTAGTCTACTGTACACCTTTTTACATTTGCACTGTTTACTTTTTCTGTATCATTGTTCACTTTTTGTTTAAGGGTCATATGGTGAATAAATAAGATCTGTGAAGTTTCAAAGACTAAAGTCTCAAATCCAAAGAGATCTTCTGTATAAAAATTAACTCGTTCACGCCCCCCTGGAACGGCTCATTCTAACACACCCCCACATATCTACGTCAGTATGTGGGAAGATTTGCATAACACCATCAGATGCTCACATAAAGAAAGAAGGTGTACCTTTCATTCTCGTTGTAGTATTGTTGTTGCCGCCGCCGCCATGGCGTATAGACGCTGTGTGTTTCACTGTGAAAGCAAAACTTCTTTGGCCTTCCAAAAGAGTACGATATCCGCTATGTCATGCTCCAGGCATGATCCGTGCTGGTTGCTGTGGAAATACATTAACTTTCCGAATCGGCTTTCACCGTGGACAAAGCGGCATCCAGCCAGGGGTTGTCACGTGTGGTTGATGCAAGACCAAAGTACGCTCCTTTGTAGAATCCTCCTGCCGCACCGTTCTCAAACTGCACACCTCTGCTCATTCAAGACGGCAGTGGCTCACTTTAGACCGCTGCTCTGTGTGACGTTGTTCCATTGAGAGTGAAACTACTTGGTTTTTGCCTTCCAAAAGAAAACACGACTAGAAATCATGTTTATATCACTTTTATATTGAGTTTTGTGTTTATGTCTTCGTCACTCTTGCCGGACAAGGCTTCACAATATGTTAAGAGGCATACCATTTCCATCCCATACTTGAGGCATTCGGCCAATCAAAACGTGCTGGATAGCTGGCCAATCACAGCACACCTCGCTTTTCAGAGAGATGTGTCTTGTGAAAATCAACACTTTTCTGAAGGTGGGGCATAAAGGAGAAACGATAATGTAAAGTATGTGGAAAATAATGTTTTTGGGGTTTTTTTTACCTTAAACTGCATGAACACATTTCATTACACCAAATACACAAAATAATGTTCTTTTTAGCAGCATCATATGACCCCTTTAAATGTACATTATTGTATGTATGTGTGTACTTTCAATGTGACAGCAAAAAAAAAAAAAAAAATTACAGCTGTACAATGACAATAAAAGCTATTCTATTCTATCATTGATCTAATTAAATCCCAAACATTTATTTATTCACTGCATGGATGACATCATTTCGCAAGATACAACTTGTCAAGTGACACACAGACCAGCTCACAAATACAGATAATTAGGTAATTAGGAGAACACATGCTTTACAGCCAGCTCCAATTATTCTACTAATTATGATGACCTCAGTCAAAACAGAATTTGTGACCTGCTGCATAATTTTGAGATATTGTGACCCAGTTTGAGTTTTATACACTGAATGAAAAAGTCACTCTCTAATTATACAGTATAGTTATGTTTCTACTCGAAACTGTTGTTGAGAAACAATAATGTAAATGTATGTGATAAAATTATTTAATTATTATTTTTTAGAAAACTGATTCTAAAGATTAAAAACAATTTTCAGGGGTCAGTACAATTTTTGGTTTAGGTAATAATACTGCAATTTTCTACAGGCAAAAATGATTCTAGTTTTTCAAAGGACAGAGACAGACTATAAAATACTTAAAAATTGTTACAAAAACAACCTCTTTCTTCCACTTCGCTTTTTGTCAGAACTTTTGATTGAAGGCAAAAAGAAATCTTTCAAAAATACTTTTCTTTTGAACATTATATTCATCAAAGCATCATGAAAAACTGTATTTAACTGGTTTCAGCTGTGATGATGAGAAATGTTTCTTTGTTGGCACCAATAGCCTCTTGGGCAGAACGCCGACATGTAGTGTCGAGTATAACTATACTGTCCTATAGAAATAAAGGCTTAAAAAGCCTAAAATAAATCTTAAAAAAGAAAATTTTCTTTAGTAGCAAATCTACATATTAGATTTCTAAGGGATCATATCATACTGAAGACTGAAATAATAATGCTGAAAATGTAGCCTTGCCATCGCAGGAATAAATAATGGTTTAAAATACCTTAAAGCAGTTATCAGATAAATAAAATAAATGCAACATACAGAGTATAAGAAACTGTTTGCAGAAACATTTTAAATGTTTGCATAAATGAAACATTTCCTCATTCTAACTCTTTGCAGTCCTTCTCATTGTTTTCATCAAATGACATTGACTACAGTATGTAAAGTATAACACACGACCTCTTAGGGCTCCCAGCAGATTATTTATTTAACCTGTTTGTATAGTTGTGTATGTGTGTGTATGAGAAGTTAGAGACAATCTCCATGACACACAAATGCACACTCGGGCTAGCTGAAGGTTCAGTAATTACTGTCTCTGAAAGCAAGAGAAAATTGTCTCTCATCCTTTCTTAACCAGCGGAGGAATGGAAAGGAGGGCTGTATGAGAATTGCCTCTGTGACATTGAGACCATCCTAGTGTCTCCCACAAGCATGCTGTCATACTTTGCTTTACAGATCAAAACAGCTGTTGACTCATTTGTAATAACGGCATCCAGGGTGTTTTTGTATGCTGTAACATATGGTACAGTCAGTGTATATATCATGTTGTGTATTATTTGCTCACTGAACACCCAGACTGGTTCTGTCCATTCAGACTGGTTCCCTGATATGAAGGACATAACAGTCTTTCTTTATGTAATTTAATTCTCTGGCTGGATTGTGTGCTATGGTCTGTGATTAACTCAAGGCTGCCTTGACCATGACCCATCACCATGTGACTTCGCTCAATTCTTGCATTACCATCTGAGAGCTGGATCATGAAATTTGCATCATAAGCATGATGTATTGCTCCCTCTCTTCAGTTTCCCAAAATATCTATAAAGTAGACATACAGTGTGATGCTCTATTAAATCTCATTGACTAAGTACTAAATAGACATACTCTAGCATTAACATTTCAAAGCATCCTGGCCAATTAGAACAGATTATTTCTAGAAACAAGGCTACGAACATCTTCATGATGTTTGCCTCACAGCCGTGATTGTGAACAACAGTGTGAACTATAGTGGTACAGTACAGTTTGCTAATTTACTTTAAGTCTTAAAGGTACAGTAGCAAAAACAGTGTGTTCAGTTCTAAGGGTCAGAGAGGGTTGAAAATGGTCATGTAAAAATATTCAAGATTAAGATGAAAATCAACAATGTTGTTAATCAAATATAAAAATAAAAAAAATTGTCCTTTGCTTATATCAGTTATCTCCCCCAGCCGACCCCCCCCCCCCCCCTCCAATTTTTTTTATATCAACTGAACTCATTTGACCTGAAATTTCTACTTGAAGTATCCCTGGTCAAGTATTAACTTGAATGTATGTATATAAAATTTAGGGCTATCAAGCTTTTCAGGTTTTTAATCTAATTAATGCATGTTAATAATATGTATTTTCATACATGAGTCACTATGCTGTTTCCAGTCTTTGATTTTGCAGCTTGTGATATCTGTTAATAGTTGCAAAATATAACAGTATCACTGTTGTTATAGTAACCGCGTCTCCATGCTTTAGGTTTTGTCGCTAGGCGCTGACGTGCTTCCAGAGTATAAGCTTCAGACGCCACGCATCGACAAGTTCACCATCCTACACTACAGCCCCTTCAAGGCAGTCTGGGATTGGCTGATTCTGCTGCTAGTCATATACACCGCTGTTTTCACACCCTACAGCGCTGCCTTCCTGCTCAATGACGTAGAGGAGCAGAAGAGACGGGAGTGTGGTTATTCCTGCAGCCCGCTCAACGTAGTGGATCTCATAGTGGACATCATGTTTATCGTAGACATTCTTATAAATTTTCGGACTACGTACGTTAATGCCAACGAAGAGGTAGTTAGTCATCCAGCTAAAATAGCAGTGCATTACTTCAAGGGATGGTTCTTCATAGACATGGTGGCAGCCATACCATTTGATCTGCTCATATTTGAGGGAGGATCAGAAGAGGTGAGCGGTGCATATGTATATGTGTGGTTTGATTTGTTTTAGTTCTGTAATTTACAGTGAAAGATTTTTCATCCTATTCATACTGCCACTCATGCTTTGCATTAGTAATTTGAACAAATACAAAAAACTACAGTAGTCAACATTTGAAGTGGATCAAAAAAGTTGTCTTAAGACAAGAAAGCATTGTGGTTTTAGGACAACTTTGATGAAAGGTTTTTATCCACTTCAAATGTTGACTAGTATATTTCAAACTACATGGAACATCATAGCAAACACCCTGAAAACCTGGCAACCAACACCCTCATGGGTAAAATTTTCACTCAAATACAAAAAATCTGGGGATTAATGTAAAAATGCAGATTAAAGGAATAGTTCACTTTTTCAAAAAAAAAATTCTGAAACTTTATTCACTCCCATGTCATTCTTTCTTTAGTCAAAAAGGTTTTGAGTAAAACATTACAGGATTTTTCTCCATATAGTGGACTTCAACAAGGATCAACAGGCTGAATGTCCAAATTGCAGTTTCAACGCAACTTTAAAGGGCTCTATACAATCCCAGATGAGGAATTAGGGTCTTTTCTAGCAAAACTATTGGCTATTTTCTAAAAATATCTAAATACTTTTTAACCACAAATGTTCTTCTTGCACTAGGTCTGTGATGTGCATCCACAACTTCGCTTACGTTGTCACACTGAAAACACTTTGTAAACTTGGTTGGTACACGCAACCTTTTCAATGTGACTCAATAATGCAAGAAGGCGAGCTAGTGCAAGACTAGTATTTGTGATTAAAAATTAGATAAATGTTTATATATATATATTTTTAAATGATGTTTCACTAGATAGATGTTTCTTCAGCTGGGATCGTGTAGAGCCCTTTAAAGCTGTGTTGAAACTGCAGTTTGGTCCCTGTTGAAGTCAAAGAAACACATGAACATCTTGGATGACATTGGGGGCTGAATAAATTATCAGGAAATGTTTATTCTGGAAGTGAACTAATCCTTTAATGCTTAAATATGGATATAAGTATGACTGGCTGTTTAGGCTTAAGTGCAGTAGTGTAATTTTTATATAAACGTTACGTTAACATGAATGTATGTTTGTGTTTCACCTTCTTGATCAGACCACAACTCTGATAGGCCTGCTAAAGACTGCCCGACTGCTCCGATTGGTCCGTGTGGCACGGAAGCTTGATCGTTACTCAGAGTATGGGGCGGCTGTCCTAATGCTCCTCATGTGTATCTTTGCACTGATTGCTCATTGGTTGGCTTGCATATGGTATGCGATCGGCAATGTGGAGAAGCACTATCTGGATCACACGATTGGCTGGTTGGACAATCTAGCTATATCTATCGGCAAGCAGTATAATGGCACCGACCTCTCCTCAGGCCCCTCAATCAAGGACAAGTATGTGACAGCACTGTATTTCACATTCAGCAGTCTGACCAGTGTGGGCTTTGGAAACGTGTCGCCAAATACCAACTCTGAGAAGATCTTCTCCATCTGCGTCATGCTCATTGGCTGTGGGTTATCAATACATTCAAATTAAACGTATGCCATCAAAATCACCAGTGTAGCAAACAGGAATGCTTTTTAAGACAGCTAAATATTATGTATTATTGAGCATATTAACATGATATTTTAAAGGAATTAATACTTGTAAAAATTACAAGAAAATTTGTTCCTAAGAATAAATAACTTCATATTATTAATATTTTTTAAAGGAATTAATACTTTTATTAAGAATCCTCAAAATATTAAGCAAATATTTATTTATTTTTTAAATATTTTTTACTTAAATCCTGACCATTGCCTTCTCTCTTTGTGTTTTAGCTCTGATGTATGCTAGTATCTTTGGGAATGTGTCTGCTATTATTCAGCGACTGTACTCAGGAACAGCTCGGTACCATCTGCAGATGCTTCGGGTCAAAGAATTCATCCGCTTCCACCAGATCCCTAACCCGCTGAGGCAAAGACTGGAGGAGTACTTCCAACACGCATGGACATACACCAATGGCATCGACATGAACATGGTAAGAGTCAGGTTTTTTACACCTTGACATGGATTTCTATCATCAAATAAATAAATGCATTTATCAGTCAGTGTTTGCATTATGTGCCATGTGTTAGCTATCTAGTGTTTCAAACATATGTATCTAAGTTACAGAGTATTAATGTCAAATGTGTTCATGTGTCTACGCAGTGATCTGATATGCATTGTCTCTTTCTTATACGCACTCAAACGGACTGACTTCAACACCCTGGTGAGCAGGAGGTATAGATTAATGTTTGCTTTTGACCAAAAAAGCTGAAGTTGCTTTATTTTTAATATTTTTCCGTAATGTCTGTATATTTTTATTGAAGCATGCAGTTGGTTTTTACTGTGCATGTCTAACTGCGGGCAGTGTTGGGTTAAATACGTACCATTTTATAAGGTAAGCATAGTCTAAATGTTATAACCAATTAATGCAATTAAAGTTGGGTCCATTTGAAGTCTGATGTTAAATTAAAAACTCTATTTACAAAGCTAATGGCATGTGTACTATGACTCATCCTGCACACGGACGTTTGCCCAGTTCCATTTCAGTGATTTTCCTTCACTTAAATCAGTTTCACTTTGATGGACCTTCTATATGTCGTATTGACATTTCCCATTTTATTAGGCATTAGATTTAGTTTGTTAGATAGTTATTGCACATTAATGTTTTTCTTTTCATGCCAGTCTTTGTTTCTTGGCAGACATCCCAAATGCAATTTTTAACAAGAAACATGTTGTTGTTTTTTTGATTTTTTTGGATTTTGGATGAACCAAAGAATTTGGGGTCCAATATAAGTGGCAGCTGCATTCTCCTCTGCTTGATGTGCCGTATATCATTATATGAAGCAAAAGCAAATCAAAGGCAAATGCAATGCAATGCAGCAGAAACAAAGGATCCCAGACGTATTCATTCTGAGCTTCATCTTTTATGTATTTGTAGTTGAGGGAGACAGGGCTATATTAGCATTGTATAATCTGAGCTCTAATGCAAAGCTCTTAAAACCTGCAATCATTCTGCCCTCCTTCTCTTCTCCATGGGGAACACTCTTTCTCTCTTTTTCTTTCTCTTTTCCCTCTCCAGGTACTGAAGGGCTTTCCAGAGTGCCTGCAGGCTGATATCTGTCTTCATCTGAATAACAGTTTGCTCCAGAGCTGTAAGGCTTTCCATGGAGCGACCAAAGGATGTCTACGGGCACTGGCGATGCGCTTTAAGACCACTCACGCCCCACCGGGTGACACGCTGGTGCATTGCGGGGACGTCCTCACAGCCCTCTACTTTGTGGCCAGGGGATCTATCGAGATCCTCAGAGACGACATAGTGTTGGCCATCCTGGGTAAGCAATGAACAATTAAACAAACTTTCACTGAAACCTGCGATAAGCAAAAGCCGTTGACTTTACATCTAAAAGGCTGGGCATCTAAATGGGAAGTGATGGAGGAGACAAAAGGACTGAAGGAAAATGTAGTTTATATGTATATATATCCTATAATAAGTACAGGATCAATGTCCAAATAGCAGATTACTGAAATACCGTGGAAAATGGGTTATCTTACAACATGGCACTTGCACACTCATCTAAATTTAATATAAACATCTCAGAGGCTCAGAGGTAATAAGAGACTTAATGAAAGAAGTGCTGTCCTTCATTCAAGGAGATCTCTCCTGTGATGAGCTCATCATGTTTTTTTATAGAAGGAGGGAGACTGAAATAGAGGAAAATGAGAGAATGAGGCAGAGAAGGGTTGTAATTAAATAAGAAGATGCAGGGATGAGAGTGATGGCAGTGTGGTGGTGCATGTTTCCCTTGTTCATTAGATTTGCGAATTGTCAGTGTGATGGAGAGCCCCGAGTGACAGCGCTAGTTTCATTATTTACAGGTGCATTTATTAAACTCATACACACACAAGCTCAAGAGTCTCCAGCCGCAACCATGCACGGCCAGGTGGAGCAGGGTAAGCCGAATTTAAATGGTCCATCTCTCTTCCTACGCAAGCTGGCTTTAACAGAATAAGGCCAGGGGAAGAAAAAGAGATGCACACTTACCCACTCATGCAACTCAGCAGAAACTCGCTGTACACTTCGCAAAATTGCTGAGAGAAGCTACCTCCTTCTTCGTATGTATTCTTAGGTCTCAGTTGAAGAATCACTACCTCAGCAAGAATCTATTGTCTTACTAAAATGTTGCAGATGGACACTTCATCACTGTACACTAATTCTGGCTCTGGCCAGGACTCTGATACTCTAATATCATACTCACATTGAATAATTGATATATAATGTACAGCACTAATAGCTGTAGCCACAACCCTGAGCCATATTTAGATCCGGTGGCAGGTGGCCGCTGCCCAGGCGACTGTCGTTTGTTTGTCAGGTCTGACCTTTGATATGTATCACAGCAGAAATGTGTTGTCAGGCCTTGACTTTTCTCTTGGCACACGTCCTCACGAAGCTTGCAGGGGCTTTCAGAAATGTCACATCACCAGTGTTTATCAAGATATATTTTACACAGATTGTGAGCTTGCAATCAGTGGTGGGGAAAAAGTAATTGCGACTTTATTTCTTGCAATTTTAGAGTATGTGTATATATATATATATATATATATATATATGTGTGTGTGTGTGTGTGTTACAATTCAGATTTTATTTTTTTTTATTCGATTTATTCTGATGTTTATTCTCAGAATTCTGAGTTGGCATCTTGAAATTCAGTTTACATCTTCCACTTCTGACTTTTTAGATTGGGTCTATCTGTTTCATGAAATGTATTTCATCTTTAAAATGTTTTGTTTATATTAATGCACAAAATCACATATAACATTTCCAAAACTACATTCACAGTTATCAGAAAATTGTTGATATTAATCACCGTTGTGAGATATATTGTGAGATAAAAGGTCACAATTACCTTTTAATTTTTTCTAAACTTAATGTGACAAAATAAAGAAAAAATTAAGCTGCGTTTCAAGTTACCCGGAACAATTTTAGGAACTTTTTTTCACAGGAACTTTTTCCCCCCAGACCTGTTGCTTTCTGTGTTTCCACCGCGGTCTAAAGTACCATGAAGATTAGCCAAATAGGCTGGGGACGTAGGTCTATGCTCAATAGAAAGTACACAAATTTCGGACTTGCATCCTCGGTAGTTCAGACTTTGCCAGTTGGACTCGAGAGTGTGATCTCCCCCGGAGGGAACGACACAACTCCAGTTATTCTGCAAACAGCAGTGTAATTGATAACGTCAGTCAGCTCGTCTTGGCTACTGCAATTTTTCTCACAGTAAATTTACAATAAGATAAATAAGCCTAGGTGAGAGTGTTCTCAGTAGATACATTAGCACTGAGATCCCACTGATCGTGTGGAGCTGATTGTCTCCGAAATTGGCGAAAAAAAAAAAAAAGGTGCTTTTTTGATTAATAAACTGCAGATTTTAGTGTTAAACATCTACATTCTCGCCTGAAATACTTTTAAAACTACATTTCATGACACAATAACAGTAATATTTTGAAAATTCTCTGAATAAATGGTGTTTGAAATCACAATGCTGCATAAACTCAACCAATCAGCATTATCAGTGCCTAAGTCCCACTCCCAAAAGTTCCTCATGAGTAGACACTTTCAGAGGGGCAATTTTTTATCCGGAACTTTATTTAGAGCCTGGTTCCTGTGGTGGAAACACACAGAGTACTAGCCCAAAGTCCCTAGTTCCTGGTTAAAGTTCCAGCGGTGGAAACACGGCTTTACAGACAACAAATAGATAATTTATTTTATCTTCACTTGCAGCACACATGTCTACAGGTGTCTTGTTCACAACAAATGACTATTATGAGCTGATTCATTTAATAAATTATCCAAAAGGCTCACAAAATCATTATCAATTTGAATCAACCCACTCAAATTTGCAAAAACAACTATAAGTAAGCTATTTGAAGGGTTGATTCCTCCAAAGTAGTATTTTTTTTTTTTTTTTTGACAGCACTGACACACATAAGGTTAATTACATTTACTGTAATCTAGCAATTTCAACAGGAATCCAAACAATTAAGAATTTCACACAAAGGTGAAAGATTTCCCACAGGTTTTGCAATGGCTTTAAGAAATCAGCTTGGTTTAAAAGTTATTTCTGTGTGTGCTGTGCTTCATACATCACTACTATAATTGACTTTTTTTGCCTATGAAATTTCAGTTACATACTAATATGGGAACTTACAGTATTTTCTCCCATGTAACTATTTTTCCATTTTCTTCCTTCAATGCTTTATCTTCTCTTCTGATCACTGCATACCCACCTCTCAGGTAAGAATGATATTTTTGGAGAGATGATTCATCTCTACGCCAAACCTGGGAAAGCCAATGCAGATGTTCGAGCAATGAGCTACTGCGACCTCCACATCATCTACAGAGAGGATCTTCTGGAGGTTCTGGAGATGTATCCTGAATTCTCAGACTACTTCCTGTCCAATCTGGAGCTCACGTTTAACCTGCGTGATGAGAACGCCAAGGTAAATTGCTTAGTGTTTTGAAATAAAATGTTCCCCACTAAAATTGACTATATAGTTTATTCTCCAGTACACCATGACCCTTTATGAAAATTAAGCATAACATCTTTAAAAAAATCATGGCATTAACTATTAACATATTAATACAAAACTGTATAACTTAATCATAATAATATTAAAAAGTACAGTTTACTGTAGATTTGTACTTAGTAGTACTTAATTGTTTTTTAATGAATCTTTGCAAATCACCTTTCCTAATATGTGCTAGGTAGCAAGTTTCGCGGCTGAAGTTTACAGTCTGCTCATCACCCCATGAAAGAGAGGGGTGGGGTGAGCAGAGCTCATTAGCATTTAAAGCAACATGGACTAAAACAGCTTGCTGAAAATTTTGACAGGGTAAAAATTGTGTTGTTTTACACTACCATTGAGAAATTTTAACCAAAGTATGTTATAGACTTTTCATTAAGACCCTTGAAGAATCCTATCAACTTGTGGAAAATGGGCATCCGATGACCCCTTTAAAGGAATGGGTACTGGTTACTCTTAATGCAGTTACAAAGAATAGGCACTAGATCTTTAAAAAAGGATGACATAAAAGAAGTGGTTTTCAACCAATTCGTGATTTCTAGGCCTTTACAAGTAATGTAAATTAATAAAACCCATGGGTTTTTTAATATCTTTTATGATTTTACAATTTCCTACTAATATCAAGTTCAAAAATATATGATCAGGTAGAAAATTCAAGTAATATAGTACAATAGTTTTAAAGATCATTATCTAGTAAAGAGAAACAACAGGAAAAGTGAATGATGTGAGGACACTGAAGAGCCTTGGAGATCCAATGTGCTACTATACAGTCCAAGTCTTCAAATGTGTATGTTTAAAGTATATGTCAAGTCAGTGGATAGTTAAATTCTCTCTATCAGTAGGTTTGATGTTTGCAGTCCATTTACATAGTTCTGTGTTATTTTTTTTTATTTTTTTATATGTTTCTGCATATAGTGGAATGACAATAAATCTCACTTTATTTTTTTGTGTGACAAAGATTGAAATTTATGTTGTTATAGTCTCCTCTTTCTGGTGGGCTGTTGTCCATTGATTTATTGGATGTCAAGATTTTCACAGAATGACCTCTGAATAGCTCACCCAAAAATAAAAGTATTTTTACTCATAATTTACTTCATCATGTCATTCCAAACCTGTAGAACTTTCTTTCTTATTTTGAACACAAAAGAAGGGAATGAAATACTATGGAAGTCAATGGGGAACATTAACTATTTGATTATCAGCATTCTTAAAATATCTTCATATTCAACACAATTAAGGAAATGATGGCATATGATGACAAAATGTTAATTTTGGGGTGAAATGCTTTTTTGTTCTCTGGTTTGTTCGTTCTGGCATGAGTTACTTTGATGATGCCCTTTTGTCATGTTGAAGTCATTATAAAAAAGTCAGCTTGTATGTTCCACAGAAGAAAGCCAATCACTTTTTTTTCCTTTCTAATGTTGCTACAGCAAATAAAGTTAGTGCCTTTTGCCTAATGTGATGATGTCTTGTGTGTGGCAGGGAGCCACAGCTCCTCAGAGAAACCTATACACGGCCGTGAGTGACTCAGACACAGAAGACCCTGACGTCAGGACCAAACCCTGCTTTAAGAGGAACCACTCCGCAGGTCCATCTTCCTCTTTTGATCACTCCTTTGTTTCCCTTCCTCCGTCACCTCCCCTCCTCTTTCCACCTCTCTTTTCTCTCCCGCTGAGTTTCAAGCTGTTGCCATGGTGATTGTTGGCCACAGACAGATGTTTGTTAGTGTGTGGTTGCAACGTGCCAGATTTCACCTGAATGGTCAAGAACCATTTTATCCCTCGTCCCTGTGTAACCTGCTGTTTGGATTATTCATCCCAGCCAAATCTCTTACTCTCTTGCTGGCACATTCCCTTCTATCTTTGTCTCTGTTCAAGGTGCAATCTGGAAAGTGACCGTGAGAATTGTGTGTGTAATTCTGCAAGGACTTTGTGTTCCCTCAGGTTCTCCGAGCAGACTGAGCAGGACAGACAGGGAAAGGGGAAGAGATCGAGAGGTTCACACGTTACCAAGAGAGGAGGAGGAGGTGGAGGAGGAAGAAGATGGTGAAGAAGAAACAGCGAGGCCTTTGAGTCAATCCATTCCTGTCAACCTGAACACCATCCCTGACACTTACTCTAAAGATTGTGTTGAAAACAATCTGTTTCGCAAAGGTAACATACTTAACATACATACGCATAACACACATACTTATTCTCAAGGGTGCCCTACAGTAACACTTTATTTGAAACATATCAAGATGTTCTTTATGCTTTAAATACCAATTGTAATTCATTGTTCATTTTATAATACTTTACTTAATAGTAATTATTTTTTCCCATTTTGTATTGTACATCTGAGTGAAACAGATTATTGAAAAAAGTAAAAAATATAGTGCAGGGACTTTGCTGATTGGATAGAGGCAGATCTGATTGCAAGCTTGCAGCCAATTGTAAAGGGTGGCATTGAAGCAGATGAAATGATTGGACCAGAGAGTATGCCATTTCAGCGGAAGATCAAGTTATCACATTTTAATTAAGAAATATTAGGTCTACATTTTTTTTTTTTAATTAAATTCTATTTTATATTGTAACTGTACTAAAAGCTAAGAGACAATTTAATTTTTCCTTTTTAATTCCAGATTTATTTGTAAAGTGCTTTTCATAATTATAATTCCACTGCAGCATGTTTTACCATTTTGTGTGTGTGTTATAACTTTTAATACATTATATTTAATCTTAAAATTTTTATTTTTTTATCACATAAAGTGTGATCGAGTAATTTTACGAAAATGTGTTTGTAACAATTTTATATTAAAATATCACTGTGTAGTCATTTTAGCAGGAATCCATGTAATCGTAAATTCTATGAAAGATTTCCCCAGACAGTTTTTGATCACACATTCACCATGTTGACCAACGGAAATCTACTTGGTTTGAAAGTGACTTCTGTGTGAGCTGTGGTTCATACAACTCTGCTCTACTGACAATAAACAATGGGCCTTTTTGACCACAATATTCCACTAATGTGCACCTTAAGGTGTATTTGATGGCATTATGTGTGTTTGTGTGCCATTATGTGTATGTGTATTTGATGGCGTTATTGGTAACCTTTTTTGGTTGAACCAGTATATAAAATGTATTGTATACAAAGCCTTGTAGAAAGTATTACCAAAAATTGTAATATCAGATTGTGTAGGGTAGGCTTTATAAAGTGACTTTATAAATAACGAGAGAAAAACAATGAGTCACAAATGTGACTCTGTACAGTAAAGAAGAGGTTTTGATTGTGTGAACAATGACTGCTGATATAATTACTGTACACAGCCAGGGAGCTTCTCTTCCTTTTCTTCCTTCTCTCATCTCTAAATATTACAAGAAGACACTAGAACGTATGATAAGATATATCTTGTTGAGGCAGACATTTTTTTCTCGGGCTTCTGGGTTTTGCAGATGTTATATTAAGACACACTGGTGCAGTGTTGAGAGAATTAATGACGTGTGTATATGTGTGCGTGTGTGTGTGAGAGAGAGAGAGCTATATCTCATTTGTCTTGTTATGGTGCCATAGGTTTTGTTATAGTGTGTATGCATATATAAATGTGCGTATGCAGTACAATTGACAACATTCAACCTAATTCATCTTACATATGTTTATGAATCATTGGGTTTGTATTTGCGTGTGTGTCTGATGAATTGCACTGGGACTTTGTGTTTCTCTAGATGTGTGTGTTGAAGAATGGCCTTGTGGGAATGCAGATGACTCAGCGAAATCTCAGGACAGAGAAGGAGACGACGACTGTGAAACTGACATCACATTCGGCGAAATGGAGCAAAGACTGGATCTACTGCAGGAACACCTAAACAGGTGAGAGAGCAAGTGAAAGTGAGATAAAGTAGGTCACATGAAAGAGTAAATTAAGAGAATATGAGTTAAAACATCAACTTTAACATACAGAACATTTTGTGCTGTTGATCGAATGGTGCCTGCCGCCATCTGCTGGTCAGAGACTGTGTTGCATCTCTGCGTCATTATATGTGTGTGTGTGTTTGTAGGCTGGAAGAGCAGATGACATCAGACATCCAGGCTATTTTACAGTTGCTCCAGAGGCAGAGCACTCTGGGACCTCCGGAGTACAGCACTGTGGCCGTCAGTCCAGATTACCACAAACCCATGCAGCCGGTCACTGCCAAGCGGACACAGGTAGGCTAACACACAAGCATCTGTCCACTGTGCTGTGCAAAATTCCATTTGTTTAAAAATTGTTTCCAGATTGCAGCCGATTTTGGGTGAATTTGCAATAGTACATTCAAATGGCAGAAATAGCAGTATGTTTAATCTGTTTTCATCTCTGCAGAGTTCTGATCTAGAGAACGCCTGCAAAGCCAAAGACTCCAACGCCTGCAGTTACCACGGAGATGACCTCTGACGTCAGCACGCCACTCCATTGGTGACGGAGCCAGAGAGGGAGGCGGGTCTCTACAGGCCTTCCTCTGATTCTGACTGTCCAAGGAAGTAACATTAGGTCAAAGGTTACAGTTTTCAAAGTCATGAAAGAGAATCCAATAACAAACAGAATTCCTAAGTGGGAAGTTTAATAAGAGCAGTGATTAATCATGAGGTTTGAGTTGTAATATTCAGACTTGCCTCATAGAGGAGTCACACTTCTCTGTGCTTTCATGTAACTATGCATAGACAGAACAAAATCTACAGTAAGGTCATCCTCCTCCCTTCAAAACAACTGCAGCTACAGCTAGACTCAGGGTAGAGAAAACGAGTCATATGCAAAGAACTGAAAACAACCTTCTATTTCCCTAATAGTTAGGAGTCGAAAAAGTAGAAAAGCTGGTGAACAGATGCATTACTGCAGTATCAGTCTAAAGGTTGTTCATTTTGTAAATATATAAATGAAATGGTGTTCAGCAAATAACATACTAGACCATGTTAATGAAAGTGCATGCTAGAAAAAATGCAGTGTTTGTTTATTTTTGCATGTTTCTTAAAAAAAAAACACTTGCATTGATTATCAAGTGACATGAACTTGGTTTTTTGTCCTTATATCACTTGTTTGAGATTTATATATGTATTTACTTAACTATAAATTTCCTGGTATTCAGGAAGAATCTTTTACTTGAACTGAACTCTGCAAAGCAAAGCCTCATCATCGAACTGTCATCATCTCAAAATATCACATTATTCTGCCCATATCAGATTTCCACAGGACAGTTGTCCCTTCAGAGCCAACTAAGCACTGTAAAAGTCAGTATTTCAATATTATGTCTCAGTATTGAATTTGACAAAACTTTGAGGGTCTAAGAAAGTGTCAGCATTTTTTGGCCTTCATAGTAGGTAATTCAAACCACAGATGAACATGTGACCACTCCACAAACATCTAGGGGGCTTTTAAGACTTAAAGGGTCATTTTAACCCTGCTCAGATATTATTTGCATAATCATGTGACATATTTTATGTTCTTGTCCATCTGTGGAAATGTTGCCACATAGATGCCCTCTGGTTGTCCGCTCATGTTGCAGTTTTATCTGTATTACTCAGATGCTTGAAAGCCTTATGAATATTTAATGAGGAAAGGATTGAGACAGTTTATGATTGGCTGTCTGTTGCTAAACAGCTCGCCTTTGGATTCTAGCACTTAAAGCAAGGTAGATGCCTGATTTCATTCAGTGCTGATACGGCTGCTTAACCTAGGGTTAAAACTGGCCCCGTGAAAAGCCCTTTTGTGTTATATGTTGCTTTTTGTCCTCATTTCTTTATGCATTTTACAGGTTCATTTGAGAATTGGTTCTTTCATTCTGAAGCTGTAGCAGTCTTTATCTGTAGAAATCTATCTGGAGAATGTGATCTGCAGGTGAAAGCTCTAGCTTTTGTAGCAGCAGTCATCACTAGCCATTCCTTACTGAACCCACAAACTGCACACTTTTAGTCTTGCAGTATAACATGGCACTGAGTTCACGTGTAGGAGGACTGCATGTTTAACCAAAGTTAGTTGAATTAATCACTTTATCACATTTAATGAGATGCATTGAAACACACAGTCTTCCTAGTGTCAGCTAAAACAACAAAAAAAGAAAAAAAAAAGTGGAAAAATTTATGCATGTCTTAATTTAGTAATTTACTCATAGCGGCAACAGATTTAGAGCCTCTTCGTGAATCTGATTGGTAGGCTGAAATCTGGAGGTGAAGCATCGTAACATATCATCGTATGCTCCTCACACAGATATGTCATTGGCTGTCCTGACTTGCTCGTGTGACCGCTGCGATCACGGCATGCGCTGACCTAACAGTTTCCTGTGAGATAGTCCAAGTCGTGTCTGGTGTTTCAGGAAGCTGGCAGGAGTGGGTTTGCCTTAGGGGGGATTGTGGGACAAGGCCAGGACATGTGACAGTGCGGGAAAAGAGCAAGAGAAAGATACGATACTATTGCAATCTTTTGCACAAACTCTTTGAAACATCTTGTACAGTGTCACTTTTTAAAACTAGTGCTGTTCGCAAAATTGTTTTTATGCATTTTTTTAAATGTTTGACACTGTATTTTATACAATGCAACACATAACAGCAGGTTAGAATGTTTTCTTCCTTGGATATATTGGTATGTATTATATTTATGCTGTATATTGTGAATATTTCAAGAGTTAACGCACAACTGTGTTAATTAATAAAGGACAGAATGCTTCATTTACAATGTTGCACAAATTTTATTTATGGAAAAACAGTTTCTGCAGGTTTGATGAAGCTAAATTGAAGACTTTTTTCTTTTTTGAGACCCTTCGATTGAAGGGAACACAATGTAAATCTCAGTTGCAGACAATGAGTTACTAAGAATATGAAAAAAAATGACGGTTCCTTCTGATCACACTGCAAAAGGTAATGTGCTTCTACAGTAATTTTGTCTTGTTTTCCAGTGCAAAAATCTAAAGATTCTTAAATCATGTTACATTTACTTAAGAAGCAAAATGACATTAAATAAGAATGAACTTTAATGATTCAAATGAGAACAAATGTGTCAGTGAGCTCAGAAAAAATTCTACTAGGGGAAAACAAATTTTATACCCCACAGACAGATATTTGTTCTTGATTTAGGCTTATTTAATTTAGTTTATTTGTAGAAATTGTATATTTTTGTAATGTTTTGATGTTTAGATATTGTATTAGAAACCTAAAATACTGAGGAAGATAAGCATTTTTTGCAATGCATGCAAGAGTTAATTCCAGGACATTATTAAAGATTTACTTTCTGCTATAATTTAAGACTTTGAGATCTGCAGAAACCCTGAAAAAGCACTTTTTAGCTTTTATTTCTAAATTTACAATGTCCTGATATTTGGACCTCACTTCATACCTAAAGTATAATACACTTAATTTGCTGTTATAGCTCAAATAAGGCTAAAAACTGTATTATTTCAGTGCACAATTCTGAGTGTGTTTCTCTGCGTCACACACTAAGCAGCAGAGCGACCCCTGCCAGAACCCATTTTGCAGGCCTCTCTCTGGTCTTCAGGCTGAAAGTCCAGATATATGTGTTAGCACGTAGTTTGGTTTTATAGACGGGGCATTCGTAGGTATTGCGCGTCTCCTGTCGGTCGTTTGGGATGGCTCGGACAGCTATAACAGGCATGCTGGGGGTTAGTTCCTTCAGGCGTGCTTCTGCAATTGTCCCACCTTGAATATCCCATCTTGCACCTGCAGTCACAAGCATTGACTTGAGATTCAAATGCAACCAAATTGCTCAGATAAAATGAGAAAGCATTCTGATTGGCTGACAGAAGTGCCCTGTGATTGGAATATATGATTACAGACCCTCCATGTAAAGCCCATAGATGTAGGCTCCCTCTCTGGCTGGCTGGTTAAACTCCTCTTTGAACTTCTTGGTCACATCCACAGTCAAATTCATCTTGTCCAGTGGCCATTCATTCTTACGTGCCAAACTCTGCATCACAGCTGCAAAGACAAAAAGTGTATGATGAACATATATAAATAAAAAAACTTCTTACACTACCTATCGATAGATAGATAGATAGATAGATAGATAGATAGATAGATAGATAGATAGATAGATAGATAGATAGATAGATAGATAGATAGATAGATAGATAGATAGATAATCAACAAATCCTGAAGAAAAAAAGTACCACAAGAATATTACAAAAACTATATAAAATATTTCCAACACCAAACGTTGAATGGTAGTATACATATATAAATGTTTGTATTATTCATATACAAGCTAATTACTGTACCTGTTAGAAAAGACTGAGGGTTAAATAAACCAGAGATCCAGACCACACTAGGCAGAGAGAGATCGTGAGTCCAGCTATCTAACTCTCTACAGCGGAGTAACACATCATTATACCTGATGGGATACACACAGACATTACATATACAAACTGTTATCATAAATAGTACAGCTTTTATATAGTTTCATACTGAAGGCTGTAAAACTATGATACTGAACAACATCATCTTCATGGAGTTTGCTGCAATGCATTCTGGTATCATTTCATCCACAGAAAATGTGACCTTAATCAAGATATCTCCTAATATCTTAATAATATCACCAGACCTTGCACCTTACAAAGCAGCACTCGGTTTCAGAACAGAGCTTGACCTTATAGCTAATATTCACTGCTTACCACAGACCAAGGCTGTATATAGAGGGGTAGGCCAGCTTGGCCCAGGTATCTGGAACATTATCAAAAAACAGAGCTGTCTGTATCTGCTCCATCTCTGATGAAATAGCCAGCTCTCCCTGCCAGGGAAAACAAGACTAGTTTACAGCTATACTTGTAAAGACAGGCTTTTGACTATCCACCTAAAATCTTAGATGAGAGGACACTGTGATATGAAAACAGATTAGTGTAGAAAAAACTGCATAACAGCGCACCTTTAGCCCCAGGTCCAGCTCTTTGAGCGAGCGTCTTATTTCTTTGAGGAGAATGTTCATACGCTCACACTCCTGGAAACAGACCAGAATGTAGGGCGAGCGTTCAGCTGTTTTGGACGTGATGTCAGACATGTTGTACTCTTCTGGCAGTTTTTCCAGGATGTCATCCAAGATTGTCTTCACCTAAAAACAGCAGTGGCTTAAACAGTTTATTTGGGAAATGTATGATCTGCAGATCTGCACCATTTCAAAAGCTCAGAAACGGACCTTCTCTTCAGTGGTCTGTGAGGCTCCTTCACCCATGTTGGAGTCTCTGGACTGCAGCTCCAAAAGAGTGTGGAAGAGGCTGTCTGATGTCACTGTAAGAAAATCGATCTCAGCGTTTGGATGCAGCCCATAATGCACTGGGCTTTCGTGTGGCAGCATCTCATCTACGTATGCATGATAACCCTGGTAATCCAGGTTAGAAGGCACAACAAATCCTGGACCCAGTGACAACTTCCTGTCAAACTGTAATGAGAAAAGTGTTAATCTGTGCATTTGTTTTTATAAAACCTTGATCAGTGTCACGACCATTAGATGGAGTGCCCATGAACTTCAGTAGAGGGCACTCCACTCAGGACCATTCCACCCATCAACCACCAGATGTCACTTGGACACTAGCACCTCTCATACTGAGTCACTGCGTCACAATCACCTCGCCACACCTGCACCTCATTCATCAGCCAATTTCCTTGCCACACCTGCACCTCATTTACACACACATAAAAGCAGTACGATCACCCTCACTCACTGCGACGTCTTGTTTAGCCTGTCTAGCATTTCCGAGCGGTTTCCCTTGTGTTTGTTTTTCCAGTGTCTGATCTTGGATTGTGTATTTTGACTCTGATTCTCTGCTGCCTGCCCTGATCTCTGCTTGGTTCTGTTTTCAATTCTGGTTACCCCTAACGTACCTGACACCATTTCTGATTTCTGCCTGTCTGACCATTCTTTGAATAAAGTTCTGCACATGGATCCGAATGCCTCTGACTCCTTGTTACAATCAGGAGTTAAAATTAACCAATTGTGAAAACTGAATATTTAAAATCCAATAAACAGAAAACTGGGCTCTGGCCAGATAATAAAATTCAATACTAATTTGTATTTTCATTTTGAGGTTTACTAACATTTACAAGCAACGGTGTTACTCAATTCGAAGGGTTTTTAAAGATTAACTTTGTAAACTAAGATAAACGATGTTAGACAAAAAAAAGGCAGATGAACAGAAAAATTTAAATATTAAATTTTGAAAAAATAAAGAAGAGTGGCCAATAACCAATATTGTACCAACATATAGTTCCTTCGCACTAAAAACTAAAACCAGTCATTTTAAATGCTTAAAGTGGATTGAGGCATCACAACATCACATATTATGTATTTTATGAAAGATAAATAAACAATCCAACATGCCATCTTAAAGGAATGTGCTTTTTAAAGACCTTTTAAGATCTTTGTGATGTATATCAGGATCAGCTCCTATGCCAGACACCAACCCTTTGAGCTATGGGAAAAGTAGCCTAATATAAGTGATATCTATTAACTAGCCTATGCAGAAAACCATCTTTTAACTAGTAAACGTTACTAGATATGGGTGTCATGTCATAGAATATTTTTAATACAACTGGCTTTGCATTTAACGTAAATTTAATAAAAACATTGTAAGTTACTAATCATAACACTTTCATTGTACATAAAGAAAGCAAATAATATTAGCATTTTAACTTCAGTCTAGACAGAGTTCAAGCACTCTCAACAACTCCCATTATAATCACTGAAGCTGTTTATACTGTGAAATGAATATCTTACATCGTACACACATCTGCTGTTTGTTTATGATGAGATTGTTCTCTGGAGAGCAGCATTCTGTCAGCGAGCACGCGCACTGAAGAAAACAGCTTTTCAGCGATGACTCATTTGAATGCATCTGACTGCATTCATAAACTCAACAGAATCATGTGTGATTGGTTATAATGCACCGCATGGTAAAAACTCATCTGGTTCTGCTTAAAATCCTGAGGGGGCACGGTTAAAATCCACTGGGCCACCCTCTGGTCTAGTGTCCTGTGCACGTGCCCGGTAGGCCCATGCGTTAATCTGTCCCTGCCCGAACTAACATAATTTAATCTTAAATTATGTGTTATGAGTCTACAACTTCAACTGAATAACATCAAACATCATAAACTATTACTATGCTGACTTAATTTTTACTACAGTGTTTGTGCTATGGCAGCCTTCCTGTCATTGTGCATGTGTGTTTGAGTGTGAGTGTACACCTGGTTAGGTTGCATGTACTCTTCCAGGTAAGTTCTGCAAAGTCTCCTGTCCCAATCATCAGTAATGTGACCTCCATACATGATCTCACCAAACAGGTAACGAAGGTCTTCCCATGGTACCTAAGCAACAGACGTTTGTTTACATGGCTCTGTATTACATACACACACAAACAGAAAGATGAGTTTTTGTTAATTACACACCTGTGAGTTGGCTTCTAGGTAGTTGTAGAGCACATTCACTGATATGGTGAGATCTCCTGTGTTAAAAGGGTACTTCCTGTTCCACCCCTGTGGTCCAAACTTCCTCCTTTCAGCCACACAAGCATGGAAATAACACAGCGAGAACAGGATGGTCTTAAACTCCTGTTCACGGGAACACTGGTCCAGAATGCCCTACATAAACACATCTGCATGTATCAAAAGTGTTTCTGGAATTCAATTTTCTCATTTGTCTTAATTATACACACAAGCAAAAGTTTTTTTGTGTTACATCCCATTCCTGGCATGTCTGAAGCCTTACAAAATTGTGCTTTCTTTTAAATTAAAACCTATTAGACCATATTTGATGTTTAATATACAGCTTTTTTGGACCAATAGGATTTTACTGTGGATGGGGCCTCCAAAACAACATGCACGTTTTTTTCATACCTGATCAAAGTTGTCCAGCGCAGCATGGAGGTTGGCCAGCATCCCTGTGGGTGGCTCATTAGTAATTTTGATGGAGTTTTCTAGAATTCCCTGAGGAATGATGTGTTCCTGTGGAGTGGGAGAAGGTTCTGCACTCATGAACACTCGGTAGTCTTGGTGACTGTTCACGCAGCAATGTTCGAGAAGCTTTTCTAAACTTCCCAGCCACTTTGCCACCAGGTGAATGTTCTAGAAGAAGCACAAGCATTTGCATAAGGTATATGCATAAAATAACGGAAATATACAATGTACAGATAACGGACACACCTGTAAAATGACCCAGTGGCCCTCTTTAGAGGCTTTTTCCATGGCAAGTTCAGCAACTGACTCCTGGCCCTGTCCTAGAGACACATTATGGAGCTTTCCCAGGTCTATAGTGAAACCAAGCTTCTTACCTAAACATGCACACAGAAATACACAAAGGCTTTGTTCACAATCTCTGTTCAAACTGAATTTCTAGGCATATCCCATAGTTTTTCTGAACCAGTGAGCCTGGGTTTTACTGCGTCAATATGCAGAAATCATGACACTATGAAAAACAAAACAAAAAAAGATTCTTGCATGAGATGAAAGAAAAGTCTGTATGAATTCTTACCAAGGGACTCGACATCTTTTAGGGGGTCTACTCCAGGGGACAAGATGAAGAAAACGGGGGAAGCAGGACCACACTCTTTGAATGAACGTGCAAACTCCATCTTCCTGCCCTCGGTGTACTGTACACCTAGTTTCTCTTCAACAAAGTTCCTACACAAGCAAACGGACACATCCATTATCGTTTTCTTTGTGGGGTTTATTCTTTTTATACTAAGCGTGTCCTAAATCTAACCCTATAGCTAACATTAATCCAATTTGTACAGTAGGTATTAATGAAAATATTATGTCGTGTGTGTTTATTAAAAGGTTGTTTCAAATCTCTTCAAAACACAAATAAAGATATTTTTTATATTTACTAATTTTTTTTGTCCCACTGAAAGTCCATCCAACCAACATTTTTAGGCTTCAGTACATGAAGACACTTGAAATGTAATATTTAATTAAGACGTTTCTCTTCTGCAGAGACAAGATCACATTTCATGATGAACAGTTTATTCTCAATCACGTACAAAAATAGAGCTAATAAAAAACAGTAAACGGAAGCTCAAACATGTGCTTCTTGTAGCTAGTCGTTGAATCCCTGATTACCATATTAGATGTGCTCTATACATGTTGATTAATATCAATGTGCATTGGATGACTTTTGCCATGTCATTTTGTACTTTTTAACGCATATATGTTTTGGATTTACAGACTTGCAGATGGACAAAAAGGCAAGAAATGGCTTTAAATGACATGAGGGTGAGGTGAACTGACACTTTAATTTGTCTTTCCTACAATGTTGAATGAACACACTACATTATCATAGACTTACCGGACAGCGTATGTCATCCGGTCAGGCCGGAGAGCCCTCATAAGGATGAGTTTCTGGAGCGAAGTCTTGTTTTTCCATTCCTGAGGGAGTTTCTCTTTCTCTGGACACTCTGACTCCACCACTTTCTTCCAGCGTTTGGGAGAACCCTCGATGTCCCGGTCCAGACCACGGAACTCATCGGTGAAGCCCATTGTCTGCAGGAAGATTTGAAAGATTTTTTTTTAATTATCCTTCCACAAGACAGGATTCTAAGTTAGAGTGTTCCTCTAATACAGCCCCAGGTTTTTATGCAAGTACGCTGTGTGTGTGTGTTTTCAGATTTGTGCTTACTTTAACAGCGCTCCAAGTGGAGTTGGACAGGAAGTCGAGTGGACTGACATAACTGTGATCAATGTTGAAGCGTAGCAGAAAGTCCAGTTCTCGAGGATCCAACTCTTTACTCATTAACAGCAACTAATACACACACACATAAGATACAGTACTCACCCATTCAAAATGTGTTTTTTAGGTACACAGCGTAACATGAGTGCCAGTGCTCATGTGTGAGTGGGTTACCTGAAAGGTAAGCTGTGCTGCGAAGGTGAGCTTGTCTCTCTCAAACAAGCCTCTGTTGATGTAATTAAATGTAGAGAAGGTGATACAATCTATCAGCGTGTTCACACGGGTTTTTACATCAGGTGAGGCATCTGCATTCTGCACAGCCTTATGGAACACAACGTTAAATGCCTGCAGAGAGAAGATATCAAGTGCACACACACATGTAAGATGATAGTGAAATAATTAAATTAATTTATTTAATTGGGTGCAGTACTGCAGCCTGTTTGACAAATTATTTTTGTTTATATTATTTCCATTTGGCGACAATGTAGCCAAGCTGTAAATATTTGAAGGGAGACATGAACAACTATCCTACAGAAAGCATACAGAGAGTCACAAACAAGGCCGTACCTTAAGGGAGAACTGGTACATGGGGTTGATCTTGTTAAGGTCATTGATGATGAAGTAGAGGAGGGACGCTCTGACAGCCACGGGCCGGTAGTGTTCACGAGCCTCGTTAATCTTCACCTCATTAACCTTCGCTTCCAACACCTACAGTACACAACACAAAAGCTGAATCTGACTGAGAAGAAACAAGAAATTACAACTAAAAAGAGTGTGAAAACTCTAAATCTCTGGCAGAGCCTGGCTTGTCTAATTGTTTAGGGAATATGGTTATATGGTTAAAATGACTATAATAGCTCTGTTCCAAAGCTCAGAGAATCTATCAGCACTCCTAACATGAAGACCATTCAAAATGATGTGGCATTATAAGATACTTTGTTTGGGTCTGGGATGAATCTGTGACCACAGAATACAGAAATGTCCATTAGTCACAAAGTTCTCATTATTTCATATGAATAAACATCACTATATTTTGTTTATTTGGGGTAATTTGATCGTTCTATCAGCAACCAATAAGAGTGTATCAGTTTTAAACACTGTACTGTGTTTTTGTTCAAATTAGGATACAAGTTTATTAGGATTTATTTATTTAAAGTATTTATTTAAAATACATTCTTTTTTGTTACAACATTCAAGCATTTAGTGCCACTTTTTGCTCAGTAATCATGCAAAAGTAATCGTTGTCTTCCAGTTTTGGAGATTTCCCCCAAACCAGTGCAGAACATGGTAAGACAGAAGCATACCGTATTTTCCGGACTATAAGTCACACTTTTTTTCAAAGTTTGGCTGGTCCTGCGACTTATAGTCAGGTGCGACTTATTTATCAAAATTAATTTGTCATGAACCAAGAGAAATGAACCAAGAGAAAACATTACCGTCTCCAGCCACCAGAGGGCGCTCTATGCTGCTCTGTGCTCCTATAGTCTACACTGAGCAGTATAGAGCTCCCTCTAGCGGCTGTAGACGGTAATGTTTTCTCTTGGTTCTTGGTTCTAAATAAATGCGACTTATAGTCCAGTGCGACTTATATATGTTTTTATCCTCATCATGACGTATTTTTGGACTGATGCGACTTATACTCAGGTCCGACTTATAGTCCAAAAAATAGTAGACAATGAGGAAGCTCACTAGGGTTGGAAAGAGAGCCTATGTGGGTCAGTGACAAAAATGAATGTCTAAACTGTTGGAGCAGGGGAAAAAAATCCATGGTTCTCTCCATGAGATCACTGTGTTTATTGGTTCTTGTCACATGACAAAAGCACTTCCTGCATATTGATAATGGCAATCTGACATTAACCTCCACATCATTCAGCCATATTGAATTTTCTAACAAAAAAAATAGTTGAAAACAAACCTTCATCTCAATCTCTGCGGCTGTGTGTTTAGTGCTCTCCAGTTTCTCCACCAGAACATTGTCTCCCAAGAATTTACTCTCAGCTGCGAAGAGGCGCGTCAGTAACTCATCCTCAAGCTGCTTTAGTTCGATTTTAAATGTGTTCTGCTGTTTAGTCAGCTCTGACTGCAAATACACACAAATACCCATCAGTTACACTCTAAAGGATGTTCAGATCTGACTAAAGAAGTACACACACCTTGAGATGTTCGAGGTCTGGTCTCTCCAGGTTGACCACCTCTGCGAGCAGCTGGTCCTCGAGCCCGTCCCGTGTGACAGTGAAGTTGATGAGAGTGGTCTGAGCCTGGATCTCAGGTTTATAGTGTGGGTTTGCCAGCTTAGTGTGCAGAATCAGTCTGAAGTCTGGATGGAAATAACATTCCTTGTCCCCCACTTTAATACATCTGCAGAGAGCAGAAGAAAAAGCGGCGTCATGAAGGTACGTTTGTTGTATTGACATTTTTACTATACTGATACACTTGTTTGTTGTATATTGTGTGGAAGGCAGTGTTGTGGTGCATTATTGCTGTGTTATAGTGGTTTACCTGCCCTTCTTGATGGTGTGTCGGCCCAGCAGTGGATCAATAACTGGTTCAATTGTCTCTTCCATATTCTCAATCAACACAGGCTCTCCTGAGACTACGGCCTGTTCAATCACATCCACATACCTTAAGCAATAACGACAGAATAAATGTTAATAAAAAAAATTACAACACTAAGTAATCTTTTGAAGATTGTGTGATGTAAATTCTGCCGCATGTTCATCAAGCTCACCCCTTCTGGCTGAGGTTAATGACCTTCAGGCTGTTGCCATAGCGACTCTTGAGCCACTTGATGCCCTGCAGCTGGGGGTCAATGAGCAGAGGCCAGCGCTCACAGTTAGTCAGTATAGTTGCATTCTGAGTAGATATCTTATCACCTGGCAAACCCTCATTATTCCACTGAGCAATGGTAGCACCATCTGTTAACATGGAGATGGGATCTAAGCCCTCAGTCATTGGAATGGGTGCCTGAAAATCATTATGAAACATACAAAAGCAATAACAGTGAATCATTTTGTATAATAACATTTCTATCCTAATAAAAGGACTGCATGACTGTAAAATACTTGTACTATTCCCCAAGAACAATTACAGACTGTTATAAGGATTGGGAAAGGCCTTCTACACTAGACCTGACAGTAAACCCACAACCTGAATTAAGCAGGAAGGGTATAAAATGGTAAAAAAAAGTTAACACATTATAAGAGGGAAAAAAATACTAGGGTGCAATGCAAAAGCACGATGTAGTATCTGAATCTGAATGTATATATATATATATATATATATATATATATATATATATATATACCAGCATTGCCATTTCATCAGAAGTTCACAAACCTCTGTTTGGGAATTTCTGCTGTAAAATATATTTGCTTTATTAGGGTGGGCAACGATTAATCATGATTAATTACATCCAAAGTTTTACTGTACATAATATATGTGTGTGTACTATGCATATTTATTAGTTATAAGTATATATAAATACGCACACATGTGTCACGATCATTAGCTGGAGTGCCCATGAACTTCAGTAGAGGGCACTCCACTCAGGACCATTCCACCCATCAACTACCAGATGTCACAATATCATCACTTGGACACTAGCACCACTTATACTGTTGCACCACACCCGAACTACATCTCCCATGAGTCACTGCATCACAATCACCTTGCCACACCTGCACCTCATTCATCAGCCAATTTCCTTGCCACACTTGCACCTCATTTACACACACATATAAGCACCACAATCACTCTCACTCACTGCAAAGTCTTGTTTAGCCTGTCTGACATTTCAGAGCATTTTTCCCCCTGTGTTTGTTATTCCCGTGTTTGACCTTTGAACTGTGTATTCGACTCTGATTTCTCTGCTGCCTGCCCTGATCGCCCCTTGTTTCTGGTTTCGATTCTGGTTATCCCTGACACACCTGATGCCATTCCTGATTTCTGCCCTTCTGACCATTCTCTAAATAAATACTGCATTTGGATCTGAACGCCTCTGACTCTCTTCATAACAACATGCATGTATATATGTTTATACACAGTACACACACATATATGGTGTGTGGGAAGTTGTGGCCTAATGGTTAGATAGTCGGACTTGTAATCCAAAAGTTGCGAGTTCGAGTCTCGGGTTGGCAGGGATTGTAGGTGGGGGGAGTGAATGAACAGTGCTCTCTCAACCCTCAATACCACGACTGTGGTGCCCTTGAGCAAGACACCAAACCCCCAGCTGCTCCCCAGGCACCGCAGCAAAAATGGCTGTGTATGTGTGCGCACTTTGGATGGGTTAAATGCAGAGCACAAATTCTGAGTATGGGTCACCATCCTTGGCCACATGTCAAGACTCTTTCGCTATATTAACCAAAACCTTTTATGCAATAATTTTTTTTCCAGCATTAGTTTTTATAACAGAAACAGAGCTGAATGCAAAGAATCAATTTGTTTTCAATTCCCTCCATGTTTTTTTTTAAACACCGATGTCCCTGCAATCTATCCTCTCTGAGGTTTCTGAACTTTTAAACAATACATGTATTTAGCACAATAACAGACAATATCAGTACTCAAGACAAACCGTTTCAAACGAAGACATACACACACCTTCTGGGCACGGAGGTAAGGCATCCAGAGGTTATGAAGTAACTCATGTCTGTATCTCTTTGAGAAGGAGCCAGCGTAAGAGATGAAGGCTGCCGTGAGGAGAACGTCTCCACACAGTGTGGATTCCTGCTCACGGTACTGAGCCACAGAGTGAGCCCAGCGTACGTTCTCTGACTGAAGTACACATGCATTTTTCATGAAAACACCAAAAGAAAAACAGTTTGCAAATAGAGTAGAATTTCACATTTAAAATTAGTATGAGAACATAAAAATAAAAAAAAGTGTAATCTGACCTCTAAACCCTTGACCAGGCGGTTGGCCAGTTGGATGGTGGTGTTGGTGTGGTTCACCTCATCCTGACAACGGAGTTTCTCCGAGGTTGCTTTTTCAAAGGCAGCTTTCAGTGTGTCCAAACTACCATCCAACTCCTCCACATTTCACACAAAATTGAGATTATACAGAACACATCTTTGTAAAACACAGATGAGACATTGTGGAGGAGAGAGAGACAACTAGTGAAAGAAACTTACAGCCAGCTTCTTTCTGATAATCTCTAATTTTTCTGCAGCCTCGGCCAGATCAGTGTTTGCCTGAGCCAGACACATCCTTTTCACCTCCACCTCACAGAACACCTGATTAAACCCAAGCACATTTTTAAACAATATCAGAATATCTCAATATCTCACAATATCTCTGGAATGACATACTGTAGAGTGGTTTACAATGTACTGGATTGGAAACGAATGATTCTTTCAACCAATATAAATAGGTTAATAATAATAACAATAATAATAATGGCAGCCATTAAAACACTTAATTTGAAGATGGAATAATCATAACAGATGACTACAATCAATACATACTGTTCAAAAGTATGGATGGGGTCAGAAAGATTTTTAATCAAGATTGCAGTTATTTAACCAAAATACAGTAAAAAGAATAATTTTTGAAATATTACAACAGCATTACATAAAATATATTTGTTTTCTTTTTAAATGGAATGTATTCTTTTAATGGCAAATATTACTTTAAATAAATGTAATGCATCTTTGCTAAAAAAAATCATCTTACTGATAAAAACCTATGAAGAGTAGGGTATAAAGGACAATATACAAAAATAATTACAATCAAAACTAAATAATTACATATGGTCTTTAAGGCTGCACAGAAATGTTCTTGTTTCAAGTACTATGTTATTGTATGATTTATTGATCTAAACGGATTATCAGTTGTTTACTCACATATGTCTGGAAAGAGCAGCATAGAGGAGAGAAGCAGAAAAATATACTGTAAATAATACAATCACAAAACAAACACAATGAGAATGGGAGTCACACAACAATGCAATCCCTATTAACTGTTCTCAAAAACTGAAATCACACTGCCAAACATCAGATTTTTTGCAAAAGATTTTAAGTATTAAATGAAAGATCTTGAAATTTTTCATGTAACTTAGACTGCATTCGTTCTGAATGATTATTATAGTGTAAGGGAGCAGAACCTCGTGGAAGCGTATGATGTTAATGACCCAGGCACAGAGACCGGCCGCTGCAGATGATTTCAGACGCACAAACTCTGGATTAAACTCTGGATCCCTCAGATACTCTTCTTTGACCACACGCACTGTGGCTTCAGGGATATGCTCTTTATCAAAATTAATCAGTGTCTGTAAGAAGTCATCCACCTCAACATAAACACAAAGAAAAGGAGTCAATTTACACCTCTAACCTAAGTTGCATTACAGTTTAACAGCCAAATTATTCATGCATCTAGACAATCAATATTCCATTTGAAAACTCAATACTCAAGATTCAATAAAAATTTGTTATTCTAAAATGTTGGCAGTTAAAAAAAAATCAGGCTTTTGTTTATAGAGAGAATCAGAGGTAAAAGCCAGATTTCCAGAACTAAAGTTAAATGTCAGCAGAATTAAAATAGAAACATTTGCAAATATGACTCATGAAAACCCTGAGAATGAATCTTAAATGTCAGCTCTTCACACACTCACTTTACTCATGACAACTTTAGATGCTTTCCAGCTGCGGTCTTTTGGGATGCGGCCATTAGGAGACAACAGCACCAGAACAGCTGCAGACACATTAGATACGATGGCAGGAGGATTCGGAAATGTCCGCAACTCTGTTAAGTTTAACTATAGACACACATAAATACACAATTACATTTACAATTACCCAATTCTGCACGTAGAAACAAAACACTTTGATTCTCAGTTTGAGAACGGTTCAATACAGGAGACAAAACATTTTAGTGCAAGGACATGCATACAGCGCACCCACAAATACACACCCTGTTGAGTGTGTTGAGTGCTGCATTAGCTGCCTGTAAAGCTGGTTCTGCTTTTGCCAGGTCTGCTTCATTCTCCTGCTGCTGCTTGGTCACTTCTGCTTGGATCGCTTCAACCTGATATTGCAATCAATATTGTACACCTATTACAATTATTATGAGGCATTTATGATGTATTTTAAAAGATGCATTCACGCAAATAACGATTATAAAAAATAAATAACAATTAAAGTCATGTGACATTCTAATTCATAAGCATGTGTATGGTTTTGTATATTTGGGTGGATATGTGCATGTGTGTCTCACTCTTTGCTCCTCTGCATCTGCTACACTCCTCTCTTGACTGAGTTTCTCACTCTGCTGTCCGATTTTAGCGATGAGAGCTTCAGTATCAGTGTTTCTTAGTTGCAGCTCCACTTCCTGTATGGCCAATTTAGCCTTTAGATCCTCCACCTGAAAAAGTGGTCCACATAATAACTTTATTTAAATGTTAAAAACCTGAAATATAAAATTAAAGATGTCTGTAAGGTTTAGGAGTGAGAATATGGTGTAATAGTTAAAATACAATTTTAAGGTTATTTGAAATTTTTGTAGCTCTTCAGTTTCCATAGTGGAATGAACTCACGCTGCACAGGCAGCCTTGGTTATGCCAAAAGAACAGATATATCACTTCACAGAAAGGGTAGATCACTTTTATTTTTAAGCTTCCACAGTTTGGGAGAGGATTTTTATGGAACCATGTGTGTAGTTTTCAATGTGAGGTTGACCTGTGATGCAGTGGTCAGTAGTTTCTGCAGGCCGTTTTCCAGGCGTTCCATCTTCTGGCTCAGTTCTTTTCTTTTTGTCCCTAGCAAGTTGCCATAAAGTTTCATGAACTCCAGGAAGCTCTTGGGTGTGGTGTAGTTGAAGCGTTTTTCATTCTGTTGATACTTTATGCTGACTTCATTCACACTAGTGTGAGCGAAAGAGATAAACTCACTGATGGACACTCTTACCGCCGGCTAAGGAGAAGGAAAACATGTCTGGGTTAATGAATTTACACTATCGTTGCGATTTTTAGAGTGCGTACTTTTTTTATGTTTTCGAAAGATGTATCTTCTGCCCAAAGAGGCTGAATTCATTAGATCAAAAATACAGTAAAGGTAGTATTATTATTAAATATTACAACTTAAATGACTGTTTTCCATTGTAATACATGTTGAATAGTATAATTTATTCCCGTGATGACAGCTACATTTTCAGGAGCAATAACTTAAGTCCTCAGTGTGACATGATCCTTCAAAAATCGATCTGCTCTAGAAACGTTTCTTATTATTAACAATGTTAAAGTTTAGCTGCTTAATATTTTTGTAGAAACTGTAGTTTTTCAGAATTCTTTTCTAAATAAAGTTAAAAAAATAAACAGCATTTATATGAAAGGCTAATATATTGTGAAATTATATCAATTGAATGCATCTTTACAGAATAAAGGTCATTAAAAAAAAAACATATATATATATCCTTCTCACTGTCCCTAGTCTCTGTTACCTCCAGGCCAGAGATATTTTGTATAAAAGTGCTGCTGACAGACTGCAATGCATGCTGGGGCCAAGGATGGAACCAGTCAATGGCGGTGCAGTTCACAATAGCTGGAAACTTCCGTGCACGTGTACGAAGAGTGAAGCCAACCGGAGAGAAACACAGCACCACCTACAGTGCCGGAGAGGCATGACATCAGAGAGACATTTACAGTTTTATTCATAATAGGGTGCAGTTTTCTAAATAAGGAAACCAACCTTAAGCTGTCTGCGTATTCGATCAATGAAGAAATTCCAGCAGTTTTCACGTGTGTCCAGCAGACCAAGCGCCCTCAACTCCACTCGAATAGAGGTGACAATCATATCAACCTCTTCCTCACTGAATAGATCAGGTATATCTCCTACACACACACACATACATATATACACAAAAAAATCAGAACTACAGACAGGAATGTGAGTATGGAGAAGGAAATGTGAGAGGAGTTTGCAATGTGTACCTGATGCTAGCATGTCGTTGATTAGCACCAGGAATCTTTCATCAGGAATCTGGGCATCTGTGTGCAGGAAGACAGTGCCAATATTCTTCACTCCCACCTTTATGTACAGTGCAGCGATATCACTCTACAAAGAAAAAAGAAAAGGTTTGAATTAGAAGGGAAAACTTTTTAAAATGTTTAATTTTAAGCTTAAAATAAAAAGAGATCACTGAAATGCAATGTGTGTGGGTGTATTACCCTCAGGTCACCGATGCCGTAACCCTTTCTCAGTGTGATCTGAAATACTTCCAGGACGCTGAGAAAAGCAGCCAACCGACACAGACTCTGTTTCCCGCTACCACCTACTCCAATCAGCAAGGCATTCCCCACAGGAGACTCAAGAATACGACTTATCCTACAACTACACACACCAATAAGGCTTTCAATTGCAGCACTTTCCACAAATAAGGTGCAAAGTAAATTTTAAAATGAAATTTCTCAACAAAAGAGGCTCTTAACCTTCAGAATTCATGTTTCTGAATATCAGCATCAGGAAGACAAACTAAATTTTATTTGAGATGTCTTAAGTATTATTTATGTAGTATAATGTATGTAAATTTTGAATTAAAGACCCTGAATTATGTGGTTTTATTTTCTAGCCATCTTACATGTGTTGCATGGCTTCTTCAAACAGCACCAGGTTCATGTCAGAGTAGAGCTCATTGTAGTGCTCAAGAGCATCCATCAGTGTCTTCTGAAGCTTCTCAAGGTCAGTCACCTGTGCGTAACGTGGCTCACCCATACCGTGAGCGAAATGGGAGAAGATCAATGGCTGGTTAATTAAAATAGACTCATCTATACCCTACAAAAAGAAAAAGAAAGCAAAAGATTACTTTTGATAAATGGTCTTCTAGTTCACTGGAGGCCCCAACAGGTTTTTGAGAAGTTATGCTTACTTCAAAGTATCTTTTGCCTGTGTCTAGCAGAATCTTGTTGAAAAGCTCCACATCTTTCTCCTCCATCAGTTTGTCTGAGTACACACGAGAAGACTCATGCAGCCATAGGTGAACTAGGTCTATAGGGTACCGCACTTGCTCTGGCAGAGCAAAGATAATTCCCTACACACACACAAAACATAAGAACACAGAAAACAGCCTGTCAACACTAATATGTATAAAGTGACTTCACTCCCAGCAGTGTATCTGGTCTATAGACACATACCTGGAAGATGTTTGAAATGTCTCTGAGGTTGAAAATGTAGTGGAACCGAATGGCTGTGGGAAGGAAATTCTGGCTCATTTTCTGATGAAGGCAGATGGCAGCCTGGACCAGTGTGTTGGTCATGCGACTAACACCATAACTGTAGCCACCCTGCTGGAAATGACCACTCAGAATGCTGCTGTATATAGTGCTCAGAGCCTCCACACCAGGGAAGTGTACAGCAAACACTGAGAAATGCCTCTGTCGGTGGAGAGAATAAAGAGAAAATAAGTGTGGAATGTAAAGCCAGGTGTGTATTTGAACAGGACTTTTCTTTGTTTAGTAAACACCAATTAAATTGTAAGGCAGGCTAACACTCCTTCCAGGTCGGACATGATGGTTTTTTATAGTTACCTATAGTCTAGCTTTCTGTATTGTGCTGGAATTGACTGCAGCCTTTAACACTGTGAACTCCCAAATATTCCTTTATCAGTTAACCACCAGAGTGCCTCAGGGTTCAGTGTTTGGCCCTCTCATTCTTGCAATAGGCACTGCATTACTGGGATCTACCATCAGGCACAGCATTTTATTGCCACTGCTACACTAGCCGCGTTTCCACTGTCGAGATTAAACGGGCGTGCTAGTGCGTGCCAGGGCCAATCGCGTTTCCACTGTCACTGTCGTCGGGACTTCCTCAGGGCCAACAGCCAGGGTTTTTTGGCCCGACGAAAACCTTGGGCCAAAGCGGGCCAGCTGGGGCTAAAGGAGTGATTATGAACAAAGGTGGAGTTTCTCTGAGTCTGGAGAGCTCAGCGCTGCGGATCATTTCAGAAACATAACAGCTATAACACCAGCATTAAAGACTTTTTAAAATAAGTCGAGCTCAAAACTCACTTTCAGTCAGCAGTGAGTGTTTGAAATAACTTGATCCGATGTGGATTATAATCACTAAACAAGGCAGAAATATTTATAAGTGATGCAAAAGTTAACGTTACCAAAGTAAACATGATAAATGCAACCACTTGAAGAAATCAGACGTCAGCTTCTTATTCTCTATCACAATCATTATTTAGTAACATATTTTATCTGTCATAAGTCTCGTCTCGGAAGTTTAGCTCCGCGTAGACTGTTATAAAAATATTATAATGTTTTTTTGCTCGGGAGCTTTCATAAAAATATAGATATTATATCATTCATTCTAAATGTGACTTATAGGCTACAAATAAACATAAACAGACTCGACTGAATAAGCAGGCTATTTTCATAATGCTTAAGCATTAAAAATAAATAAACAAAATAGAAATACATTTATTTCTGTTTGACTAATTTTGAGTGCTGATAAATTAATTCATTATGATCAATGTATCACGTTTTCTATAGTAAAACATTGATGCTTTTGAATTTAAATATTTAAAAAGCATGCAAACAAACAGCCACTTTTATCATGTTCGTTTTGTGATCACGCTAGTTTCAGTGACTTATTTCTTAGTTTTCTGATAACTTCTCTTTGTTGGTGAAATGATGGGGTTGCGTGACGTTGTTCCTGACAGGCGTGTTTTAGAGAAGCGCAGCGGTGCTTCAGGCTCGACAGTGGAAACGCTGCTCTATTCTGGCCTCGGTGCTACTGGCCCGAGGCTATTAGCCCCGCCTGGCCCGTTTTAAGCCCTGGCTCGCACTGGCCCGACAGTGGAAACACGGCTACCGATAGCTCATGACAGTACCATTCAGCTCAGCCAGAAAACAGGAAGTGTTTTTCGATAACCAGTTGAACTTTACAGACCACATAATAAAATCAAACCCCTCCTATTTGAGAATCTTTTTCACTAGGCTCTTTTCATGTCTACCTTTGATACTAAACTGGATATGAATTTGTTGTTATAATTACAACAAGTCAAAGGTGAAATATTGCTATGGTTACTTTTAGATAAGGGCTGGATATGTATGTGTTGCTATGGTTACCTGTAGTCGAGGATTGACTGAGAAGCTTCCTGCTGTTGGGTTCATGCAGGTGATGTACTGACAGTTATGAATCTCCTTGAGTACTAGTCTCTGACGGTCATACCTACAAAATACAAACATTTATGTTAATCAAAACATTTAAAAGTACGACTTGATTCATATACAGGCATTGATGCACATGTTTTTTTCATACCAGTGGGAGTAGTCAAGGTGCTGTCTGATAAGGGTATGAGGCTGAACAGTGCCATAAGCATCTACCTCAGGCATGTTCATGTCATCCACAAAGTAGATAAGTTTTTTAGTGCCAGGAGGTGCAAAATTCCGGCCTGCCTTCTTCTCCAAAGGCTTCTCCAGCACACCTTCAATGAAACAACCAGAATGGAAATAATGCTTGGAAGTAATGATTGTTGGTGTTTGTGAGAATATACATTGTCTCACTCACGCTGTAACATGGCTGAGGTCGTGTAGTAATTGAAAGGTACTTTTGCGACCATGAATTCCTCTTTGAGTTTGGCAATCTTATCCCAGACCAGGATAGTTTTCCCTACACCAGCATTTCCTACCAACATCACTGGCTTCCCCTTCTGCAGAAGTAACTCAATGAAGTATGTCAGGCTGATTGTCTCTGCTGAGTGGACCAACACCGTCTGTACACATGGACAAAATGTCAAAAGGACAAAATGTTTACTATGTAACAGTTAAGCGAAAGAAGCAAATCTTTACAGTTCTTTGATCCTTTCTAGGTTTACCTTAAAAATATCTTAAGTCATCAACATCAATAACATGATACAGAAAACAAAACATCTGAGGTCGCTGTGACTTTAAAGGCCTGTTCACACCAAGAAAAATAACTATGAACATAAAGTAAAAGAAAAAGTCATCTCAACTCTAAAAAGAAAAAAAGAGTCTACACCAAAATTATAATGATAATGACAAAGGAACAATATCACTGGAATAATATTGAATGATAAGACACTGACAGGCAATCAAAAGCCTTCCCACTATTAAGTTATAGTTATCACTCTTGGAGAGAATGGGCCTTAAAGGGACAGTTCACCCAAAGATTAAAGTTAATTTTTGGTTGAACTATAAGCTTTTAACAAGTCAAACTCTAATCAATTGTTTTATGAAAATAATGATACAGACAGATGCATTTTGTGTTTGTTTCAAAACTGACCTGCAGAGGGATGTCAGGATCCAGCTCAAAGGGAGGTGTGCGTTCACTCCACGGAGTGAACCGTTTGGTGTTTGGGTCGATGTAGTAATCAAACACTGAACCCTGAGAGGGAAACTTCACGGCTCTCATCTCCTTACACCACCAACGACTGAACTCTGAACGATAGTCAATTAGCTGACAAGAAAAAAATGAAACAAAAAATTTAGAAAGATAGAGAGACTCACAAAGTGAAGATCACATTAGATATGTGACTTATAGTAAACATGGTACATTAATTCTCAGAACTAACATGGTCCTGAAATAGTGCCCCTCCAAAGGCCCAGACACAAGCAAACACAAAATAGAGCTCGTAGAGCTCACGTGGAGAGTCCGGAGGGGTGTTTTCTTCGGTTAGTAAGCAGTCCAGCAGACAACACAGCGTCTAATACACCAAAAGAATACCCATACTTTAAAGTTTCAGAAATGTTTTGCTATACAAAAATGTGTGCTGGATTGTGTGCCTCTTACCTGTACCATGCTTGACTCAGGTATAGGTGTGATTGTCTTAAGGTTGCATCTGACCTGCTCCAGACAGTAGGGAACATACTTATCAAACAATATAGTGAGATTTGCTCGCTCAGATTGGGCCCGACGGGTGTCTATCCAGCTTGTCACATACCTGTAAATCATAATGTGGGGTTAAGTGACACAAAAACAAATTGCAGTATTCAGTATTATATCCGTTGGGTGAATACTGTCACTTACGAACTCCAGCCCAGATCCTGAGGATTCACGTAAAGAATTCCAGCCCTAGATACTGTAGCCGGGGTTGCAGCCTTCAGGTGGCTGATCTCGAACAGTAAACGCATGGAGGGGGTCAGTGATACCCGCTCATTACTGGCCAAGGTGAGCACCTAATATATCCAAACATCACATACACACATCAATAAGTAACATTTACACAGCATTTACATTTATTATTTACACAGGCATTATTGTTTTATATCATGATGACCAACCTTATTATCATCCATGACGGTGTTAAGTGATTCAATCCACATAGGGTCGATGTCTCCATCTAGAACAATCCACTTCGGCCCATCATGGGATATAGCAGAGAGTTCTCTCATAGTGGAAGAAAACAGACCTACAACACCCAAATAACTGCAATCACACAAACACCATCTTGCACATTTTTATACACACATAAAATGGCTCACACTTAAATAAAGTATTATTGTCATTGCATTAGACAACAAAATATCTTATAATTGACCTACTGCTCTTAAATTAAGCTACTGTAATTATACACTACTGTTCAAAATTGTTTAGTTAAAAAAGACAGTAATATTGTGACAACCTTTCTATTTTAATATGCTTTAAAATTCAAATTTATTTCTGTGATACCAAAGTTGAAATGTCAGCATCATTACTCCAGTTTTCAGTGTCTAATATGCTGATTTTATGTTGCTCATAAAAAATTTCATATCAGTAGTTCTGCTTAATATTTTTGTGAAAACTGTTATACATTTTTCATGATTCTACGATGAATAGAAATTTTAAAAGAACAGCGTGTAATTGAAATAATAAATATTTCGTAACATTTTAAACTACTTTTTTTAACTTTTGAACAATTTAATGACTTTATGATAAATAAAAGTATTCATCTTAATGACCCCAAACCTTTCAATGGTAGTTCAATCACCCTTTCACCAAACTTAGCATTTATACAAAATTTTGATTCGAATAAAAGTCATATGTTGTGCCTTTATGAATCAAAAGTCCCAACCATGTATTTGAATTCAGAATTTGATGAGACATATGTTTTCTCATAGCAATAGACAAACATAACACACTCAAAAGTAGAGTGAAACTACTGCACATAAACACAAACGCACCACAGCTGACAGCTGTCTCCAGCGATGAACCTCAAGAGAAACCACACTTCCATAAACACACAACCCCACACATACCGTCTTTCCACTCCCGTGTAGCTGGGTGCAGGAAGCCAAACAGCTCATCAGTGGTGACAGCTTTAGGGTTGATATCAGTCCAGATGGGCTTCAGTTTCATGTTAGAGTAGGTCTTATGCAGCGTCTTTAGAATCTGACCCACAAACAACCAGATAAATCATAAATAATTTGTTTACTGAAACATGATCACTAAACACATTTGGGCTGGCTAGCCCAGTCTCTTTGAATATAATGCATTATGTAAGAAAAAGAAACAAAAAGCAGCAAATACATAGAAGAAGTTATTAACTCTGACTGACCTGACTTTTTCCTGTTCCAGGTCCGCCCACAACAAAAACAGAGTGTCTCACTGCCAACAGCTCCTCCAGCTGGGTCACCTGAGAGAGGAGGAAGGGATAAGAAACAGAAGAGGACAAGTTGTGCAAGTAATGGGGTTCTATATCCAAAAACATGAAATGTCAAAACAATTGAACATTTCTCATATGCAACACACACCTTGAGTATGAAGTTCTCCTCTGGCTGTAGGTGAAGTTCAGCGACCGACCGGCGCACATTCTGTTCAAGCTCTTGGTCTCTTTTGCGTGGGATGTCCAGAAGAGGAAAGAGGTCACTTATCAGACCCAAGAATATTGGCACGTCACTTGTTACAACCTTCGGCAGATTAAAGTCTCGTAGAGCACGCATTAACACCTAAAAACACACACATGCACCACATTAAATTACAGAATAAACTGAATATGTTTTAAATAATACAAAAGGTGACCAGCAAGATACATCACATCTAATCTAACAGTCCAATGAGCACCTGCTCTTCAGGCCGGCTCCTGTCCTCCCTCTTCAGTGAGCCAGCAACAACCAAGACTGACTTTATGGCCCTCAAGCCCCAGTCATAATGATCCTACAAGAAACAATCATCTTGTTTGAAAGATCACCCAATACAGTGGTCTAAAATAACTCAAGAGCATTAGGTGTGTTTATGTATGAATGTGTGTGAGTGTGGATACCTGTTTGGAAAGCAGCTCTTTGCAGAGTGTATAGAGGCTGATGAACTTGCGTGCGAGCAAACGTGCATCTAAAAAACCTTCGGTCACCAACATGATCTCACAGATCAACTCGTAATCAGGAATCACCATTGCACATGGCCTGACACACAGAGACAGAGCTAATGTTCAGAAAGATCTATTTTTCAATATTATTGTCTATTTTCACTCCGTTCAGAACAAAACCAGAGCCTGAACCTGAAAAGCGCTTTAAGGTTCTCTGGTAGTTCAGTTCTCCCTGCATATCCAGGGTTCAGAGTGATGAAGATCCCAACTGTAGGCCTCAACTCAATCTCCTCCCCCAGGAAGTGAAACCTGATAAATGGAATTGAATGAAATAGAATGGAAAAGTGTGAGATGCGTGAGATTTGATATAACAGGATGAGACAAAATGATGGGATAAAAGTTGGATTGGAATGTAAAAAATAGAACGTTATAGAAAAAGACAAGTTTCAACTAGATGGTTTGGACTGCTGTGAGATGGAATTTGTACAAAAATGTATGGAAAACAAAGAGAAGAGAATGGGGTGAAATGGAGCTGAGGTTTGGTAAGATATTTGCTCAAACACAACACTAGGGAACTGAAAACTGTGAGAAATGGACTTGACCTTTGTTTCTTATTGCGGACTGCATCCTGAATGGTTTTCACCTGCACAGCGACCACAGACAGAACCTCCACTGAAATCCTGTTAAACTCATCAAAACAACCCCACACTCCTGTTTGGGCCAAGCCTTTATAGATATTACCTATGGACTGAAACAGGGAGGAAGAAAGAGAAAGAAACAATGCATTAACTAAAGAGAGTTACGCGAATAGTGTTCCTCAGACCGATGTATTGTGTTCTGCAAACCTTGTAGTCCATTTGCTCTGAGCAGTTGAACACATAGACCATGATGCCGAGTGATCGGCCTAGGTCTTTAGTGGTTTCTGTCTTGCCAGTTCCAGCCGGACCAGAGGTGGCGCCACTCATGGTGAGGTGCAGAGACTGAGTCAGAGTGATGTAACATCTGCCGGGTACATAGTCAATTAATGACAGTAGCTGACAAATCTGATCAGTAACTATTTGTGACACTGACCGATCAGTGAGTGGTGTTATGACCAGTCTGTTGGTATTCCCTAGATACTCGTATGAGAACTGAAACTGTGCGTCACAGATGTTGATGTAACAGTGCTTCTGTTTCTCATCCCATCGATGCCGTAACTGCGAAAGCCACGCAAATGCCTGTCCACTGGTGACCTAGGACACACGTCATTATGATTTTATCAAATTTCTTCGTTCCAAACCCTTTTTTAAGGCCACAGAACACGGAGTTACTGGTTTTATTACCTTCTGAGATATGAGTTTAGCAACCACATCACGAGCGTGGACATCGATAGTGCAGATGGTCATGATCTTCTGTCTGTCTCCAGGAGTGAGGTCACCCAGGAGCATGTTTATCAGAGAATTCAGCTGACTGATCTAAAGTCAGTCACAAACAAGTCATTTTCTCAGATATCAACATAGAATACATTTCATTAGTTAGTGCTTTGTATTGTAATTTACCTGTTTTCGGTTGTAGTCTTTCAAAGCAGTCTCAAAACCCTCCTCCACCCTCTCAAAGGCAATGCCCACATCTGTCGCCCACCAAATTTGACTTCCAGTCAGTGCTACCTGAGAACCAAACATATGTTTGAAATGAATCTTAAACTGCCCTGATATAACATGATTGTTTTTTGTTTATCCAACCTTTAATCAGTGATCTAAAATCAATTTTCTTTATATGACTGTTTTCACATTTCAACCAAACCAGACACACCTGTGCTGGGTGGTCAAAGAGCCACTGGTCTCGGGGCTTGTCTTCATATGCTGCCACAGCTTCAGAGATCTCCTGGCGAACAGTGGAACACATGGCCTTCTCCAGAGCATTCAGCCAACACTCAGCCTGTTACATGACAGACAGCAGACAGACAGAAGGTTTCTAAAAATGCAGCATCTAAAGATGAAATGTTTTGTGTTTGTCATTGTGTCTCACCTGTCCCTCACACACACAGGGCTGTGAGAAGGGCACATACTCTCCCTCTCTACTGTACATTCCTAAGGCAACAGGTGTTTTGGGATCCAATCCTCCATTATCTTCCTCTTCTTTAAAGCTGAGATCAGCCAGATTGTCAAAGAGCTTCAGCAAGTGTCGAGTCACCTGTGCATTATACACACAAATTAATTAATACACACATTCTTTAAAAGGTAAACACAGAGAGGACTTTTATTATGTACCAATACAGTGTATTAATATAACAGAAACCTCTCTGGGCTGAGTTCCCTTAGAAACTATTTCCAGCAAATCACTAGCTGAGACGAAGTAAAAGCGTGGAAATGTCAAACGCTTTGTCTCCAAATACTCAGCCAGAGCCTTCTCGCACACTGACAATCTGCGATACACATATACAGACACATGCATAATTCTTATTATATTAAAAGTATAAAAAATTCATTCACACTGACAGTGGTTTGCAATGGCAAAGCGTCCAAAAGTTAATGTTCAATAAGAGCTTAACATACACATACCTTTGCTGAAGAGTCTCAAGTTGCTCCATGAAGCCTGGCTGGTTAGTGACTTTTATCACATTATCAATCTCCACGACAGTGCTCATTAAACTCTGAAAGAACATTCTGTGTCATAACATTTATTACTTATATAAAGCATATTACTTATATAATGCATGTTCTGTCACAATACCTGGAAGTCCTGGTGGATGCCCTGAAACCGCTCTGCATCGTGGGCCAGCTGGTTCCGGATGTCCTCAGAGTTTGTAAAAATGCTCTGGAGGTGAGCCCAGGTGCGCTGAACCGCCAACCATGTGCCAATCACCAGATCAGCAACCACCAGCTTCCGCTGCCAGCCGCTCACCTCCACCATGAAATACTCCACATACTTACTCATGAGAATATTCTGCAACTGAACCTGAGCAACACACACGAGTGAATTTAACAGAACCTACCGGAACTGAGCCAAACTGAGCTGACTGGAACTGCACTACATTGATATGACTTTAACTAATCAGAACCAAACTGAACTAAACTGATCAGAACTGAACTGAACTGAACTGATCAGAACAGATCAGATTATAATCAAACCAAACTGAACTGATCTGAATGGAACTTAAACTTAAACTAGACTGATCTAAACTAATAATAACCAAACACAACTGATTCAAACTGGACTGAACTAAAATGAATTGAGATAAACTGATCAGAAGTGAACTGAATCAAACTAATTAGAATTAGAATTACACTGATTTAAACTGATCATAACCTAACTAAATTGATATAATCTAAACAGAACTAAACTAGTCTGAATAAAATGAACATATATTTAAGCTGAACTGATTGGAACTGATTTTCCCCTAAACCCAGCTACTGTACCTGGTTGTCCTCCAGGGTTTCAATGAGGTTTTCATCAGCCTTGAGCAGAGGTGTTCCAGTACTTGTGTGTGTCTCATATGTCAGAGACATCATGGACCATGTCTGCTTGATCTCACCAAGAATCTGCACACACAACATTTTATCGTGACCAGAAATGCCTCAGAGAGTCTCTCAGAAATGCTCTCAATCTCCTTCCTGTACCTTCTCAATTCCCATCTCTTTGACTGCTTTGTCCACAATGTTCTTCACTTCCTCCTCCACACGGTGGAGCTGCAGCTCTAAGAGATCACCAAGTGTGGCGTTCTCATCCATCACAAAACTCACCTACAATCACAAAAAGAGGGATTCCTCTATTACTCACATTATGTTTTTCTGTATCACTCAGCTGATATATATTTATTCAACCGTTCTGTTCTTTCTAAAGAGCAAGCAAGGTTAGGCTATGGTTGTGTTGTTCTGGTTTGGGTTTACCCCTGTTGTGCGCATGAGCTGTTGCCAGTGTCTTTCTCTGACAGCAGAGTTCTGAAGCTCGTTAACAGCTCTCAGTGATGTCAACGAATTCTTAACGATGGATTCCAGACCGCTGTAGACATCCCACGCTCGCACATCTTTGTCCAGAGTCTTCATCTCCTACACATACACACAAATATACAGGCACTCTGATTCTATGATAATTCGTGTCAAAGCAACGATAAACATACATTTACAAGGCACCATTTAATTTTTGTCTGACTTTTGTCATAAACCACATCCAATGACTGCATTCCATTCTCATTTTGCGCATATGGTGACCGTTGAAGTAGTATAAATACCGTTAGTATTTAAACTATACCTTAGCAAACCTTCTGAGCTCCATATCCATCTGTTCCACATTGATCTCCTTCCATGGAGTCTTAGTCCAGTCTGAGATGCTGGACTACATCACCCATCATTCCCGAAAGAAGATGCCAACCAGAATATTGGGACAAAATTTTAGATAGACCAAGACTAAGTTTAAAGAAAAAACTTTTTATGTATGTGTGCAACTTGGTTATTAGGAGAACTTTGTACTGTCAATCTTTTGTGTTGAAGATTACCTTAACAAACATAACCATATCCCATACTGCTTTAACCAGGATGATGTCTGACCGACACTGTCGAAGTTGTTTGTAGTCAGGGAAACTGACTTCGAACAGATTGGCTGTTTGTTGAAGCTTAGACATCTCATTCTCCAAATGAGCTACTACAAGATTCATCTACATGCAAAAACAGATAAAGGACATTTATACATGCACATCTAAACAAAGAATGTAAGAATAAAACCTATTTAAAACATACATGCTCACTCAGGCATAAAAGAAAGAACCTTGTCAATGAGTTTGTACGGCTCCTGCAGGCTGATGAAGAATATGGACTCGGTGCGGAACTGTTCCCTGAAATCATGCTGTTTAATCTAGGAAACAAACTAAAGATGCTCAGAAACATCACAACAATAGGATTTTTTTTCCACTGGAAAATTGAAATAAATTGGTCTTAAATATTTAAATTAAGCTTCAATACTGGATTTCTTATTGATGCAAGCTTAAAAAGTTCATCATGCTGATGCTTTATCATTTTGTGTAGTTTTCTATTCACAGTTTTTACTGATTTCAACCTCTCACCTCAAACTGAACACACTTCCTGCGGATGACAGCCACTTCATTGGCCTGGAGAGGAGCAACCTCATGTTTTACTGTAAATGCCACCTTCTTGAGATTCTTCCATTTCTCTGGCAAGGACTGTGAAACCACACGGGTATGTGAGGCAGTATAGTGTAGACAGAAAATTATACAGCTGAATCAGATGCATGTAAGTGAAGTTACCTCCAACAGTATGTAAACCTGCTCAGGTAGCTGTTGGTTGTAGGTTTTGAGCAGGTTCGAGGTGGCTTTGAGGGGTTTGAAATGCTGCTCTGTGCTCAGCTGACGGTCTCTGATGGCCATCAGGTGACTCATGATGTCCACCAGTTTGCCATAATCCCCATCGGTTACAGTCTTTGCCAAACCAATCTCGGTATTCTCAATAAATGATCCCAGCTCTTTAACACTGAGACAGAAAGATGTGACTAGTCATAGTCAAGCTACATTAACATAATTGTTGTACAATGCTTTGCACTAGTATGATTTATTGGATAGGAAATCAATAATACAAATATTTCAGTCATTTGTAAGGCAATGTCTGAATAAATATTACCTTGCAATAACATGGTTCAGTAAGTGTTCTTTAAACATCCAGCTCCATTTCTTAATGATGTTCATCAGAGACATTTTGAAAGGTTTTATGTCCACCTGAAACCAGCCACAGAATACTCTCTTCTCCTCTAACACGAATACCTTCTCGTAAAGATCCTCAAACTCACTGATCTAATTAGAAATCAGTGAGAGAGAAAAAGAAATTAATAAATCATAGTTAATCCAATGGCCTTTGCATACCAGTGTAATTTGTTACGCTAAGAAAATTAGGTGTTTGCCCATTTTCCTATCATTTTTTTTTTTTAAAGGTAATTGAGAGATTAAATATATAAAGTCAAATTGTCATAAAGGTGTATTAATAAGAAATATTTACTAAATCGTAAAGTCACAATATTTTTTTTTTTATGAGATAAAAACAGGCTTCTATAATTGTCATGTATTTAAATCCCAACAAAATATATATTTTAATCCTAACTCGATGACTCGCAGATACCTGTTCTCTGAAATTCTGCAGTTTGGGCGGATTCTTGGGAAGCTCATAATCTGCATAAAGTTCCGCCTCCTCAGCAGAGAGGGCGTGTCCATAGAGCAGAAACTGCCTCATGAACTCCACCCTGTCTCCGGTCCAGAGATAACGATAGGAATCAAAGGAGTGTTGGAATTCTTTGACTTTAGCAATGGCCACACGTGCACGGTATCGCACCAGCTGAGCCAACTCCACCAGCTCAGGTATCTCATCCATATCCGACTAAATAACAGACATGGTCAGACATAAGTCATGTCATAAAGAATAGTTTTAGATCTTTACAGAAATCACCAGATGATTTATCAGGCTTCACTGAGAAAACCAGTAATTATCTGATGAACTTCAACAGTACATTGCTATACCTGGTCTAATTAACAATTAAACTAAAATGATCCTACCTTGTAAGTGTCAGACTGTTTGTTCTTAGCCACTCTTTTGATGAAAGAAGCCATTTGAAAAATATCTGACACCATCTGGTCAATGATATCATAGAAGTTTCCCTTCTTGGAGAAACTGAGCGAGGGGTGAAAGATCATGTCAGAGGTGAGGGTCAGCTGAACTTCAAAGAGGGGAGAAATGTGGAGCGCTGGGTCTGTGTTCTCAACTAAGTACTGCAAGGAACATCGAACAGCACTGCAGAACCCAGTAAGGATGCTTCTGTCCACATGTTCTGTGTAGCACTGCCAAGCCTCTGAGTCCAAATCAGCACCAAGCAGCTCAGCATTCTCCTGAAGAGCAAAGCAGAAATATGCTATAAATACAATTCCGCTAGAATAGATAACCTACAATTTTAATAATTAATAAATGTTTGAATTAATGTGAATTTCAGGTGTTCAGTTCCAGTGGGATTTAAATATAGATTTCACCATTTTGTTCATGTCATAGCTAAATATAGACAACAGTAATCCATATGAATCCAGTCCATCCAGGAATACATCATTAAAGTTATTTTAATTAAAAGTCCTTTCCACACCAAATACTGGCCTATAATCCATAACAATGCTTACGCCAGTAAAAAAAAGTCTGTCATCAGTTGTCCTTTCACATCAAAATCCACTGACATATTTGTTTTCATGTATAAACCGTGCTTGATCTGTGTGTATTTCTGATTCAGATGATTTATCCACTGAAGGAAGCAATATTATGGATAGCGGACCCATATTTTAGCCAGAAGCTACCGTTTGAAGTTAAAAACACCTTAATGATATATTTGTTTATTTCAACCACATAGAATTTCCACTTCACGAGACATTAAATGATGGACTGGAGTCATGGGGATTACTTGTGGATTACTGTGATGTTTTCATCAATAGTTTGGACTCTCATTCTGACGGCACCCATTCACTTCCCTCCTTCAGAGTTTTAAAGTTTGTCCCTCTCAATGTGTTGAATCAAGCAGTGAAACCAACACCTGCACAAGCTCATGTATCTTCTCTCCTGTGCGAGCGATGAGGGCATATTGTCGCTTGAAGTTCTCCTCTACATCGGTGAGGTTGAGTAGATTGCCACTCCGATTAGTCCTACGAGTAATGCAGGCAGAGTGACAGAAAACTCCCATCAGCCCCTGCAGTTTCTCCAAGTTAGCCTTGCTCTTCTGGACACGCTCCGACACACCACGTACCAGATCACATGTGCTACAAGCACACAAAGAGTATACTGCATGTTGGCACCTTCCCACAGTAGACCAATAAGACTACAAATTTAGACTTTTTGGATTTGCTAAAAACAATATGAGTACATATCTGTTACCTCTTAATGTAGTCAGCAAGGTTTTCATCACTCCACTGCAGTTCCTTTAACGCTGGCCTTAAGGTACACCTCGCTTGCTCCAGCTCAGATTCCACCAAACGCAGCTCAACAGCCAGAATTGTGCTGTGTAGTTTATTATACCACTGAGTGATCTGGAACAGAGTACTTGTGTACTACACACGCACATACAGAGGGAGAGAGGAACAAAAGAAGGTTGAAAGGAGGGAATAAACAAATCTAATTTCTTATAATGGTGCAACTTGTTACTCAAACATAAAGGCACAGATGACCACATGCATTCTCACCATGTGAAGCATTTCCCGTTTAGAGTACAGACTCATAGCAGCCTTGGGAATGCTGTGGTTCTTCAGAATTGCAAGATACTTCACTTCCCTCAAAACAGATGTCAACTAAAACATCAACATCATATGAGTGTTTCAAAGTGTTTGCCGCACACAAGTGAGCTAAATCTTAAACAAACATATTAAGCAATTTAACTAAGTAACTGACTGACTAGCTAACTAAATAAAGTTTTGATTTCGATTTCTTTATGAAGTTTCTGAATCGTCCAAATTTTGGTAAAATGGACTTTCACTGAATGGACAAAAACCTCTCAGGTTGCAAAAATAAAAACAAATAAAAAATTAAAACTACATTCGCGTTTTAAAAATGATTGAAGATGAATGATTGAAGATGACTGAAATTTTGATTTAAAAAAAGTAAAACATATACATGGATGACATGCTTTTAATATTTAATTAATCTTACTCAATGCCGACTTTAATGGTGAAAAGTCTAAATGAATCACCCCCAAGACTCTATGACAATCAGGCCACTAGTTAGCTCACTTAGCCAAATTTAAGAATAATAAAAATAAAAGGGAAATCTACATATAGTTAAATATGAGTTTGTGCATTTGTCTTACAGCAGGGTTAAAGTTCAAGCTGTACAGGCTGCTCTCCTCATCCAGAATCAGCAGTGGTTCATTCAGATGTGTGTGGCACACCTCATCCAATCCAACACTCCAATTAGCATAGACTTCCTCATCCATCTGATCCAGAACCTCTAATACACACTCACACACCTGCAACACCTGCTGTGCCTCAGGACTGTCTAACGGCCTAACACATACAGAATACACCAGACATTGTCAAAAATGGCACAAGAAGCAACCTTTTGTGTATTTGTGTGAGTCCTATGATTATGTTGAGGTAAGCTTGTTTACATATGTGTAAGCTGGCTTAGTTTACTGCGGTTCGACAGGATCCGTTCTCTGAGTTCTTGGGACCATTTCAGGTTACCAGCAACGGCTGGCATGTTTTTACCAAGGATGGGATAACCGTTCCTCATCTGCACCAAAACACAAAACAAACAACAGCACAGAAGTCTGTAAGTATGCTTTTATCCAAAGAGCCTTGCTAAAGGGCATATTATTATGAAAACAAGATATTAATTTTGAGTAACTTATATTTAAGATGCAACATTACTAGTTACTTTTACCAGTAGAACAAACTCCAAGCCCCATAGTTCAAAACAAAAAAACAAGTGCTCCTGTAGCTCAATTGGTAGAGCATTGCATTATCAGGCGTTGGGGGTTCGATTCCCCCGGAACATGATAGGTAAAAATTGATAGTCTGAATGCACTGTAAGTCGCTTTGGATAAAAGCGTCTAAATGCATACATTTAATTAATTTAATTAAATTTAATTTAACAAAAGATTCATAAAGCTTTCGAAGCTTCATGAAGCAGGGTTTCAAATTCTAGTTTCCAATAATGATAATAAAAAATACAATAAAAATCACAATTTGTCAAATTTTTGCCCACCGAACCCCAGCAACTCATAAATCCTAATTTGAAAAACACTGCTTCATTCTCTAATTATTAGTCACACAAACCTTCTCCCTCTGGGTTTCCAGGATGCGCTGACAGAGATTGACCTCCTCCTGGAACATGACCAGCAGCTGAGAGTAGTTTGGAGCAAAATGCTGGTGAACCTTCGGCCTCTCCAGCAGAGTGCCAAACATCTGCAGGAGCTACAAACACAGGCTTTCAATGTTAAAGACTTAGAGACAGGGTTTTCTCACACACTGAACTAAATCATGACAATAATAAATCTTGTGTTTTGCTGTCTGTTCATTCAATACTAAGCACGTTTGTTTGTGTGTGTGTGTGTGTGTGTGTTTGTGTACATGATACCTTAAAAGCAGACTCTAGGCCTGGGGAGTGTTGGAAGGCCAAGTTTATTACTGTCCCCAGTCTCTGGTCAAAGTCTCTGTTCTGTTCCATGAATTGATTATAGTCGTACACAAACTCCTGTATATATATGGTGAAATATATGATTTTCTTTCCTTTTTCCAAAAACTAAATCGTCTTATTTATTATGTGTAAATTATATTTAAAATATATTTAAAATAGAAAACAGGTATTTAACATGATAATAATATTTCACAATATTACAGTTTTTACTGTGTTTTGGTGAGCACATGGTACTTTCAAAAACAAAACAAAAACCTTGGTTTAAATCTTTGTAGTGTATTTTTGTGTAGATATGGTAAAACCTTGTTGTTGTAGTCGAGTGGGTCATATTTGCTCTCTCTAAGAGTTCTCCAGCTGTCCAGGAACTCATCATTCATGCTGTACACCATATCACTGAGAATCTTCCCCCGAGAGCTGCCCAGCTCAATCCGTTCCAGCTTTAAAAAGTCCAGAGCTGAGGCAAACAACTCCTGAAACAGGGACGCACACACAGATTGGGCAGATTATTAGCAAAATGATTAATAACTAGTTAACTTTATTTTTTCAATGGTTTGAAGGAAAATAAATACAGATTTTCACACCATATCTAATATAACCAAAGACCTACAAGGTATGCAATAAAAATAAAAAAAGAAATGGGAAATGACTGAAGCCAAGTCTGTGTGCGCACACCTCAATCATGCACAGTCTCTCCATGATGCAATCAATGCGGTGAAACACAAGCTCAGAGGGAAAGTCCCAGGGTTTGACTGTAAGTCCTGGTTGGTTGTAGGGCCCAGTGGGTGTCAGATTGTCCCGGTGCTGCTGGAAACTGCGCTTGAATGCCCAAAACACCTGGATGGCCTTCTGAACCCGGTCCATACCCTCCTCTAACTCCATTTTGAAGAGTTCCTCAGGAATCAGATACACAGAGGCCTGTAGAACCACATGCACATATTATACAAACATTATACAATCAATCAACATAATTTAGATCATTTAAACAAATGAGCAAGCACACCTTGTCAATGAGTAGGTTGCAGAACTCTGTGAGTAGTGTGACGATGCGCGGTGGGCGGCAGTAGAAGTGAGAATGTGTCCAGATGAGAGCGAGTGTGTGAAAGAGAGCTGGGATCAGAGGCTCCAGATCAGTGAAGCTCTGCTCCTCGAATGCAGCTATGGGCCGCCGCAAGGTCCTCAAGTGCAGGTCTATGTCCTCTGCCTCCATCACCGCTAGAAAATCATCGAGTCGACAGTTCATTTATTGTATGTGACATCTGAACCTACAAGCTTTCACTTAACAGCATAGATTTTAACTACTAGGCCACACTAAAATAATAAGTATAATGCAGTTTACATCAAAATCATGTTAGAACAAGAGTGTGTGTCCACATTTCAGATGTGATTACCGTGGTTTACTTTTTGAATAATGTCGTAAAATGAAGCATAATAACTGCTTTTGATCCTCTGCAAAATTTCCAGCACCTTATCAACTTTTGGGTTTTGCAGCTGCAAAAATAAACCAGAGTTGGATTTAGTTTAAATTCATTCAATTTAAACATTAAAGTACATATAAAAATTAGGTTGTGATAAATACATGTATATATATATCCAGATACCAGATAAAAAAAAAAAAAAAAACTGATAAACCCTGACTTCAGTATATTTAATATGTATGTGTGTGTGTGTGTGCTTGTGCGTGTGCGTGTGTGTGAAAATATATAAATAAATAATAAACACCTGCTCCTGGATTCCTAATAAGTTTTCTTTCTGTTTAGTCCAGAAAATAAGCTCCACTGTGGGACCTGGGTGGTCCCCCTGGTGCAGGAGCTTAGACGAGTCCCGCTGCAGCACAGAGCCCATCAGTCGACACCACTGAATCACCATGGTCTCAATAGAGTACAATAGCCCCCTATCGATCAAACAGCTGTCTGAGCTACAAACACACACACACACAAATGTTACATGATATCACAAGCTTGGTAAATGTTTGATCAAATGATGAATGATTGACAGTGTTCATGTTCATACCTGAGTTGGTGCTCATCTTTTCTCTCCACACACAGTGGCAGGGGCAGTAACGTTCGACCTTGAGCTCGCCCTCTCAGTGTGACTGCTTCACTGAGCAGATGCTCAAGGTGTCTACAAATGTCCTGACCGACCACCCGGGGCCAGGCAGACTGATTCAGGGGACTTCCCAGCACTGTGACCAACACCTATGAACATATGCTTTTTTTTATTTTGTGGAATAGGGATAGGGTGGCATACCTTCAATGTTGTTTTTATCAAGCAAAACTATTAAAAATCAATTTTGTTAACTGAAATTAGGCAGAAATAAATAATAGCCTTAAAATCTTCAGTGTTACAAAATATAATTAGAAAATGTAACCTTAGAATGTTGCTTGGCAACTAACTGCAATACAATAAGTTTAAGATGAAGTTCTAAAATGACTAAAATTAAGAAACAATTTAGTTAAATAGAAATGTAAAAAAGAACATAAAATTACAAAAAAAGTAATAAAATTATAACTGAAACTTGAATTAATATATAAATTAAAGCTTATTGGAAAAAGCTATAAATACCATAATAGAATATACATAATACTAAAATTACAATGCCTCCAAGTAATATTGCCCAAAGACCAGTAATGTTATGTAAGTACTAATCAAACATTTAACAGACAGTTCTAAAGCTACCAAGTTAAGCTTTAGCCAACCCTAAACTAACGCTAAAATGCTACTTTATCTCATTTTTCCATAAACGTATGTTTATTGCTTTGCAATAAATCAGACATTATAAATGAAATTGAATGATAATATAATAAAATATGTCATGCGTTAAAGTTCAAATATGATTTTATAATATCTTACAAAGTATAAGCTAACCTTTTTAGTTGTGTTTACCTGAGAGATGAACACGGGAGCGTGGTCCATGGGTTGTGCCGCAACCTCTCCGAGCCAGAGCTGGGTCCTAAAGGTGGTTTTGGAGATGACGCCCTTCTTTTTTTTAAAGACACACAGAAGCTTGGTCCACCAGGGAGAGGAGCTCTTTTGGGAGGAAAAGATGGGCGTAGTGCTTTCAGAAGCGAAAGCACTCGAAACAAGTGATGACTTATTTCGAAAACCAAAAGCCAATCAGTGCACTGAAACCGAGAGACAATTGCAGAAGAAATGCTACACGGCATCCTAATGCCACACTGAGAACAAAGCGAGGGAGCCTGAATTTTCTGTTAGTCAGAACACTGAAGATGAGTGTGTATGAGTATAATTGATATACTCACCTGTTCATCTCCTGCATGAAGAGTTCCTCCTGGTCCCACGAACAAAACGAGATACTCTCGCCAGCCCTGATCTAAGAAATCAAGCAAAGTCCTCTGGTTCTCCTCCAATCCAATAAAACGGTTCCATTTGTCAGTTTTGAGTCGTAGAATGGTGAAGGCCTGTTCCCTGATGAAGTCCACACGCTCATCAGAGATGGCACTCATCTTCACCTGCTCCATTGGAACTCGCACACCGGCCTCAGCCATGCTGAGAAACAGAAAGGAGGAGGAAAACAGCTCAAGCCATACAGTCCAGTGGAGAATTGTACATTTACCAAAACCTGGTATCAAACCTCTCACCTTCTACCAGGTTTCTGAGCCTAGTGTTTTTTCATCAGTATCTTTATCTTTCCATTATTAAATGATGCGATGGCTTTGTGTGGTCCCATCCGCTGGGTCGCTCTTTGCCTTCTTTGACTTCTCCAGTGAGGGAGAGAAACTGAACTCCTCCTGTAGAGTCAGGTCCCTATGGCAACGGGGTCGATGGCTTTTGTGTATCTGCACCCACGTTATGTGAGAGAAGCACACACCTGGTGCTAATGAAACCTGAGTGTGCAATGGAAAAGCCAGCAAGAGTGTCAGGCACATAGACACTGTAGAACCTGATACTCACACATTTTAAAATGATCTGATGCACAATCTTTCGTGTAATACACATATATTTTAAAATCAATTTAAAGATCTGAAGCACACTTAGAAGAGAAATTGAAATAATGGCCACTTAAAACTACCGCAGACTGTGACCCTCAAACTCACATCTTTAAGAGAAGGACACTGTCCTCTATTGATGCCAAAGTTTATGGCCATAGTTGTTTTTAAATGAACAATGAAACGTTCAGTCAATAGGTGGCAGTAAACCATATAATCCAACATCTTCATAACATCATAAAAGATATTCAGTCTTAACCATGTGAAGCCTGACACATGAAAGATTTCATTTAATAGAATCATTTATCTAAACAAATGTGGAAAAAATCTTTAAAAATCGTCTCTATATGCATTTTGCAAAACATGATATAGAAGCTCACAATCGAGGAGGAATAAAACACGTCAGTTTTATTCAGAGGCCCACGATAAACAAAAATAGCTAGATGAATGCAGTTGCCAAATTTTTATATAGCCAGAAAGTATATTTTGATAGCTTGTAATGTAAATTAACACTCTCCTTATAACTATAGCCTATAGCAGATTACTGCCATAAAATATAAATATCTATTTTCACCAAGTATTTTCCTAATGATAGTGTAACAGTAAGATAATATTTCGATACTTAGTTTTATAATCAAAGCTCTGTAGTTTTTATTTGTGGGGCAAAACATATAATACAATTCAATACAGTAAAAATTAACAGTGATGATGTATATGACAGTCACATTTTACCATGATTTTTTATTGATATATATATATATATATATCAATGGATAGTCAAATTGCTGTCCAAAAAGTATTCATCATGAAATATTACTAACAATGTAAGTTACTTAACATTCACAAAAATTAGTAAAAATTTCATAGCAAAAAAGGCATGTCTACCACAACCTGAAAGACTATTTTAGAATTTTCATTTGCAAAAAGTATAAACTTTCAATTGGTCTACAAAAGGCATACAGAAGATTGTGTACAACAGGTTTTTCCATTTAGAGGTCCACAAAAGGCTTTATAGGGTTAATGAATGGGGGATATGTGGAATTTTACTAATTCCATTCTATTTTACCAGTTCTCACTACTCCTTAAGTATAAAGTATGTATAGAGTGCACAGGATGTAAACTTGCTTACATTTTCCAAAATGTGCACAATACAACAGAAAACACTGCGCACAACTACACTACATCCTGATGTAATAGCAAAATTGTATTATCAAATGTATGTTAATCCTTTAATTTTATTCAAATGAAAAGATACTATATTTTACACAAAATATATAATTTTATTTCCATAAAGATAACTGGTTTGCTGACTGAAACATGCAACAGAATGATGACAACAAAGCAAACCATATTGTCCCATAATGCCTGCTGTATCCAGCATATAGTAAGCTAGTAGAATTCCATTCCAAACAGCCTAGCTGTATTACAGAATACCACACAGTATATACTGTATACAGCCTACTGTGTTATGACAAATGCTTCAATCAGCTGTATGCTTCATCAATGTTTAATTCAGTGAACGGTGTCAAGGTATCTCAGAAATATAAACAATTATTTTGCATTTCATCTTCGATTTCATAAAAATGTGTCCAGCCATGTAGAAATGCAGGACTTTTTTAAACTTTAAATGTTAAGATTAGGCTGAACACATTGAATTGTGGGCAACAATGAATATACCCAGCACAGTGTGCATTGAAGTTCTGCAAAGTAAGGCATCCAGGCATTCTGTCATCCACATACTGTGCACAGTATACACACTATAATCAATGGGAATAGTTGTATGGCAGTATGCTATTTGAAATAGCCAATATTTTGAGGTATTTGGGCATAGGTTTAATTTTCTCATTCAGTTCATACATACATACATACCAACACCAGAATTTTAAAGCATTTAGAAACAAATTTTTAGTTATGAAGTCATAGGAAGGTTTCCGACTTTAATTGTGTTGCAATTGAAAAAGAAAAAAAAAGTTGTACAAAAGTAACATCAAATTGTACACATTTAAAAGGTAATCAAAATGAGGAGTCTTTGATACAACAGAATCAGTATTAGACTACATAAATTGTGGCTATAAACAGCTTGGGGCTGAAGAAAAAAAAAGGAAGATACATTATGAATGTTACAGGGATAATCTGGAGAGCAATAAGAGCAACGATACAAGAAAAACTGTTTATTACACGATTGTTTTACTCTGCCACCTGATGTCTTGTTGAGTTGCATGTGGGTAGCAGAACAATGAAATCAGAAGATCCTCGGACAAGATCCAGAGGACATGTGACCGACACAAAAGCACAAAGACCACTAACATGACACCAAATAAAAATTGAAGCAAGAGTGAAGACACATTTGGACAAAGGCCAGCCGAGAGGAAGGAGGATAAAATTGGACAGATCATGAGTAAGTCTCCCTCACAGCAGACTGTGTCCTTCTCCTGCTCTCATTCTCACAGAACACTCTCACGCACACACATCCTGGCTTTCCATGTACCATAACCTCCATTACACAATCACACGCTCTAATGATCGTCCCCCTGAACACATATATGAGCTAAAGTAAAAACACATGCAACTCCAGCATATTATACTACAGATTATGATACAAAATAAGGCATTTCCGTGTATGTACTTGTGTATGAGCGCGAGTTCATATGAGCATGTAGATGCATACACGTGTGCGTGCATGCATGTCTCTCTCAGTAGAAACTGGAAACACATTTAATGTCATTTTTTTGCCTTGTTTGTACAAAAGACTGCTATTGAACATAAATGGATAAGTCACTTAAAATATATATATTTATAATATATATATAATTTTTTTTTTATCATATATATATATATAAAAATTGATAGTGAAAAGCAGACGAGCTTGAAAGTGGGCATGATTTTGGTCACTCCATGACCTCGCTGGCAGACACGGTGACCAACTGGAGCGGGAGGTCAGAGTTTGAAAGAAGGTCCTGGGTGCCAGCCTGCTGTAGATTGGTGAGGATGAGAGTGGCACCGCCCCCGGTGATGATGGTGTCCGAGGAGGCAGCAGCATCAGTTTGACTTGCCCCAGTGTTGGAGTTCAGCCCTTTTTTGTTCTGGTGAGTTTTAATGTGTTTGGCCAAATGGTCGCTGCGCATGAAACGTTTTGAGCACTCTGGGCACACAAACTTCTTCTCTCCTGAAAAATAAGTGTAAAACAACAAATCAATATACAACTACTGGAACTAGAGAAGCAAACTAATTTGACAGTGTTAGATAGTCATGTATAATCGGTCCAAATGAAATATGATGTACTTCTTCCAGTGTGCCCGTACCCGTGTGTGTTCTGCGGTGACGCTGGAGTTCATCGCTGCGGGTGAATCTCTTGCCACAGTAACTCCACGAGCAAATGAAGGGTCTTTCTCCTGAATGCCAGCGCAGGTGAGCTCGGAGGTGAGATGTCTTACCATATACTTTACCGCACCCTGGGATATGACAAATGTGTTGTTTCTTCTTTCCCATACTTGAACCTCTGAAATGATACAAGTGTGTCACAAAAAAAAAAAAGGTATTATTCAGCTGTTAGAACAGGATTTGTCCCTCTGCATCGACATATGCATTACCTTCCTCCAGCCTCTTTGCAGTTGGGGCAAGTGCAGGCTACTCTACGTAGTCTCTTTCCCTCCAGGCCTGTCCCCTCCTTATCCTCCTCAACCAACCGCACACGCAGATGTGACAAATCACTGGTGTTCAGGGTGGAATTTGGCCAGTCATCTGACTCCGGCTCCTCTTTAATTTGAATATCTGAACAAACAGAAACGGGAGAATCATCAAAACCTATTTAAAGACCATCAAGAAAGTTCCCAAAATAAAACAGCTACATACACTTTCAACCAATGAATTCCCATGACTTTAAGTCATTAACTATATAAAGAAGTTTCATAAAAACAGTTGCACTCACAAAAAGTTGTTTTTTTCTTTTAAGAGAAGAATAAATATTTATAACATTCAAGTATTACATTTCTATTTCTATGAAGTATCTTTGTAAATATAAAGAATTTTTCTGCATACCTGAGTGGCTTTCTGCGTTCTGGTCTTGCTGGTACTGGCCAACAGAATTGACAGTGACTGTCTGAAGGTTCGGGATCTGTCCCACTGCGCCCGTGGTGCCAGTTTGCCCGAGAGAAAGGGTCTGCACAGGGGCAAGGGTAATTTGAGGGGATGAGACCCCACTAGCAGCCGGCAGCTGTAGATTCTGCAGGTTCTGAACCCCTTGAACTTGGAAGGTCTGCCACTGGATCTGGCCGGTGGGAGAGACGGTTTGGGCTTGGATCAGAAACGTACCAGCATTCAACAGCTGCACGCTTTGTAGTGTCTGTGCCGCTCCATCCGCCGTCTGCGCTGTTAAGAGCTGCACCATCGGTTCACCACCAGCCGTGTGGTTCTGCTGGATGTAAGATGGATCCTGCTGCCCGGCTGATACAGCAGTGGCTTGAGTGAGAATGCCAGTCCCGTCTATCGTCTCAGGGAGCGACGTCGTCGTAGAAGAAGTGGTGGTTGGCACAAAGGCATTAGCGTTATCGTCGTTGGCATTAAGTGACTCTGTGCATTTGCTGTCTCCCTGGTTTTCGCTTGTTGAGGTGGTGGGACCAGTCATGATGAGCTGGCCATCCGCAGTAATGCTTGTAGCTATGGTCTGAGCACCAGCCAACCCCAAAGACTCAAGATCCACGTTACTCAAGCTATTTATCGGCACTAGCGTGATGTTGCCCGGCAGCCCTACATTAGCAACAACCTGGCCCTGTGCGCCAAACCCCGAGCCAGCCAGTGAGATGGTGGGAATCTGCTGCATGTGCCCACTTTGACTCAGTAGGCCCTGGAGGTCATTAGCATTGGTTGCTGTAGCAATGCCCTGCGTCCCATCCGGAAGGATAGTAATGTCAGTACCCAGCGTGCTTCCATCTGCAGTGGGTGCAGCATAGCTTAGTGATGCCCCATCTGTCCCCTGCAGCTGAGGGATGACCTGATACTGCACCCCATTGGCACCAGTGCCATCTACCCCCGCAGTTACAAAAACGGGCTGGGTCTGCCCTGTCATAGTCTGTAGTGGCACCACATACTGCCCGTTGCTGCCCAGAAGTCCTCCGCTGGGTACCTGCACTACTGCTGGCTCGTCTTTCACTGAGCCCACAGACGTGAGAACCTCCCAGCGATCAGAGGAGCCAGTCAACTGGATGGCCGTGAGGTCTGTGGTCTGCTGTAAGGTGGAGATATTACTAATTATTATATTTGTTTGTTATATATTATATATTATAGCATGTTAAACAGGACTTAAACTCACAAGATGAAACAGTAGTAGCAATAGATCTTTTCTTCCATATTGTATAATACATCTGAGTGTAATATATTATCGGAATAGAAAAAAATTAAAAGGACAGGGACTTATCCATCGTTTTTTAGTTGGGTGTTGCACAACAACAACAACAACAACAACAACAACAAAAAGAGAAGCAGATGAAGGAGAGCTTGCAGGGGTGGGTTTTGGGGAAGTCCTAAATGGGACACCACAAAGAAGTATGTTGCTTTCACCAGAGTATTCAGTTATGATAACTTGATTAGTACAGTACAAGGTCAAAGCATTAAACTTTTACAAAACAATAAACTTGAAATTTATAAAATTAAAAATATGCACGTTTTAAATTGTTAAACAATGGGATCTAGAACACGAATTTTAAAAACTGAATTTTAATTTCATGTCTACTTTAATCTTAAGAGATGTGTTATTCAGGACTTTAGTTTAGTTGTCTTTTTAATAGCGAACATTAACTTCTTTCAACGGCGGTGCATCCGCCAGACCAATATCATTTCAAAAGCCAAGAGCAAAATGACAAAATGTTACTGAGAGCTTCTGTTTAACAGGTCTGTGCACGCGACCGCTCCAGGGGGAATGTTGGAGCTGTGGAGGATATGTGACAGCCTCGGTAGGGGTGGAGGCTTTCCCCAGCGGAGGGGTCCTCCCCTATCGTGGGGGTGACCCGGGATCACCGCAGGTAAAGCGGGCAAGGCGACGGTGGCGAGTCTGTCCGACCCACAATGGGCGGGTTTAAAAGGGTAAGAAAGTGGGTGGCCGTACAAAGCGAAGGCTCACAGGAAGTGTTCGACTTTTCCCCTATTTTTAAAACGTGTGAACTTCACCAAAACACCACAACACCCCGCAAGACAGCGCTGGGGAAGCGACAAACCAACAGGGGGATTCCATACCTGGTCATGAGCGCCGCTGGCCGGCTGCAGAAAGTCGCTCTGACTGCTGTCCACGTCCAAGGCAGCCATTTCCTGCTGTTTGGCTGACTGTTCTGGGGCTACGGAGACACAGCGAGAGAAAAAACTCAAAACAAATTCACGCTCAACGAACTCCCACCTCGAAAAGGCGGAGATTAGCCGCCAAACCGCCTGGAATTCAAACGAATCAGGCGGTTCTTTCTGCTTTCGCGTTGCCTGAGCAACAGTCTTTTCGAATGTTTACTTTGTTAAAGTGAAGCTAGCTGGCTAACGGTTAGCGTCGCTGCTGAGAAAGATTAAATACTGAGCTAGCTCGCTTTGCTAATGGTTCTCCAAACTCACCGGCGGTGATGTGCTTCGATCGGGCTAAGTGTTACGTACCAGTCATAGCGTGAAAAGGTAAAAAATCGGAGGTTTATCTGTTCATTTAAACTCCCAACATGATTGTTTTAATCAAAGGCGGGCTGTGATCGGAGATTCGGGTCGATTTTTTTCTTATTTTTGATTGACGGTGCGGGAAACACAAAGGGTGGGGCTTCGGAGATTACCAGTGAAATTTGCGTTACGTAAACGGAAGACCCGCCTTTCTTCTACGACGTGATTGGCCGCGTGATTCGATCCCCTGGACGCGGAGTGGTCAAAGCCAGACGCCTGTCAATCTCGTGGCAAGAGCGTTTCCTGTTTGTTGTTCGTTTCGCAGCAGCTGCGGAGAGTCTTTGGAAGTCTAGCTGGAATTGTTGACGTATGGCAGGAAGTTAGTTGCAACTCCGATGGCCTTCACACTACTAGACGTATTGTGAAACATTCAGTACAGTGTCAGAACATTGATGTACAGTCAAATTAAAACGTTTCACGAAATATTTTATTTTTCACACAATGTGAAAGATTAGACTAAGATGTTTGCTACGTATATACTTTAACTAGTTTCGTTTTGATCCACAGTGCAGCCCTGATAAGTATCGCGTGCCCGAGTTTATGTGTCGGTTTAACCACCTGAGTAAACAGCGCTTTGAGGAAACAGCTGTGACTCCGGATGTCCTTAGGGGCCAACTGTATCATCATAGAAATCTACCGCCTCATACAGTTCATCTTTCACTTGTCCTGTACTCATTAACATCACAATTACATTTTATATGGCTGTTTTGAACAATTTGATAATATCGCCAAGTCTGAACAATTCGTCCTCAAAATGTTCTTTCTCAGAAAAGTTTTACTTTGTAAAAAGTCGTTTAACCTCTTCAACCGGGTGTCCAGCCAGAATAACCTAAATCAAGTTTCTACATTTAAGTTAATATACAATAAATAAATGAACTTTAAAACCCTCTATGGCTCATAACTATATAATTATATATTACATAGTTATGAGCCATAGAGGGTTATATATATAAGTAATAATGTATCTAGTCAGAAACAAATTCACAAAGAACTGCATAAAGTTACAATTATTGTTATGAATAAAATAATATACATAACATTAATACTAGCCAATTAAAAAAAAGTTTGGGGAATTTATGTTAAAAAACAAACCGCTACCACGAGTCTCTGTATTCTAGTCGCATCCAGATCTCAAATCTACCTACCTAACTCACCACAGTAAGGATTAAACACCATCAATGTCAGTATATTTAAAAGCAATTACAAAGTTAATGAAGTAGAAAACAATAAAACACACTTTCAATCTTTGGTTCTACTTTCCAGCCACGCTGCTTTAAGTCTTGGATGGTTTGGCATTCTCCATCTCTGGTGTTGGGCTCCTCCGTCTGGCAACCCATTTCACGACTTGTCTTGGGCTGACAGTACAGACATAGATTAATTTTAACATTTATAATATCAAAAGCATAAAACAAAACAAATAAACTTAACAGTATGATATAGAGCAAGTAGCCACTTATGGGCACGGTTTTCCCTTAAAGCAATGTAATAAGCCAATCATGGGTCATCAAATAAGTTCATATCAGCATGCTCTTACATTGTCTCAAACTAGTTACATGACCAAGCTAATATTCACAACAGCATTCAACCATACTAATACTATTTTTGGAGTATGCATATGGGCCCTATATGGAAATGTTTTGTAATATGCATGGGTGAACTACAATAGTCACCCAAAAAAAGCAGTACACAATAGATCATATTGCAAATACTGTATACTGTAATGCAATGCTCATCTTGTCCTTCCATTTCTCATTCACACTTAAAAATAACGTTTATGCAAATTAAACAGGTTCTTTCATGATTTAACTGGAGGGCACAATGAATTTTTCACATGGACAGCTTTTTTCCCTTAAAATTATCATTGAAAAACTGCATTTCTTATTTACTTGCATTATCTTTGTATAATATTAAAATTAGTTTGATGATCTGAATCTTTAAAGTGTGAAACATACAAAAAATTAAATAAAAAAATAAAACCAGGAAGGGGGCAGAAACCTTTTCACAGCACTGATTATATATATCAAATATATCAAAACAATATAGGTCATTTTTTTTGTTAAAAACTTAGCATATGGTGATAAAAGTTCATTATTTTCGATAATGTAATGATAAAAATTAAACTTCATATATTTTAGATTCATTGCACACCAACTGAAATATTTCAGGTCTTTTATTGTTTTAATACTGATGATTTTGGCATACAGCTCATGAAAACCCAAAATTCCTATCTCAAAAAATTTGCACATTTCATCCGACCAATAAAAGAAAAGTGTTTTTAATACGAAATAAAGTCAACCTTCAAATAATTATGTTCAGTAATGCACTAAATACTTGGTCGGGAATCCTTTTGCAGAAATGACTGCTTCAATGCGGCGTGGCATGGAGGCAATCAGCCTGTGGCACTGCTGAGGTGTTATGGAGGCCCAGGATGCTTCAATAGCGGCCTTAAGCTCATCCAGAGTGTTGCGTCTCTCAACTTTCTCTTCACAATATCCCACAGATTCTCTATGGGGTACAGGTCAGGAGAGTTGGCAGGCCAATTGAGCACAGTAATACCATGGTCAGTAAACCATTTACCAGTGGTTTTGGCACTGTGAGCAGGAGCCAGGTCGTGCTGAAAAACGAAAACTTCATCTCCATAAAGCTTTTCAGCAGATGGAAGCATGAAGTGCTCCAAAAATCTCCTGATAGCTAGCTGCATTGACCCTGCCCTTGATAAAACACAGTGGACCAACACCAGCAGCTGACATGGCACCCCAGACCATCACTGACTGTGGGTACTTGACACTGGACTTCAGGCATTTTGGCATTTCCTTCTCCCCAGTCTTCCTCCAGACTCTGGCACCTTGATTTCCGAATGGCATGCAAAGTTTGCTTTCATCTGAAAAAAGTACTTTGGACCACTGAGCAACAGTCCAGTGCTGCTTCTCTGTAGCCCATTTCCTGCACACGCCTGTGCACAGTGGCTCTGGATGTTTCTACTCCAGACTCAGTCCACTGCTTCCGCAGGTCCCCCAAGGTCTGGAATCGGTCCTTCTCCACAATCTTCCTCAGGGTCCAGTCACCTCTTCTCGTTGTGCAGCGTTTTTTGCCACACTTTTTCCTTCCCACAGACTTCCCACTGAGGTGCCTTGATACAGCATTCTGGGAACAGCCTATTTGTTCAGAAATTGCTTGAGGGTGTCAATGATGGCCTTCTGGACAGCAGTCAGGTCGGCAGTCTTACCCATGATTGCGGTTTTGAGTAATGAACCAGGCTGGGAGATTTTAAAAGCCTCAGGAATTGCTAGGAATTTTGGGTGTTCATGAGCTGTATGCCTAAATCATCAGTATTAAAACAATAAAAGACCTGAAATATTTCAGTTGGTGTGCAATGAATCTAAAATATGAAGTATAATTTTTATCATTACATTATGGAAAATAATGAACTTTTATCACAATATGCTAATTTTTTTAGAAGGACCTGTACATATCAAACACAAAAAGCAACAGTGACAAATGGTAAAAACATTGTTACTCACACTTGTGTGTTGCGACATTACTGTCGGTTCCAATATAGACGGCACTGCATCATTTTTAATTTTCAGTCTCTCTGAAAAGCCTGCATCAAACTGTGACTTGTTTGAAAATGAATCCGCAGTAAAATGAAGCGAACAAATAAACAGTGTCTTATTGACGTGATCTGGAACGGCATCCAAAATAAAATTCATCCACTCTTTCCTAATGTTAGGATCACAAGGAAGGCAATGCAAAGACTGTGTTTTCCCACAGCTTGGCACTGCACAACGTCTTGCTATCCTCGGAGGCATCTCTATCCTTTTGTTGCTCAAGTAATCCTTTTTCCAATTAAAGCTTTACCTAAAGAAAAAGAAAAAATAATGAAAGAAGCCAATTCACACTGACGTTAAAGTTAACTGGCAAAATAGCTTTCAGCCAAAAAGTTATTTTGTCTTGAGGTACATGAAATAGATCTTCAGTTAAAATGGTCTCCAAACCCCTTACAAATATGTTTTGTAAGCTCTTGATACAATTAAAATAAAATAAATAAAGAGAGACAGTTCATTCTTTATCTGCAATTTAATGCACAAATATTTTAGGTCATATTTCAATATCAAAAAGTGGTGTGGAAAATACTTTGATAGCTTTGCTCCCCTGCTGTGTTCATAAAATTGTTAAGGGCCAAACTGACCCCCATTCATTTCCATGCAATTCACCAAAAGTTAATGCTATTAAATACAATAAAGAATCATGTAAAGACAGAAATCGTTATTATAGCTTTTAAATTACAAACATTTTCATTTAGTGTAAATAGTATTTATTAAAAAAACACTTGTGAGGTTATACGCTTTTAAGTGCTGCAACAGTTTCAGTAAACGAAAAACCCAAAATATTTTCTTACTTTTAAATTCAAATTGATGAAGAGAATGGTCTTTTAGATGGTTCTGAAGTCTGCCTTAAATTTAGTAAATTCTCATGTAATTTTAAATTATAGACTTTGACGAGCTACAATAAACAAAAGTGTTTTTTGTGTGTGTGTGTGTGTGTGTGTGTTTTACCCTACTGTTTTTTTAATGTTGGTTTTTGGCCAATTGCATGAAAACCATTGTGGGAAATGATGTGTACAGCCTTTCTAAAATGCAAATGTTCATGGACCTAAATTGACCGAAGTGTCTTGAAAAAAGGTAGATTGACCAGTATTTCAAGCAAACCGACACCGAATATGTCAAAAACAAACCACCAAACAAGTAAACTTAACAAGAGAAAACTTTTAGCGCCAAAGAGTTTTAGCTTTAGTATAAGATTCACAGATATTTCTTATACGTGACATTTAACCGCAATCCCACCACCTGCAGCAAAGTCTAGCTCTGACAGGGTCACAGGGAAGCCGTGCTTTTAAACGAAATAAGCCTCGCTCCGTGCCCCATATAATACAAATAAGGCATGCTATCAATGTCTTTGATTTTGTGTAAAACGATTTAGTGCTTTAGTGTTTGTTCTTATACAATAATAGTACCAGCTGTCTAATGTTTCGTACAGCGTTGAGAATTACTACGTTACACCCGCAGCACCGCACTGACTGTTGAACTAAAGCTCCACTGTACAATGTTTTGGCGCTCGTCCGCCTACGTCATTAACCTGCGTCCAAATAGTATATTTGGAATAGCATTCTCAAAAACGAAAAGACATTAGTTGGCTCGTTTATTGATTCATTAAATTGCCAAGACAACTGATTTGAATTCTTTGTCAAAGCAATGTATTTGTGCATTCTGATGCATGCATATTTGCTTTGATTCAGCATTTGATTGCAAAATAAGGCATAAAAGCCAAGCAGGGGCACTTGTGGTATAACTTACCAAGCCCATCGTCACCGTTTCCTCTTTTAAACGCAGGTTATGTTTCTTGAGAAAGCCCATTTTCATCTGTTCATAATTCGGGAAGCTCTCCTTCGTTAAATGCTCGTTGCACACAAACAAGCCGGTGTTATCGGTGACTTGATGGTCAGCCCAACTCTTCTATAGCCAGCGTTTAGCTATTTCAGCGTTGCGAGGGAAGCAATGCAAATGCTGCTTGTTTTGGAACCATATAAAAGCACATTTTCGACCAATGCTCCTAAATGGTCGATTAAAATCCGTCTGTCAATCAAAATATAAAACCACGCCCTCTCTCGAGTATTAGGGGAGGTACTTAATTGACGCAATGAAGTACAAATCATAAAAATGAAATCAAACAGCAAATAAATGCTAAAAATTGAATTCTACAAAATATTTGTTTCTCCTGAATGCTTTCAGTTAGATTGTGCAATTTATTTGTTTAGTTTTGGATAAAAATGACCTTAAATCAACGGTTAACTACACATCTATAATTGTTGTTTCACTGCAGTGAAAGTATTGAAGCCTGTTCTTAATATTAAAAAAAAAACTGTCACAGTTCAGACTTTAACACAATTCAGACTTTCTTGTGATTAATTCTTTTGTGTTGCTACTACTGAATTAAAAATAAAGTTATGGCAACATTTTATGTCACAATACTGACTTTTTTTCCGTGATCGCCAAGTTTATATATTTCAATATAAAAAATATTAACTTTAAATATTTACTTACAAAAACCCTGAATTAGGAGATAGAAATATGCAATTACCTTTAAAAAAAAATTTTATCCTGTTGCGTAAACAGCTTCCATAATAAATATCATCCATACTGTTTGATTACACGATAGCTAAAACATCTAGAAATGTGTTAGACAACTGGAAAAGAATATTCAACAGAAAACACTTTGGTCTGAGGAAGTGTTTTATTAGAATAAACTGCTGAGTGACATGCAGACCAGTCATTACATTTATTTCAGCCATCAGCCAAAATAATAAAATAAAAAAATCACTTAATACACCACTTAGGTGCGATTGTGTTTTAAATGTTCCAAAGCCATTAATGTAGAGACTGAGCATGTGACATAGACAGTACTGTCCATCCAACTGGCTTCACTTCTTTTTGGGCTGATTAGGTGTGTTGAATTTGAAGAAGATGATGTCACCATCTTCCACAATGTAGTTCCGCCCCTGTTGTCTGTATTTTCCTGCAGCCTGCAAGTATTTGACAGCATTATCATTTCAATATTCAACCTTTAACAAGCCACGCTATTTTATGTCATCAAGCACAACATTAAGATCTTACTTTAGCTGCGTTTTCACTGCCTTCCTCCTTAAAGTCTACAAACTTCATGACTTCAGCCATGATGAAGCCTTTCTCAAAGTCTGTGTGGATCTTTCCAGCTGCTTGAGGGGCCTTGGTCCCTTTCTATAAGGTGTTCAAACACATGCATAATATTTTAGAGGTGCAACAGAATATATCGGTATTAAATGCAATTCTGAAAATGTGCTTTGCTCACCCTGATGGTCCATGCACGGACTTCGTCAGGTCCTGCTGTGAAGAAGTACTCCAGCTGCAGGGCTGCATACCCACACTTGATGATCTTAGTCAGAATACTAAAAAAGCATGAAAAAATTCACAATGTGAAAATTTCTACCTACTTTATTATTTTTATGCAAGTTGCTTTGGATAAAAGTGTCTGTTCAATGATTAAATGTAAATGTAATGTAAATGTATCCGAGATGTACCTGAGTTTATTCATTCTCCATCAGAACAGATTAAGGAGAAAGGTAGCATTACATCACTTGCTTACCAATGGAGCCACTGCAGTGAATGGGTGCCGTCAAAGTCCAAACAGCTGATAAAAGCATCTGATAACAGCAATCCACACAAGCTTTCACTGATTCATTTACGTTAATTGAAGGAGTGGAGTCAAGTTGATTACTTGCTTCTATCAGCTGTTTGAACTCTCATTCTGATGGCACCCATTCACTGCAGAGAATACACTGGCAAAAAAAAACTGATGTAGTTTCCCCTTTCTCCAAATTTGTTTCCAATGTAGAAACAAACTCAACTACATCTTGGCTGGCAAATTTTCATTTTTTGGATGAACTAATCTTTTAAATACAGCAAAGAGGAAAGACGAGAGCAAACCCTGACCTCTGTGTTTTGTTCTCCTCACAATATTTCTGTTTCTCTTCATCAGTCATTTCCTGATACTTGCTCTCAAATCCCCCACTGAAGGGGATGACCAGCGCACCTGCATCATGAGTGTCAACCCACTCCTTGATCTTCACCAACCTACAAAACAAAAAAAAGACTTACATCAGCAGTCCTAAACTCAGATTTCCTGAAGGCAGAAAACCACACAAAACAAACACATGCACCCATCAATTTTGACTATACACACAGTTATTTAGAGTGAAGCTTTTCTCCATTACACCTACCATACTGCTTTACATGTTTACTGAAGTGATGATACCTGAGAATTGATTTCTTTACAATCCCAAACTCTGTCACCATTTACTCACTATAATGTTTTATTACCCTTCATGCATTTCTTTCTTTTGCTGAGCAGGAAAGATGATATTTTGAAGAATACTCTATTTTTGTTCATACACTGGAAGTCAATAGGAATCATAAATGTACATTTAGAAAAAAAATGTAGTCCTTAAAAATATATTCTGTGTTCCACAAAAGAATAAAAGTCATACAAGTTTGGATGACATGAGGGTGAGTAATTAATGGGTGAATTATCGCTTCAAGTATAAGCACTTGGACTCACTAACAGCAGATGAATAGCTAATATGTCATCTCACCATTTATTCTTTTTCTTGATGTAATCTTTCTCTGAGAGGTTTACCAAGTAGATCATCGGCTTGGACGTCAGGAACAGATACTTATTCAAGACCTCAATCTGGAGAATAATAATAAATAAAAAAACTGTGTATAATCAAAACCTCAATCTGATGAAAGAAACAGACTAAAAATGCTAAGAAAAAAGATTTCAACCTCTTTGTCGTTCCATTCATGATAAAAACGAACATGTTTCTTTTCATCAACAACCCAGGACTTTATTTTACACATGATGTCCTGCAAGCAGAGAAAACAAAAAATGTAAGTGCTTTCTGTAAATTTACAAAGTAGGAAGAATGTTTTAATTATGCAGTGGTCAGATGCATTCTGGGATATAGTTCACTTACATATTCAGGTTTGAGTTTTTTGTCTCCTCCCCTGACAGCGGTTTTCTCAAGCTTATCAATGATTGGCCCAATCATCTCTTCATCCTTCATCCTCAGCTCTTCATGGATGATCTCAATATCCCTCACTGGGTCAACACAGCCCTCAACATGGATAATATCTTCATCCTCAAAAGCTCCTACACACAAACGGTTGCATATACATATTATCAGGGTTATTTTATATGAAATACAAACATATTAGGGCTGCACGTTTATTACAAAAATCACAGTTGTCGATTATTCCTTTGAAATTTTAATTGTGATTATTAATTACAATTAAATGAATGATGTTTACACCTTTGCTGGAAGCAACTGCATGTCATTTTTATATGAAAATAAATAAGCTGAGACACTAACTGAAAAACTTTTATTGCTTTTCTATAGTATCAAGCCTCAAATGTCAGCTATGCATTGGATTGGTTTCTTTTTT